>NW_028126103.1:0-540702 GCF_965194825.1 Balaenoptera physalus | reverse complement strand
GGTGCGTTTTAGAAACCTTTCCCCATCACACGGTGTACCATCTTCTGGGTTTCTCATGCATGTTTTCGATGTAGGAAGATGCCCTTGAACCTGGAGATTTGGGACCCATGCGATGGGTAGCACGCAGTATTACTTAAAGGATCTGCGTTTGCTCACCCAACCTCACCAAACCTCTCAGCCCCAAGAGTGTCCACCCTTATGTCTCATCCAGCTGTGGGTCTAGATATGGTCAATCCAGGTTGCATCACAGCCCCTGAACGAATTGTGTAAGAATTTCTCTCTCTTTCCCTGTCTTTGTTTCATGGGTTTTTAAAAGTAATTTATTTTTATAATGGGGTTTAGCTGCTTTTCACGGCTGTGTTTATGCCGCTTTACACCCACTTGACACACTAACAGAGAGATATCAATACATAGGTTTTAAGATTATTACTAGTCAGATATATTCTTGTGCGGTGAATCGGGAATGTTGAGTCCAGTTCTCTGAGCAAGGAGTAGGTCTTGTCTATTACATATTGGGTTTATGGAACGGTATCTGAGCTAATTTGAAACTCTTGTTTTATGTATCACCCCACCTCACCTTTCCCGTTAAGCAGCCATAGTGTGTTTTCTGCATGTGTGACTCTGTTCTGTTTTGTAATTCAGTTCAAGTGTAACGGTTTTTACATTCCCTCTATAAGTGACACCTTATGAGAAGTGTCCTTTTCTGTGTGACTTATTTCACTTAGAATCGTCTTACCTAAATCCACTCATCATGCTGCTACTAGCCTTATGACATTGATTTCATGGCTGAGTGATATTCCATTGTACATAAGGACCACAACTTTTTGATCCATTTTTCGCTTTCCTGGGATATTTAAGGTGGAATGAAGTGGAGGTCCTTCTCAACAGAGCAGCCCTAAACTTTGGGGTGCTTGTGTCTTGCTGATTTTCAATTTTCCCACTTTATCCCCCCATGCGTGGAAGTGCCCTATGCTCTCTAAGCTGTGTTTTTTAGATGTTTCAGGACACACCGTACACTTCTCCAGAGTGGCTGTTGGCAATTTACATCCCGCCCATCAGTGTAGCAAGGCTCCCATTTCTCCATGGCCTGTCCTGCATTTCTGGTTTTGACACTTTTTTCAGCATGGCCCTTTTGACCGATGGGAAGCGAGACTTCTTTGTAGCGCTGATTTGCCTTTCCAGGTTGCTTGGTTGGCCAAAAAGGGCGTATGCGTTTTTTCCTGAATATATTCAGGAAAAAACGCATACGCCCTTTTTGGCCAAGGGCATCATTGTCAACGTTTTGCCGCTTTTCATGTGCTTTAAAGGCGATTCGAATCTACCTCCTGAAATCTGTTTCCTGCAATTCTGCCTTGATTTCAAATCCTCTTCTTTGCCTTCCCTCAATATATTTGTGGACGAGAGTTATCATTTATAACTCTGCAGGTTTGTGAATTGCAGTGCCCTGAAGCTCCATTTTACAAGTCGCTTTTTTGGGAGCTGGCCGCAAAAGCGCAGGATGGCTTCAGGCCCTGTTCTGGTTCCGGGGGGCAGGCTGAGCCTGTGGTGAATTCTTCTTCCTGATGGGAAAATAGAGTGACCTGTGCCTGTCCCAACACCAAGAGCTAGTCTCTCATTGGTTCCCCGTCTTCTCGTTCATCCTCAGGACAAATTGCAACCTGTACGGAACAGGAGGTTAAAGGTGCTGATGCTCCAAGTAGGGAGATTGCTAGTAAAGTGGCTGGAATGGCGAACCCGAGCACAAGGAGATGAGAAATGAGGTGCGTTTTAGAAACCTTTCCCCATCACACGGTGTACCATCTTCTGGGTTTCTCATGCATGTTTTCGATGTAGGAAGATGCCCTTGAACCTGGCGATTTGGGACCCATGCGATGGTAGCACGCAGTATTACTTTAAAGGGTCTGCGTTTGCTCACCCAACCTCACCAAACCTCTCAGCCCCAAGAGTGTCCACCCTTATGTCTCATCCAGCTGTGGGTCTAGATATGGTCAATCCAGGTTGCATCACAGCCACTGAACGAATTGTGTAAGAATTTCTCTCTCTTTCCCTGTCTTTGTTTCATGGGTTTTTAAAAGTAATTTATTTTTATAATGGGGTTTAGCTGCTTTTCACGGCTGTGTTTATGCCGCTTTACACCCACTTGACACACTAACAGAGAGATATCAATACATAGGTTTTAAGATTATTACTAGTCAGATATATTCTTGTGCGGTGAATCGGGAATGTTGAGTCCAGTTCTCTGAGCAAGGAGTAGGTCTTGTCTATTACATATTGGGTTTATGGAACGGTATCTGAGCTAATTTGAAACTCTTGTTTTATGTATCACCCCACCTCACCTTTCCCGTTAAGCAGCCATAGTGTGTTTTCTGCATGTGTGACTCTGTTCTGTTTTGTAATTCAGTTCAAGTGTAACGGTTTTTACATTCCCTCTATAAGTGACACCTTATGAGAAGTGTCCTTTTCTGTGTGACTTATTTCACTTAGAATCGTCTTGCCTAAATCCACTCATCATGCTGCTACTAGCCTTATGACATTGATTTCATGGCTGAGTGATATTCCATTGTACATAAGGACCACAACTTTTTGATCCATTTTTCGCTTTCCTGGGATATTTAAGGTGGAATGAAGTGGAGGTCCTTGTCAACAGAGCAGCCCTAAACTTTGGGGTGCTTGTGTCTTGCTGATTTTCAATTTTCCCACTTTATCCCCCCATGCGTGGAAGTGCCCTATGCTCTCTAAGCTGTGTTTTTTAGATGTTTCAGGACACACCGTACACTTCTCCAGAGTGGCTGTTGGCAATTTACATCCCGCCCATCAGTGTAGCAAGGCTCCCATTTCTCCATGGCCTGTCCTGCATTTCTGGTTTTGACACTTTTTTCAGCATGGCCCTTTTGACCGATGGGAAGCGAGACTTCTTTGTAGCGCTGATTTGCCTTTCCAGGTTGCTTGGTTGGCCAAAAAGGGCGTATGCGTTTTTTCCTGAATATATTCAGGAAAAAACGCATACGCCCTTTTTGGCCAAGGGCATCATTGTCAACGTTTTGCCGCTTTTCATGTGCTTTAAAGGCGATTCGAATCTACCTCCTGAAATCTGTTTCCTGCAATTCTGCCTTGATTTCAAATCCTCTTCTTTGCCTTCCCTCAATATATTTGTGGACGAGAGTTATCATTTATAACTCTGCAGGTTTGTGAATTGCAGTGCCCTGAAGCTCCATTTTACAAGTCGCTTTTTTGGGAGCTGGCCGCAAAAGCGCAGGATGGCTTCAGGCCCTGTTCTGGTTCCGGGGGGCAGGCTGAGCCTGTGGTGAATTCTTCTTCCTGATGGGAAAATAGAGTGACCTGTGCCTGTCCCAACACCAAGAGCTAGTCTCTCATTGGTTCCCCGTCTTCTCGTTCATCCTCAGGACAAATTGCAACCTGTACGGAACAGGAGGTTAAAGGTGCTGATGCTCCAAGTAGGGAGATTGCTAGTAAAGTGGCTGGAATGGCGAACCCGAGCACAAGGAGATGAGAAATGAGGTGCGTTTTAGAAACCTTTCCCCATCACACGGTGTACCATCTTCTGGGTTTCTCATGCATGTTTTCGATGTAGGAAGATGCCCTTGAACCTGGCGATTTGGGACCCATGCGATGGTAGCACGCAGTATTACTTTAAAGGGTCTGCGTTTGCTCACCCAACCTCACCAAACCTCTCAGCCCCAAGAGTGTCCACCCTTATGTCTCATCCAGCTGTGGGTCTAGATATGGTCAATCCAGGTTGCATCACAGCCACTGAACGAATTGTGTAAGAATTTCTCTCTCTTTCCCTGTCTTTGTTTCATGGGTTTTTAAAAGTAATTTATTTTTATAATGGGGTTTAGCTGCTTTTCACGGCTGTGTTTATGCCGCTTTACACCCACTTGACACACTAACAGAGAGATATCAATACATAGGTTTTAAGATTATTACTAGTCAGATATATTCTTGTGCGGTGAATCGGGAATGTTGAGTCCAGTTCTCTGAGCAAGGAGTAGGTCTTGTCTATTACATATTGGGTTTATGGAACGGTATCTGAGCTAATTTGAAACTCTTGTTTTATGTATCACCCCACCTCACCTTTCCCGTTAAGCAGCCATAGTGTGTTTTCTGCATGTGTGACTCTGTTCTGTTTTGTAATTCAGTTCAAGTGTAACTGTTTTTACATTCCCTCTATAAGTGACACCTTATGAGAAGTGTCCTTTTCTGTGTGACTTATTTCACTTAGAATCGTCTTACCTAAATCCACTCATCATGCTGCTACGAGCCTTATGACATTGATTTCATGGCTGAGTGATATTCCATTGTACATAAGGACCACAACTTTTTGATCCATTTTTCACTTTCCTGGGATATTTAAGGTGGAATGAAGTGGAGGTCCTTGTCAACAGAGCAGCCCTAAACTTTGGGGTGCTTGTGTCTTGCTGATTTTCAATTTTCCCACTTTATCCCCCCATGCGTGGAAGTGCCCTATGCTCTCTAAGCTGTGTTTTTTAGATGTTTCAGGACACACCGTACACTTCTCCAGAGTGGCTGTTGGCAATTTACATCCCGCCCATCAGTGTAGCAAGGCTCCCATTTCTCCATGGCCTGTCCTGCATTTCTGGTTTTGACACTTTTTTCAGCATGGCCCTTTTGACCGATGGGAAGCGAGACTTCTTTGTAGCGCTGATTTGCCTTTCCAGGTTGCTTGGTTGGCCAAAAAGGGCGTATGCGTTTTTTCCTGAATATATTCAGGAAAAAACGCATACGCCCTTTTTGGCCAAGGGCATCATTGTCAACGTTTTGCCGCTTTTCATGTGCTTTAAAGGCGATTCGAATCTACCTCCTGAAATCTGTTTCCTGCAATTCTGCCTTGATTTCAAATCCTCTTCTTTGCCTTCCCTCAATATATTTGTGGACGAGAGTTATCATTTATAACTCTGCAGGTTTGTGAATTGCAGTGCCCTGAAGCTCCATTTTACAAGTCGCTTTTTTGGGAGCTGGCCGCAAAAGCGCAGGATGGCTTCAGGCCCTGTTCTGGTTCCGGGGGGCAGGCTGAGCCTGTGGTTAATTCTTCTTCCTGATGGGAAAATAGAGTGACCTGTGCCTGTCCCAACACCAAGAGCTAGTCTCTCATTGGTTCCCCGTCTTCCCGTTCATCCTCAGGACAAATTGCAACCTGTACGGAACAGGAGGTTAAAGGTGCTGATGCTCCAAGTAGGGAGATTGCTAGTAAAGTGGCTGGAATGGCGAACCCGAGCACAAGGAGATGAGAAATGAGGTGCGTTTTAGAAACCTTTCCCCATCACACGGTGTACCATCTTCTGGGTTTCTCATGCATGTTTTCGATGTAGGAAGATGCCCTTGAACCTGGAGATTTGGGACCCATGCGATGGGTAGCACGCAGTATTACTTAAAGGATCTGCGTTTGCTCACCCAACCTCACCAAACCTCTCAGCCCCAAGAGTGTCCACCCTTATGTCTCATCCAGCTGTGGGTCTAGATATGGTCAATCCAGGTTGCATCACAGCCCCAGAACGAATTTTGTAAGAATTTCTCTCTCTTTCCCTGTCTTTGTTTCATGGGTTTTTAAAAGTAATTTATTTTTATAATGGGGTTTAGCTGCTTTTCACGGCTGTGTTTATGCCTCTTTACACCCACTTGACACACTAACAGAGAGATATCAATACATAGGTTTTAAGATTATTACTAGTCAGATATATTCTTGTGCGGTGAATCGGGCGTGTTGAGTCCAGTTCTCTGAGCAAGGAGTAGGTCTTGTCTATTACATATTGGGTTTATGGAACGGTATCTGAGCTAATTTGAAACTCTTGTTTTATGTATCACCCCACCTCACCTTTCCCGTTAAGCAGCCATAGTGTGTTTTCTGCATGTGTGACTCTGTTCTGTTTTGTAATTCAGTTCAAGTGTAACGGTTTTTACATTCCCTCTATAAGTGACACCTTATGAGAAGTGTCCTTTTCTGTGTGACTTATTTCACTTAGAATCGTCTTGCCTAAATCCACTCATCATGCTGCTACTAGCCTTATGACATTGATTTCATGGCTGAGTGATATTCCATTGTACATAAGGACCACAACTTTTTGATCCATTTTTCGCTTTCCTGGGATATTTAAGGTGGAATGAAGTGGAGGTCCTTGTCAACAGAGCAGCCCTAAACTTTGGGGTGCTTGTGTCTTGCTGATTTTCAATTTTCCCACTTTATCCCCCCATGCGTGGAAGTGCCCTATGCTCTCTAAGCTGTGTTTTTTAGATGTTTCAGGACACACCGTACACTTCTCCAGAGTGGCTGTTGGCAATTTACATCCCGCCCATCAGTGTAGCAAGGCTCCCATTTCTCCATGGCCTGTCCTGCATTTCTGGTTTTGACACTTTTTTCAGCATGGCCCTTTTGACCGATGGGAAGCGAGACTTCTTTGTAGCGCTGATTTGCCTTTCCAGGTTGCTTGGTTGGCCAAAAAGGGCGTATGCGTTTTTTCCTGAATATATTCAGGAAAAAACGCATACGCCCTTTTTGGCCAAGGGCATCATTGTCAACGTTTTGCCGCTTTTCATGTGCTTTAAAGGCGATTCGAATCTACCTCCTGAAATCTGTTTCCTGCAATTCTGCCTTGATTTCAAATCCTCTTCTTTGCCTTCCCTCAATATATTTGTGGACGAGAGTTATTATTTATAACTCTGCAGGTTTGTGAATTGCAGTGCCCTGAAGCTCCATTTTACAAGTCGCTTTTTTGGGAGCTGGCCGCAAAAGCGCAGGATGGCTTCAGGCCCTGTTCTGGTTCCGGGGGGCAGGCTGAGCCTGTGGTGAATTCTTCTTCCTGATGGGAAAATAGAGTGACCTGTGCCTGTCCCAACACCAAGAGCTAGTCTCTCATTGGTTCCCCGTCTTCTCGTTCATCCTCAGGACAAATTGCAACCTGTCCGGAACAGGAGGTTAAAGGTGCTGATGCTCCAAGTAGGGAGATTGCTAGTAAAGTGGCTGGAATGGCGAACCCGAGCACAAGGAGATGAGAAATGAGGTGCGTTTTAGAAACCTTTCCCCATCACACGGTGTACCATCTTCTGGGTTTCTCATGCATGTTTTCGATGTAGGAAGATGCCCTTGAACCTGGCGATTTGGGACCCATGCGATGGTAGCACGCAGTATTACTTTAAAGGGTCTGCGTTTGCTCACCCAACCTCACCAAACCTCTCAGCCCCAAGAGTGTCCACCCTTATGTCTCATCCAGCTGTGGGTCTAGATATGGTCAATCCAGGTTGCATCACAGCCCCTGAACGAATTGTGTAAGAATTTCTCTCTCTTTCCCTGTCTTTGTTTCATGGGTTTTTAAAAGTAATTTATTTTTATAATGGGGTTTAGCTGCTTTTCACGGCTGTGTTTATGCCGCTTTACACCCACTTGACACACTAACAGAGAGATATCAATACATAGGTTTTAAGATTATTACTAGTCAGATATATTCTTGTGCGGTGAATCGGGAATGTTGAGTCCAGTTCTCTGAGCAAGGAGTAGGTCTTGTCTATTACATATTGGGTTTATGGAACGGTATCTGAGCTAATTTGAAACTCTTGTTTTATGTATCACCCCACCTCACCTTTCCCGTTAAGCAGCCATAGTGTGTTTTCTGCATGTGTGACTCTGTTCTGTTTTGTAATTCAGTTCAAGTGTAACGGTTTTTACATTCCCTCTATAAGTGACACCTTATGAGAAGTGTCCTTTTCTGTGTGACTTATTTCACTTAGAATCGTCTTACCTAAATCCACTCATCATGCTGCTACTAGCCTTATGACATTGATTTCATGGCTGAGTGCTATTCCATTGTACATAAGGACCACAACTTTTTGATCCATTTTTCGCTTTCCTGGGATATTTAAGGTGGAATGAAGTGGAGGTCCTTGTCAACAGAGCAGCCCTAAACTTTGGGGTGCTTGTGTCTTGCTGATTTTCAATTTTCCCACTTTATCCCCCCATGCGTGGAAGTGCCCTATGCTCTCTAAGCTGTGTTTTTTAGATGTTTCAGGACACACCGTACACTTCTCCAGAGTGGCTGTTGGCAATTTACATCCCGCCCATCAGTGTAGCAAGGCTCCCATTTCTCCATGGCCTGTCCTGCATTTCTGGTTTTGACACTTTTTTCAGCATGGCCCTTTTGACCGATGGGAAGCGAGACTTCTTTGTAGCGCTGATTTGCCTTTCCAGGTTGCTTGGTTGGCCAAAAAGGGCGTATGCGTTTTTTCCTGAATATATTCAGGAAAAAACGCATACGCCCTTTTTGGCCAAGGGCATCATTGTCAACGTTTTGCCGCTTTTCATGTGCTTTAAAGGCGATTCGAATCTACCTCCTGAAATCTGTTTCCTGCAATTCTGCCTTGATTTCAAATCCTCTTCTTTGCCTTCCCTCAATATATTTGTGGACGAGAGTTATCATTTATAACTCTGCAGGTTTGTGAATTGCAGTGCCCTGAAGCTCCATTTTACAAGTCGCTTTTTTGGGAGCTGGCCGCAAAAGCGCAGGATGGCTTCAGGCCCTGTTCTGGTTCCGGGGGGCAGGCTGAGCCTGTGGTGAATTCTTCTTCCTGATGGGAAAATAGAGTGACCTGTGCCTGTCCCAACACCAAGAGCTAGTCTCTCATTGGTTCCCCGTCTTCCCGTTCATCCTCAGGACAAATTGCAACCTGTACGGAACAGGAGGTTAAAGGTGCTGATGCTCCAAGTAGGGAGATTGCTAGTAAAGTGGCTGGAATGGCGAACCCGAGCACAAGGAGATGAGAAATGAGGTGCGTTTTAGAAACCTTTCCCCATCACACGGTGTACCGTCTTCTGGGTTTCTCATGCATGTTTTCGATGTAGGAAGATGCCCTTGAACCTGGAGATTTGGGACCCATGCGATGGGTAGCACGCAGTATTACTTAAAGGATCTGCGTTTGCTCACCCAACCTCACCAAACCTCTCAGCCCCAAGAGTGTCCACCCTTATGTCTCATCCAGCTGTGGGTCTAGATATGGTCAATCCAGGTTGCATCACAGCCCCTGAACGAATTGTGTAAGAATTTCTCTCTCTTTCCCTGTCTTTGTTTCATGGGTTTTTAAAAGTAATTTATTTTTATAATGGGGTTTAGCTGCTTTTCACGGCTGTGTTTATGCCGCTTTACACCCACTTGACACACTAACAGAGAGATATCAATACATAGGTTTTAAGATTATTACTAGTCAGATATATTCTTGTGCGGTGAATCGGGCGTGTTGAGTCCAGTTCTCTGAGCAAGGAGTAGGTCTTGTCTATTACATATTGGGTTTATGGAACGGTATCTGAGCTAATTTGAAACTCTTGTTTTATGTATCACCCCACCTCACCTTTCCCGTTAAGCAGCCATAGTGTGTTTTCTGCATGTGTGACTCTGTTCTGTTTTGTAATTCAGTTCAAGTGTAACGGTTTTTACATTCCCTCTATAAGTGACACCTTATGAGAAGTGTCCTTTTCTGTGTGACTTATTTCACTTAGAATCGTCTTACCTAAATCCACTCATCATGCTGCTACTAGCCTTATGACATTGATTTCATGGCTGAGTGATATTCCATTGTACATAAGGACCACAACTTTTTGATCCATTTTTCGCTTTCCTGGGATATTTAAGGTGGAATGAAGTGGAGGTCCTTGTCAACAGAGCAGCCCTAAACTTTGGGGTGCTTGTGTCTTGCTGATTTTCAATTTTCCCACTTTATCCCCCCATGCGTGGAAGTGCCCTATGCTCTCTAAGCTGTGTTTTTTAGATGTTTCAGGACACACTGTACACTTCTCCAGAGTGGCTGTTGGCAATTTACATCCCGCCCATCAGTGTAGCAAGGCTCCCATTTCTCCATGGCCTGTCCTGCATTTCTGGTTTTGACACTTTTTTCAGCATGGCCCTTTTGACCGATGGGAAGCGAGACTTCTTTGTAGCGCTGATTTGCCTTTCCAGGTTGCTTGGTTGGCCAAAAAGGGCGTATGCGTTTTTTCCTGAATATATTCAGGAAAAAACGCATACGCCCTTTTTGGCCAAGGGCATCATTGTCAACGTTTTGCCGCTTTTCATGTGCTTTAAAGGCGATTCGAATCTACCTCCTGAAATCTGTTTCCTGCAATTCTGCCTTGATTTCAAATCCTCTTCTTTGCCTTCCCTCAATATATTTGTGGACGAGAGTTATCATTTATAACTCTGCAGGTTTGTGAATTGCAGTGCCCTGAAGCTCCATTTTACAAGTCGCTTTTTTGGGAGCTGGCCGCAAAAGCGCAGGATGGCTTCAGGCCCTGTTCTGGTTCCGGGGGGCAGGCTGAGCCTGTGGTGAATTCTTCTTCCTGATGGGAAAATAGAGTGACCTGTGCCTGTCCCAACACCAAGAGCTAGTCTCTCATTGGTTCCCCGTCTTCCCGTTCATCCTCAGGACAAATTGCAACCTGTACGGAACAGGAGGTTAAAGGTGCTGATGCTCCAAGTAGGGAGATTGCTAGTAAAGTGGCTGGAATGGCGAACCCGAGCACAAGGAGATGAGAAATGAGGTGCGTTTTAGAAACCTTTCCCCATCACACGGTGTACCGTCTTCTGGGTTTCTCATGCATGTTTTCGATGTAGGAAGATGCCCTTGAACCTGGAGATTTGGGACCCATGCGATGGGTAGCACGCAGTATTACTTAAAGGATCTGCGTTTGCTCACCCAACCTCACCAAACCTCTCAGCCCCAAGAGTGTCCACCCTTATGTCTCATCCAGCTGTGGGTCTAGATATGGTCAATCCAGGTTGCATCACAGCCCCTGAACGAATTGTGTAAGAATTTCTCTCTCTTTCCCTGTCTTTGTTTCATGGGTTTTTAAAAGTAATTTATTTTTATAATGGGGTTTAGCTGCTTTTCACGGCTGTGTTTATGCCGCTTTACACCCACTTGACACACTAACAGAGAGATATCAATACATAGGTTTTAAGATTATTACTAGTCAGATATATTCTTGTGCGGTGAATCGGGCGTGTTGAGTCCAGTTCTCTGAGCAAGGAGTAGGTCTTGTCTATTACATATTGGGTTTATGGAACGGTATCTGAGCTAATTTGAAACTCTTGTTTTATGTATCACCCCACCTCACCTTTCCCGTTAAGCAGCCATAGTGTGTTTTCTGCATGTGTGACTCTGTTCTGTTTTGTAATTCAGTTCAAGTGTAACGGTTTTTACATTCCCTCTATAAGTGACACCTTATGAGAAGTGTCCTTTTCTGTGTGACTTATTTCACTTAGAATCGTCTTACCTAAATCCACTCATCATGCTGCTACTAGCCTTATGACATTGATTTCATGGCTGAGTGATATTCCATTGTACATAAGGACCACAACTTTTTGATCCATTTTTCGCTTTCCTGGGATATTTAAGGTGGAATGAAGTGGAGGTCCTTGTCAACAGAGCAGCCCTAAACTTTGGGGTGCTTGTGTCTTGCTGATTTTCAATTTTCCCACTTTATCCCCCCATGCGTGGAAGTGCCCTATGCTCTCTAAGCTGTGTTTTTTAGATGTTTCAGGACACACTGTACACTTCTCCAGAGTGGCTGTTGGCAATTTACATCCCGCCCATCAGTGTAGCAAGGCTCCCATTTCTCCATGGCCTGTCCTGCATTTCTGGTTTTGACACTTTTTTCAGCATGGCCCTTTTGACCGATGGGAAGCGAGACTTCTTTGTAGCGCTGATTTGCCTTTCCAGGTTGCTTGGTTGGCCAAAAAGGGCGTATGCGTTTTTTCCTGAATATATTCAGGAAAAAACGCATACGCCCTTTTTGGCCAAGGGCATCATTGTCAACGTTTTGCCGCTTTTCATGTGCTTTAAAGGCGATTCGAATCTACCTCCTGAAATCTGTTTCCTGCAATTCTGCCTTGATTTCAAATCCTCTTCTTTGCCTTCCCTCAATATATTTGTGGACGAGAGTTATCATTTATAACTCTGCAGGTTTGTGAATTGCAGTGCCCTGAAGCTCCATTTTACAAGTCGCTTTTTTGGGAGCTGGCCGCAAAAGCGCAGGATGGCTTCAGGCCCTGTTCTGGTTCCGGGGGGCAGGCTGAGCCTGTGGTGAATTCTTCTTCCTGATGGGAAAATAGAGTGACCTGTGCCTGTCCCAACACCAAGAGCTAGTCTCTCATTGGTTCCCCGTCTTCCCGTTCATCCTCAGGACAAATTGCAACCTGTACGGAACAGGAGGTTAAAGGTGCTGATGCTCCAAGTAGGGAGATTGCTAGTAAAGTGGCTGGAATGGCGAACCCGAGCACAAGGAGATGAGAAATGAGGTGCGTTTTAGAAACCTTTCCCCATCACACGGTGTACCATCTTCTGGGTTTCTCATGCATGTTTTCGATGTAGGAAGATGCCCTTGAACCTGGAGATTTGGGACCCATGCGATGGGTAGCACGCAGTATTACTTAAAGGATCTGCGTTTGCTCACCAAACCTCACCAAACCTCTCAGCCCCAAGAGTGTCCACCCTTATGTCTCATCCAGCTGTGGGTCTAGATATGGTCAATCCAGGTTGCATCACAGCCCCAGAACGAATTGTGTAAGAATTTCTCTCTCTTTCCCTGTCTTTGTTTCATGGGTTTTTAAAAGTAATTTATTTTTATAATGGGGTTTAGCTGCTTTTCACGGCTGTGTTTATGCCGCTTTACACCCACTTGACACACTAACAGAGAGATATCAATACATAGGTTTTAAGATTATTACTAGTCAGATATATTCTTGTACGCTGAATCGGGCGTGTTGAGTCCAGTTCTCTGAGCAAGGAGTAGGTCTTGTCTATTACATATTGGGTTTATGGAACGGTATCTGAGCTAATTTGAAACTCTTGTTTTATGTATCACCCCACCTCACCTTTCCCGTTAAGCAGCCATAGTGTGTTTTCTGCATGTGTGACTCTGTTCTGTTTTGTAATTCAGTTCAAGTGTAACGGTTTTTACATTCCCTCTATAAGTGACACCTTATGAGAAGTGTCCTTTTCTGTGTGACTTATTTCACTTAGAATCGTCTTGCCTAAATCCACTCATCATGCTGCTACTAGCCTTATGACATTGATTTCATGGCTGAGTGATATTCCATTGTACATAAGGACCACAACTTTTTTATCCATTTTTCGCTTTCCTGGGATATTTAAGGTGGAATGAAGTGGAGGTCCTTGTCAACAGAGCAGCCCTAAACTTTGGGGTGCTTGTGTCTTGCTGATTTTCAATTTTCCCACTTTATCCCCCCATGCGTGGAAGTGCCCTATGCTCTCTAAGCTGTGTTTTTTAGATGTTTCAGGACACACCGTACACTTCTCCAGAGTGGCTGTTGGCAATTTACATCCCGCCCATCAGTGTAGCAAGGCTCCCATTTCTCCATGGCCTGTCCTGCATTTCTGGTTTTGACACTTTTTTCAGCATGGCCCTTTTGACCGATGGGAAGCGAGACTTCTTTGTAGCGCTGATTTGCCTTTCCAGGTTGCTTGGTTGGCCAAAAAGGGCGTATGCGTTTTTTCCTGAATATATTCAGGAAAAAACGCATACGCCCTTTTTGGCCAAGGGCATCATTGTCAACGTTTTGCCGCTTTTCATGTGCTTTAAAGGCGATTCGAATCTACCTCCTGAAATCTGTTTCCTGCAATTCTGCCTTGATTTCAAATCCTCTTCTTTGCCTTCCCTCAATATATTTGTGGACGAGAGTTATCATTTATAACTCTGCAGGTTTGTGAATTGCAGTGCCCTGAAGCTCCATTTTACAACTCGCTTTTTTGGGAGCTGGCCGCAAAAGCGCAGGATGGCTTCAGGCCCTGTTCTGGTTCCGGGGGGCAGGCTGAGCCTGTGGTTAATTCGTCTTCCTGATGGGAAAATAGAGTGACCTGTGCCTGTCCCAACACCAAGAGCTAGTCTCTCATTGGTTCCCCGTCTTCCCGTTCATCCTCAGGACAAATTGCAACCTGTACGGAACAGGAGGTTAAAGGTGCTGATGCTCCAAGTAGGGAGATTGCTAGTAAAGTGGCTGGAATGGCGAACCCGAGCACAAGGAGATGAGAAATGAGGTGCGTTTTAGAAACCTTTCCCCATCACACGGTGTACCATCTTCTGGGTTTCTCATGCATGTTTTCGATGTAGGAAGATGCCCTTGAACCTGGAGATTTGGGACCCATGCGATGGGTAGCACGCAGTATTACTTAAAGGATCTGCGTTTGCTCACCAAACCTCACCAAACCTCTCAGCCCCAAGAGTGTCCACCCTTATGTCTCATCCAGCTGTGGGTCTAGATATGGTCAATCCAGGTTGCATCACAGCCCCAGAACGAATTGTGTAAGAATTTCTCTCTCTTTCCCTGTCTTTGTTTCATGGGTTTTTAAAAGTAATTTATTTTTATAATGGGGTTTAGCTGCTTTTCACGGCTGTGTTTATGCCGCTTTACACCCACTTGACACACTAACAGAGAGATATCAATACATAGGTTTTAAGATTATTACTAGTCAGATATATTCTTGTACGGTGAATCGGGCGTGTTGAGTCCAGTTCTCTGAGCAAGGAGTAGGTCTTGTCTATTACATATTGGGTTTATGGAACGGTATCTGAGCTAATTTGAAACTCTTGTTTTATGTATCACCCCACCTCACCTTTCCCGTTAAGCAGCCATAGTGTGTTTTCTGCATGTGTGACTCTGTTCTGTTTTGTAATTCAGTTCAAGTGTAACGGTTTTTACATTCCCTCTATAAGTGACACCTTATGAGAAGTGTCCTTTTCTGTGTGACTTATTTCACTTAGAATCGTCTTGCCTAAATCCACTCATCATGCTGCTACTAGCCTTATGACATTGATTTCATGGCTGAGTGATATTCCATTGTACATAAGGACCACAACTTTTTTATCCATTTTTCGCTTTCCTGGGATATTTAAGGTGGAATGAAGTGGAGGTCCTTGTCAACAGAGCAGCCCTAAACTTTGGGGTGCTTGTGTCTTGCTGATTTTCAATTTTCCCACTTTATCCCCCCATGCGTGGAAGTGCCCTATGCTCTCTAAGCTTTGTTTTTTAGATGTTTCAGGACACACCGTACACTTCTCCAGAGTGGCTGTTGGCAATTTACATCCCGCCCATCAGTGTAGCAAGGCTCCCATTTCTCCATGGCCTGTCCTGCATTTCTGGTTTTGACACTTTTTTCAGCATGGCCCTTTTGACCGATGGGAAGCGAGACTTCTTTGTAGCGCTGATTTGCCTTTCCAGGTTGCTTGGTTGGCCAAAAAGGGCGTATGCGTTTTTTCCTGAATATATTCAGGAAAAAACGCATACGCCCTTTTTGGCCAAGGGCATCATTGTCAACGTTTTGCCGCTTTTCATGTGCTTTAAAGGCGATTCGAATCTACCTCCTGAAATCTGTTTCCTGCAATTCTGCCTTGATTTCAAATCCTCTTCTTTGCCTTCCCTCAATATATTTGTGGACGAGAGTTATCATTTATAACTCTGCAGGTTTGTGAATTGCAGTGCCCTGAAGCTCCATTTTACAAGTCGCTTTTTTGGGAGCTGGCCGCAAAAGCGCAGGATGGCTTCAGGCCCTGTTCTGGTTCCGGGGGGCAGGCTGAGCCTGTGGTTAATTCTTCTTCCTGATGGGAAAATAGAGTGACCTGTGCCTGTCCCAACACCAAGAGCTAGTCTCTCATTGGTTCCCCGTCTTCCCGTTCATCCTCAGGACAAATTGCAACCTGTACGGAACAGGAGGTTAAAGGTGCTGATGCTCCAAGTAGGGAGATTGCTAGTAAAGTGGCTGGAATGGCGAACCCGAGCACAAGGAGATGAGAAATGAGGTGCGTTTTAGAAACCTTTCCCCATCACACGGTGTACCATCTTCTGGGTTTCTCATGCATGTTTTCGATGTAGGAAGATGCCCTTGAACCTGGCGATTTGGGACCCATGCGATGGTAGCACGCAGTATTACTTTAAAGGGTCTGCGTTTGCTCACCCAACCTCACCAAACCTCTCAGCCCCAAGAGTGTCCACCCTTATGTCTCATCCAGCTGTGGGTCTAGATATGGTCAATCCAGGTTGCATCACAGCCCCTGAACGAATTGTGTAAGAATTTCTCTCTCTTTCCCTGTCTTTGTTTCATGGGTTTTTAAAAGTAATTTATTTTTATAATGGGGTTTAGCTGCTTTTCACGGCTGTGTTTATGCCGCTTTACACCCACTTGACACACTAACAGAGAGATATCAATACATAGGTTTTAAGATTATTACTAGTCAGATATATTCTTGTGCGGTGAATCGGGAATGTTGAGTCCAGTTCTCTGAGCAAGGAGTAGGTCTTGTCTATTACATATTGGGTTTATGGAACGGTATCTGAGCTAATTTGAAACTCTTGTTTTATGTATCACCCCACCTCACCTTTCCCGTTAAGCAGCCATAGTGTGTTTTCTGCATGTGTGACTCTGTTCTGTTTTGTAATTCAGTTCAAGTGTAACTGTTTTTACATTCCCTCTATAAGTGACACCTTATGAGAAGTGTCCTTTTCTGTGTGACTTATTTCACTTAGAATCGTCTTACCTAAATCCACTCATCATGCTGCTACTAGCCTTATGACATTGATTTCATGGCTGAGTGATATTCCATTGTACATAAGGACCACAACTTTTTGATCCATTTTTCGCTTTCCTGGGATATTTAAGGTGGAATGAAGTGGAGGTCCTTGTCAACAGAGCAGCCCTAAACTTTGGGGTGCTTGTGTCTTGCTGATTTTCAATTTTCCCACTTTATCCCCCCATGCGTGGAAGTGCCCTATGCTCTCTAAGCTGTGTTTTTTAGATGTTTCAGGACACACCGTACACTTCTCCAGAGTGGCTGTTGGCAATTTACATCCCGCCCATCAGTGTAGCAAGGCTCCCATTTCTCCATGGCCTGTCCTGCATTTCTGGTTTTGACACTTTTTTCAGCATGGCCCTTTTGACCGATGGGAAGCGAGACTTCTTTGTAGCGCTGATTTGCCTTTCCAGGTTGCTTGGTTGGCCAAAAAGGGCGTATGCGTTTTTTCCTGAATATATTCAGGAAAAAACGCATACGCCCTTTTTGGCCAAGGGCATCATTGTCAACGTTTTGCCGCTTTTCATGTGCTTTAAAGGCGATTCGAATCTACCTCCTGAAATCTGTTTCCTGCAATTCTGCCTTGATTTCAAATCCTCTTCTTTGCCTTCCCTCAATATATTTGTGGACGAGAGTTATCATTTATAACTCTGCAGGTTTGTGAATTGCAGTGCCCTGAAGCTCCATTTTACAAGTCGCTTTTTTGGGAGCTGGCCGCAAAAGCGCAGGATGGCTTCAGGCCCTGTTCTGGTTCCGGGGGGCAGGCTGAGCCTGTGGTTAATTCTTCTTCCTGATGGGAAAATAGAGTGACCTGTGCCTGTCCCAACACCAAGAGCTAGTCTCTCATTGGTTCCCCGTCTTCCCGTTCATCCTCAGGACAAATTGCAACCTGTACGGAACAGGAGGTTAAAGGTGCTGATGCTCCAAGTAGGGAGATTGCTAGTAAAGTGGCTGGAATGGCGAACCCGAGCACAAGGAGATGAGAAATGAGGTGCGTTTTAGAAACCTTTCCCCATCACACGGTGTACCATCTTCTGGGTTTCTCATGCATGTTTTCGATGTAGGAAGATGCCCTTGAACCTGGAGATTTGGGACCCATGCGATGGGTAGCACGCAGTATTACTTAAAGGATCTGCGTTTGCTCACCCAACCTCACCAAACCTCTCAGCCCCAAGAGTGTCCACCCTTATGTCTCATCCAGCTGTGGGTCTAGATATGGTCAATCCAGGTTGCATCACAGCCCCTGAACGAATTGTGTAAGAATTTCTCTCTCTTTCCCTGTCTTTGTTTCATGGGTTTTTAAAAGTAATTTATTTTTATAATGGGGTTTAGCTGCTTTTCACGGCTGTGTTTATGCCGCTTTACACCCACTTGACACACTAACAGAGAGATATCAATACATAGGTTTTAAGATTATTACTAGTCAGATATATTCTTGTGCGGTGAATCGGGCGTGTTGAGTCCAGTTCTCTGAGCAAGGAGTAGGTCTTGTCTATTACATATTGGGTTTATGGAACGGTATCTGAGCTAATTTGAAACTCTTGTTTTATGTATCACCCCACCTCACCTTTCCCGTTAAGCAGCCATAGTGTGTTTTCTGCATGTGTGACTCTGTTCTGTTTTGTAATTCAGTTCAAGTGTAACGGTTTTTACATTCCCTCTATAAGTGACACCTTATGAGAAGTGTCCTTTTCTGTGTGACTTATTTCACTTAGAATCGTCTTACCTAAATCCACTCATCATGCTGCTACTAGCCTTATGACATTGATTTCATGGCTGAGTGATATTCCATTGTACATAAGGACCACAACTTTTTGATCCATTTTTCGCTTTCCTGGGATATTTAAGGTGGAATGAAGTGGAGGTCCTTGTCAACAGAGCAGCCCTAAACTTTGGGGTGCTTGTGTCTTGCTGATTTTCAATTTTCCCACTTTATCCCCCCATGCGTGGAAGTGCCCTATGCTCTCTAAGCTGTGTTTTTTAGATGTTTCAGGACACACTGTACACTTCTCCAGAGTGGCTGTTGGCAATTTACATCCCGCCCATCAGTGTAGCAAGGCTCCCATTTCTAGATGGCCTGTCCTGCATTTCTGGTTTTGACACTTTTTTCAGCATGGCCCTTTTGACCGATGGGAAGCGAGACTTCTTTGTAGCGCTGATTTGCCTTTCCAGGTTGCTTGGTTGGCCAAAAAGGGCGTATGCGTTTTTTCCTGAATATATTCAGGAAAAAACGCATACGCCCTTTTTGGCCAAGGGCATCATTGTCAACGTTTTGCCGCTTTTCATGTGCTTTAAAGGCGATTCGAATCTACCTCCTGAAATCTGTTTCCTGCAATTCTGCCTTGATTTCAAATCCTCTTCTTTGCCTTCCCTCAATATATTTGTGGACGAGAGTTATCATTTATAACTCTGCAGGTTTGTGAATTGCAGTGCCCTGAAGCTCCATTTTACAAGTCGCTTTTTTGGGAGCTGGCCGCAAAAGCGCAGGATGGCTTCAGGCCCTGTTCTGGTTCCGGGGGGCAGGCTGAGCCTGTGGTTAATTCTTCTTCCTGATGGGAAAATAGAGTGACCTGTGCCTGTCCCAACACCAAGAGCTAGTCTCTCATTGGTTCCCCGTCTTCCCGTTCATCCTCAGGACAAATTGCAACCTGTACGGAACAGGAGGTTAAAGGTGCTGATGCTCCAAGTAGGGAGATTGCTAGTAAAGTGGCTGGAATGGCGAACCCGAGCACAAGGAGATGAGAAATGAGGTGCGTTTTAGAAACCTTTCCCCATCACACGGTGTACCATCTTCTGGGTTTCTCATGCATGTTTTCGATGTAGGAAGATGCCCTTGAACCTGGCGATTTGGGACCCATGCGATGGTAGCACGCAGTATTACTTTAAAGGGTCTGCGTTTGCTCACCCAACCTCACCAAACCTCTCAGCCCCAAGAGTGTCCACCCTTATGTCTCATCCAGCTGTGGGTCTAGATATGGTCAATCCAGGTTGCATCACAGCCCCTGAACGAATTGTGTAAGAATTTCTCTCTCTTTCCCTGTCTTTGTTTCATGGGTTTTTAAAAGTAATTTATTTTTATAATGGGGTTTAGCTGCTTTTCACGGCTGTGTTTATGCCGCTTTACACCCACTTGACACACTAACAGACAGATATCAATACATAGGTTTTAAGATTATTACTAGTCAGATATATTCTTGTGCGGTGAATCGGGAATGTTGAGTCCAGTTCTCTGAGCAAGGAGTAGGTCTTGTCTATTACATATTGGGTTTATGGAACGGTATCTGAGCTAATTTGAAACTCTTGTTTTATGTATCACCCCACCTCACCTTTCCCGTTAAGCAGCCATAGTGTGTTTTCTGCATGTGTGACTCTGTTCTGTTTTGTAATTCAGTTCAAGTGTAACTGTTTTTACATTCCCTCTATAAGTGACACCTTATGAGAAGTGTCCTTTTCTGTGTGACTTATTTCACTTAGAATCGTCTTACCTAAATCCACTCATCATGCTGCTACTAGCCTTATGACATTGATTTCATGGCTGAGTGATATTCCATTGTACATAAGGACCACAACTTTTTGATCCATTTTTCGCTTTCCTGGGATATTTAAGGTGGAATGAAGTGGAGGTCCTTGTCAACAGAGCAGCCCTAAACTTTGGGGTGCTTGTGTCTTGCTGATTTTCAATTTTCCCACTTTATCCCCCCATGCGTGGAAGTGCCCTATGCTCTCTAAGCTGTGTTTTTTAGATGTTTCAGGACACACCGTACACTTCTCCAGAGTGGCTGTTGGCAATTTACATCCCGCCCATCAGTGTAGCAAGGCTCCCATTTCTCCATGGCCTGTCCTGCATTTCTGGTTTTGACACTTTTTTCAGCATGGCCCTTTTGACCGATGGGAAGCGAGACTTCTTTGTAGCGCTGATTTGCCTTTCCAGGTTGCTTGGTTGGCCAAAAAGGGCGTATGCGTTTTTTCCTGAATATATTCAGGAAAAAACGCATACGCCCTTTTTGGCCAAGGGCATCATTGTCAACGTTTTGCCGCTTTTCATGTGCTTTAAAGGCGATTCGAATCTACCTCCTGAAATCTGTTTCCTGCAATTCTGCCTTGATTTCAAATCCTCTTCTTTGCCTTCCCTCAATATATTTGTGGACGAGAGTTATCATTTATAACTCTGCAGGTTTGTGAATTGCAGTGCCCTGAAGCTCCATTTTACAAGTCGCTTTTTTGGGAGCTGGCCGCAAAAGCGCAGGATGGCTTCAGGCCCTGTTCTGGTTCCGGGGGGCAGGCTGAGCCTGTGGTTAATTCTTCTTCCTGATGGGAAAATAGAGTGACCTGTGCCTGTCCCAACACCAAGAGCTAGTCTCTCATTGGTTCCCCGTCTTCCCGTTCATCCTCAGGACAAATTGCAACCTGTACGGAACAGGAGGTTAAAGGTGCTGATGCTCCAAGTAGGGAGATTGCTAGTAAAGTGGCTGGAATGGCGAACCCGAGCACAAGGAGATGAGAAATGAGGTGCGTTTTAGAAACCTTTCCCCATCACACGGTGTACCATCTTCTGGGTTTCTCATGCATGTTTTCGATGTAGGAAGATGCCCTTGAACCTGGAGATTTGGGACCCATGCGATGGGTTGCACGCAGTATTACTTAAAGGATCTGCGTTTGCTCACCCAACCTCACCAAACCTCTCAGCCCCAAGAGTGTCCACCCTTATGTCTCATCCAGCTGTGGGTCTAGATATGGTCAATCCAGGTTGCATCACAGCCCCTGAACGAATTGTGTAAGAATTTCTCTCTCTTTCCCTGTCTTTGTTTCATGGGTTTTTAAAAGTAATTTATTTTTATAATGGGGTTTAGCTGCTTTTCACGGCTGTGTTTATGCCGCTTTACACCCACTTGACACACTAACAGAGAGATATCAATACATAGGTTTTAAGATTATTACTAGTCAGATATATTCTTGTGCGGTGAATCGGGCGTGTTGAGTCCAGTTCTCTGAGCAAGGAGTAGGTCTTGTCTATTACATATTGGGTTTATGGAACGGTATCTGAGCTAATTTGAAACTCTTGTTTTATGTATCACCCCACCTCACCTTTCCCGTTAAGCAGCCATAGTGTGTTTTCTGCATGTGTGACTCTGTTCTGTTTTGTAATTCAGTTCAAGTGTAACGGTTTTTACATTCCCTCTATAAGTGACACCTTATGAGAAGTGTCCTTTTCTGTGTGACTTATTTCACTTAGAATCGTCTTGCCTAAATCCACTCATCATGCTGCTACTAGCCTTATGACATTGATTTCATGGCTGAGTGATATTCCATTGTACATAAGGACCACAACTTTTTGATCCATTTTTCGCTTTCCTGGGATATTTAAGGTGGAATGAAGTGGAGGTCCTTGTCAACAGAGCAGCCCTAAACTTTGGGGTGCTTGTGTCTTGCTGATTTTCAATTTTCCCACTTTATCCCCCCATGCGTGGAAGTGCCCTATGCTCTCTAAGCTGTGTTTTTTAGATGTTTCAGGACACACCGTACACTTCTCCAGAGTGGCTGTTGGCAATTTACATCCCGCCCATCAGTGTAGCAAGGCTCCCATTTCTCCATGGCCTGTCCTGCATTTCTGGTTTTGACACTTTTTTCAGCATGGCCCTTTTGACCGATGGGAAGCGAGACTTCTTTGTAGCGCTGATTTGCCTTTCCAGGTTGCTTGGTTGGCCAAAAAGGGCGTATGCGTTTTTTCCTGAATATATTCAGGAAAAAACGCATACGCCCTTTTTGGCCAAGGGCATCATTGTCAACGTTTTGCCGCTTTTCATGTGCTTTAAAGGCGATTCGAATCTACCTCCTGAAATCTGTTTCCTGCAATTCTGCCTTGATTTCAAATCCTCTTCTTTGCCTTCCCTCAATATATTTGTGGACGAGAGTTATCATTTATAACTCTGCAGGTTTGTGAATTGCAGTGCCCTGAAGCTCCATTTTACAAGTCGCTTTTTTGGGAGCTGGCCGCAAAAGCGCAGGATGGCTTCAGGCCCTGTTCTGGTTCCGGGGGGCAGGCTGAGCCTGTGGTGAATTCTTCTTCCTGATGGGAAAATAGAGTGACCTGTGCCTGTCCCAACACCAAGAGCTAGTCTCTCATTGGTTCCCCGTCTTCCCGTTCATCCTCAGGACAAATTGCAACCTGTACGGAACAGGAGGTTAAAGGTGCTGATGCTCCAAGTAGGGAGATTGCTAGTAAAGTGGCTGGAATGGCGAACCCGAGCACAAGGAGATGAGAAATGAGGTGCGTTTTAGAAACCTTTCCCCATCACACGGTGTACCATCTTCTGGGTTTCTCATGCATGTTTTCGATGTAGGAAGATGCCCTTGAACCTGGAGATTTGGGACCCATGCGATGGGTAGCACGCAGTATTACTTAAAGGATCTGCGTTTGCTCACCCAACCTCACCAAACCTCTCAGCCCCAAGAGTGTCCACCCTTATGTCTCATCCAGCTGTGGGTCTAGATATGGTCAATCCAGGTTGCATCACAGCCCCAGAACGAATTGTGTAAGAATTTCTCTCTCTTTCCCTGTCTTTGTTTCATGGGTTTTTAAAAGTAATTTATTTTTATAATGGGGTTTAGCTGCTTTTCACGGCTGTGTTTATGCCTCTTTACACCCACTTGACACACTAACAGAGAGATATCAATACATAGGTTTTAAGATTATTACTAGTCAGATATATTCTTGTGCGGTGAATCGGGCGTGTTGAGTCCAGTTCTCTGAGCAAGGAGTAGGTCTTGTCTATTACATATTGGGTTTATGGAACGGTATCTGAGCTAATTTGAAACTCTTGTTTTATGTATCACCCCACCTCACCTTTCCCGTTAAGCAGCCATAGTGTGTTTTCTGCATGTGTGACTCTGTTCTGTTTTGTAATTCAGTTCAAGTGTAACGGTTTTTACATTCCCTCTATAAGTGACACCTTATGAGAAGTGTCCTTTTCTGTGTGACTTATTTCACTTAGAATCGTCTTGCCTAAATCCACTCATCATGCTGCTACTAGCCTTATGACATTGATTTCATGGCTGAGTGATATTCCATTGTACATAAGGACCACAACTTTTTGATCCATTTTTCGCTTTCCTGGGATATTTAAGGTGGAATGAAGTGGAGGTCCTTGTCAACAGAGCAGCCCTAAACTTTGGGGTGCTTGTGTCTTGCTGATTTTCAATTTTCCCACTTTATCCCCCCATGCGTGGAAGTGCCCTATGCTCTCTAAGCTGTGTTTTTTAGATGTTTCAGGACACACCGTACACTTCTCCAGAGTGGCTGTTGGCAATTTACATCCCGCCCATCAGTGTAGCAAGGCTCCCATTTCTCCATGGCCTGTCCTGCATTTCTGGTTTTGACACTTTTTTCAGCATGGCCCTTTTGACCGATGGGAAGCGAGACTTCTTTGTAGCGCTGATTTGCCTTTCCAGGTTGCTTGGTTGGCCAAAAAGGGCGTATGCGTTTTTTCCTGAATATATTCAGGAAAAAACGCATACGCCCTTTTTGGCCAAGGGCATCATTGTCAACGTTTTGCCGCTTTTCATGTGCTTTAAAGGCGATTCGAATCTACCTCCTGAAATCTGTTTCCTGCAATTCTGCCTTGATTTCAAATCCTCTTCTTTGCCTTCCCTCAATATATTTGTGGACGAGAGTTATTATTTATAACTCTGCAGGTTTGTGAATTGCAGTGCCCTGAAGCTCCATTTTACAAGTCGCTTTTTTGGGAGCTGGCCGCAAAAGCGCAGGATGGCTTCAGGCCCTGTTCTGGTTCCGGGGGGCAGGCTGAGCCTGTGGTGAATTCTTCTTCCTGATGGGAAAATAGAGTGACCTGTGCCTGTCCCAACACCAAGAGCTAGTCTCTCATTGGTTCCCCGTCTTCTCGTTCATCCTCAGGACAAATTGCAACCTGTCCGGAACAGGAGGTTAAAGGTGCTGATGCTCCAAGTAGGGAGATTGCTAGTAAAGTGGCTGGAATGGCGAACCCGAGCACAAGGAGATGAGAAATGAGGTGCGTTTTAGAAACCTTTCCCCATCACACGGTGTACCATCTTCTGGGTTTCTCATGCATGTTTTCGATGTAGGAAGATGCCCTTGAACCTGGCGATTTGGGACCCATGCGATGGTAGCACGCAGTATTACTTTAAAGGGTCTGCGTTTGCTCACCCAACCTCACCAAACCTCTCAGCCCCAAGAGTGTCCACCCTTATGTCTCATCCAGCTGTGGGTCTAGATATGGTCAATCCAGGTTGCATCACAGCCCCTGAACGAATTGTGTAAGAATTTCTCTCTCTTTCCCTGTCTTTGTTTCATGGGTTTTTAAAAGTAATTTATTTTTATAATGGGGTTTAGCTGCTTTTCACGGCTGTGTTTATGCCGCTTTACACCCACTTGACACACTAACAGAGAGATATCAATACATAGGTTTTAAGATTATTACTAGTCAGATATATTCTTGTGCGGTGAATCGGGAATGTTGAGTCCAGTTCTCTGAGCAAGGAGTAGGTCTTGTCTATTACATATTGGGTTTATGGAACGGTATCTGAGCTAATTTGAAACTCTTGTTTTATGTATCACCCCACCTCACCTTTCCCGTTAAGCAGCCATAGTGTGTTTTCTGCATGTGTGACTCTGTTCTGTTTTGTAATTCAGTTCAAGTGTAACGGTTTTTACATTCCCTCTATAAGTGACACCTTATGAGAAGTGTCCTTTTCTGTGTGACTTATTTCACTTAGAATCGTCTTACCTAAATCCACTCATCATGCTGCTACTAGCCTTATGACATTGATTTCATGGCTGAGTGCTATTCCATTGTACATAAGGACCACAACTTTTTGATCCATTTTTCGCTTTCCTGGGATATTTAAGGTGGAATGAAGTGGAGGTCCTTGTCAACAGAGCAGCCCTAAACTTTGGGGTGCTTGTGTCTTGCTGATTTTCAATTTTCCCACTTTATCCCCCCATGCGTGGAAGTGCCCTATGCTCTCTAAGCTGTGTTTTTTAGATGTTTCAGGACACACCGTACACTTCTCCAGAGTGGCTGTTGGCAATTTACATCCCGCCCATCAGTGTAGCAAGGCTCCCATTTCTCCATGGCCTGTCCTGCATTTCTGGTTTTGACACTTTTTTCAGCATGGCCCTTTTGACCGATGGGAAGCGAGACTTCTTTGTAGCGCTGATTTGCCTTTCCAGGTTGCTTGGTTGGCCAAAAAGGGCGTATGCGTTTTTTCCTGAATATATTCAGGAAAAAACGCATACGCCCTTTTTGGCCAAGGGCATCATTGTCAACGTTTTGCCGCTTTTCATGTGCTTTAAAGGCTATTCGAATCTACCTCCTGAAATCTGTTTCCTGCAATTCTGCCTTGATTTCAAATCCTCTTCTTTGCCTTCCCTCAATATATTTGTGGACGAGAGTTATCATTTATAACTCTGCAGGTTTGTGAATTGCAGTGCCCTGAAGCTCCATTTTACAAGTCGCTTTTTTGGGAGCTGGCCGCAAAAGCGCAGGATGGCTTCAGGCCCTGTTCTGGTTCCGGGGGGCAGGCTGAGCCTGTGGTGAATTCTTCTTCCTGATGGGAAAATAGAGTGACCTGTGCCTGTCCCAACACCAAGAGCTAGTCTCTCATTGGTTCCCCGTCTTCCCGTTCATCCTCAGGACAAATTGCAACCTGTACGGAACAGGAGGTTAAAGGTGCTGATGCTCCAAGTAGGGAGATTGCTAGTAAAGTGGCTGGAATGGCGAACCCGAGCACAAGGAGATGAGAAATGAGGTGCGTTTTAGAAACCTTTCCCCATCACACGGTGTACCGTCTTCTGGGTTTCTCATGCATGTTTTCGATGTAGGAAGATGCCCTTGAACCTGGAGATTTGGGACCCATGCGATGGGTAGCACGCAGTATTACTTAAAGGATCTGCGTTTGCTCACCCAACCTCACCAAACCTCTCAGCCCCAAGAGTGTCCACCCTTATGTCTCATCCAGCTGTGGGTCTAGATATGGTCAATCCAGGTTGCATCACAGCCCCTGAACGAATTGTGTAAGAATTTCTCTCTCTTTCCCTGTCTTTGTTTCATGGGTTTTTAAAAGTAATTTATTTTTATAATGGGGTTTAGCTGCTTTTCACGGCTGTGTTTATGCCGCTTTACACCCACTTGACACACTAACAGAGAGATATCAATACATAGGTTTTAAGATTATTACTAGTCAGATATATTCTTGTGCGGTGAATCGGGCGTGTTGAGTCCAGTTCTCTGAGCAAGGAGTAGGTCTTGTCTATTACATATTGGGTTTATGGAACGGTATCTGAGCTAATTTGAAACTCTTGTTTTATGTATCACCCCACCTCACCTTTCCCGTTAAGCAGCCATAGTGTGTTTTCTGCATGTGTGACTCTGTTCTGTTTTGTAATTCAGTTCAAGTGTAACGGTTTTTACATTCCCTCTATAAGTGACACCTTATGAGAAGTGTCCTTTTCTGTGTGACTTATTTCACTTAGAATCGTCTTACCTAAATCCACTCATCATGCTGCTACTAGCCTTATGACATTGATTTCATGGCTGAGTGATATTCCATTGTACATAAGGACCACAACTTTTTGATCCATTTTTCGCTTTCCTGGGATATTTAAGGTGGAATGAAGTGGAGGTCCTTGTCAACAGAGCAGCCCTAAACTTTGGGGTGCTTGTGTCTTGCTGATTTTCAATTTTCCCACTTTATCCCCCCATGCGTGGAAGTGCCCTATGCTCTCTAAGCTGTGTTTTTTAGATGTTTCAGGACACACTGTACACTTCTCCAGAGTGGCTGTTGGCAATTTACATCCCGCCCATCAGTGTAGCAAGGCTCCCATTTCTCCATGGCCTGTCCTGCATTTCTGGTTTTGACACTTTTTTCAGCATGGCCCTTTTGACCGATGGGAAGCGAGACTTCTTTGTAGCGCTGATTTGCCTTTCCAGGTTGCTTGGTTGGCCAAAAAGGGCGTATGCGTTTTTTCCTGAATATATTCAGGAAAAAACGCATACGCCCTTTTTGGCCAAGGGCATCATTGTCAACGTTTTGCCGCTTTTCATGTGCTTTAAAGGCGATTCGAATCTACCTCCTGAAATCTGTTTCCTGCAATTCTGCCTTGATTTCAAATCCTCTTCTTTGCCTTCCCTCAATATATTTGTGGACGAGAGTTATCATTTATAACTCTGCAGGTTTGTGAATTGCAGTGCCCTGAAGCTCCATTTTACAAGTCGCTTTTTTGGGAGCTGGCCGCAAAAGCGCAGGATGGCTTCAGGCCCTGTTCTGGTTCCGGGGGGCAGGCTGAGCCTGTGGTGAATTCTTCTTCCTGATGGGAAAATAGAGTGACCTGTGCCTGTCCCAACACCAAGAGCTAGTCTCTCATTGGTTCCCCGTCTTCCCGTTCATCCTCAGGACAAATTGCAACCTGTACGGAACAGGAGGTTAAAGGTGCTGATGCTCCAAGTAGGGAGATTGCTAGTAAAGTGGCTGGAATGGCGAACCCGAGCACAAGGAGATGAGAAATGAGGTGCGTTTTAGAAACCTTTCCCCATCACACGGTGTACCATCTTCTGGGTTTCTCATGCATGTTTTCGATGTAGGAAGATGCCCTTGAACCTGGAGATTTGGGACCCATGCGATGGGTAGCACGCAGTATTACTTAAAGGATCTGCGTTTGCTCACCAAACCTCACCAAACCTCTCAGCCCCAAGAGTGTCCACCCTTATGTCTCATCCAGCTGTGGGTCTAGATATGGTCAATCCAGGTTGCATCACAGCCCCAGAACGAATTGTGTAAGAATTTCTCTCTCTTTCCCTGTCTTTGTTTCATGGGTTTTTAAAAGTAATTTATTTTTATAATGGGGTTTAGCTGCTTTTCACGGCTGTGTTTATGCCGCTTTACACCCACTTGACACACTAACAGAGAGATATCAATACATAGGTTTTAAGATTATTACTAGTCAGATATATTCTTGTACGGTGAATCGGGCGTGTTGAGTCCAGTTCTCTGAGCAAGGAGTAGGTCTTGTCTATTACATATTGGGTTTATGGAACGGTATCTGAGCTAATTTGAAACTCTTGTTTTATGTATCACCCCACCTCACCTTTCCCGTTAAGCAGCCATAGTGTGTTTTCTGCATGTGTGACTCTGTTCTGTTTTGTAATTCAGTTCAAGTGTAACGGTTTTTACATTCCCTCTATAAGTGACACCTTATGAGAAGTGTCCTTTTCTGTGTGACTTATTTCACTTAGAATCGTCTTGCCTAAATCCACTCATCATGCTGCTACTAGCCTTATGACATTGATTTCATGGCTGAGTGATATTCCATTGTACATAAGGACCACAACTTTTTTATCCATTTTTCGCTTTCCTGGGATATTTAAGGTGGAATGAAGTGGAGGTCCTTGTCAACAGAGCAGCCCTAAACTTTGGGGTGCTTGTGTCTTGCTGATTTTCAATTTTCCCACTTTATCCCCCCATGCGTGGAAGTGCCCTATGCTCTCTAAGCTGTGTTTTTTAGATGTTTCAGGACACACCGTACACTTCTCCAGAGTGGCTGTTGGCAATTTACATCCCGCCCATCAGTGTAGCAAGGCTCCCATTTCTCCATGGCCTGTCCTGCATTTCTGGTTTTGACACTTTTTTCAGCATGGCCCTTTTGACCGATGGGAAGCGAGACTTCTTTGTAGCGCTGATTTGCCTTTCCAGGTTGCTTGGTTGGCCAAAAAGGGCGTATGCGTTTTTTCCTGAATATATTCAGGAAAAAACGCATACGCCCTTTTTGGCCAAGGGCATCATTGTCAACGTTTTGCCGCTTTTCATGTGCTTTAAAGGCGATTCGAATCTACCTCCTGAAATCTGTTTCCTGCAATTCTGCCTTGATTTCAAATCCTCTTCTTTGCCTTCCCTCAATATATTTGTGGACGAGAGTTATCATTTATAACTCTGCAGGTTTGTGAATTGCAGTGCCCTGAAGCTCCATTTTACAACTCGCTTTTTTGGGAGCTGGCCGCAAAAGCGCAGGATGGCTTCAGGCCCTGTTCTGGTTCCGGGGGGCAGGCTGAGCCTGTGGTTAATTCGTCTTCCTGATGGGAAAATAGAGTGACCTGTGCCTGTCCCAACACCAAGAGCTAGTCTCTCATTGGTTCCCCGTCTTCCCGTTCATCCTCAGGACAAATTGCAACCTGTACGGAACAGGAGGTTAAAGGTGCTGATGCTCCAAGTAGGGAGATTGCTAGTAAAGTGGCTGGAATGGCGAACCCGAGCACAAGGAGATGAGAAATGAGGTGCGTTTTAGAAACCTTTCCCCATCACACGGTGTACCATCTTCTGGGTTTCTCATGCATGTTTTCGATGTAGGAAGATGCCCTTGAACCTGGAGATTTGGGACCCATGCGATGGGTAGCACGCAGTATTACTTAAAGGATCTGCGTTTGCTCACCAAACCTCACCAAACCTCTCAGCCCCAAGAGTGTCCACCCTTATGTCTCATCCAGCTGTGGGTCTAGATATGGTCAATCCAGGTTGCATCACAGCCCCAGAACGAATTGTGTAAGAATTTCTCTCTCTTTCCCTGTCTTTGTTTCATGGGTTTTTAAAAGTAATTTATTTTTATAATGGGGTTTAGCTGCTTTTCACGGCTGTGTTTATGCCGCTTTACACCCACTTGACACACTAACAGAGAGATATCAATACATAGGTTTTAAGATTATTACTAGTCAGATATATTCTTGTACGGTGAATCGGGCGTGTTGAGTCCAGTTCTCTGAGCAAGGAGTAGGTCTTGTCTATTACATATTGGGTTTATGGAACGGTATCTGAGCTAATTTGAAACTCTTGTTTTATGTATCACCCCACCTCACCTTTCCCGTTAAGCAGCCATAGTGTGTTTTCTGCATGTGTGACTCTGTTCTGTTTTGTAATTCAGTTCAAGTGTAACGGTTTTTACATTCCCTCTATAAGTGACACCTTATGAGAAGTGTCCTTTTCTGTGTGACTTATTTCACTTAGAATCGTCTTGCCTAAATCCACTCATCATGCTGCTACTAGCCTTATGACATTGATTTCATGGCTGAGTGATATTCCATTGTACATAAGGACCACAACTTTTTTATCCATTTTTCGCTTTCCTGGGATATTTAAGGTGGAATGAAGTGGAGGTCCTTGTCAACAGAGCAGCCCTAAACTTTGGGGTGCTTGTGTCTTGCTGATTTTCAATTTTCCCACTTTATCCCCCCATGCGTGGAAGTGCCCTATGCTCTCTAAGCTGTGTTTTTTAGATGTTTCAGGACACACCGTACACTTCTCCAGAGTGGCTGTTGGCAATTTACATCCCGCCCATCAGTGTAGCAAGGCTCCCATTTCTCCATGGCCTGTCCTGCATTTCTGGTTTTGACACTTTTTTCAGCATGGCCCTTTTGACCGATGGGAAGCGAGACTTCTTTGTAGCGCTGATTTGCCTTTCCAGGTTGCTTGGTTGGCCAAAAAGGGCGTATGCGTTTTTTCCTGAATATATTCAGGAAAAAACGCATACGCCCTTTTTGGCCAAGGGCATCATTGTCAACGTTTTGCCGCTTTTCATGTGCTTTAAAGGCGATTCGAATCTACCTCCTGAAATCTGTTTCCTGCAATTCTGCCTTGATTTCAAATCCTCTTCTTTGCCTTCCCTCAATATATTTGTGGACGAGAGTTATCATTTATAACTCTGCAGGTTTGTGAATTGCAGTGCCCTGAAGCTCCATTTTACAACTCGCTTTTTTGGGAGCTGGCCGCAAAAGCGCAGGATGGCTTCAGGCCCTGTTCTGGTTCCGGGGGGCAGGCTGAGCCTGTGGTTAATTCGTCTTCCTGATGGGAAAATAGAGTGACCTGTGCCTGTCCCAACACCAAGAGCTAGTCTCTCATTGGTTCCCCGTCTTCCCGTTCATCCTCAGGACAAATTGCAACCTGTACGGAACAGGAGGTTAAAGGTGCTGATGCTCCAAGTAGGGAGATTGCTAGTAAAGTGGCTGGAATGGCGAACCCGAGCACAAGGAGATGAGAAATGAGGTGCGTTTTAGAAACCTTTCCCCATCACACGGTGTACCATCTTCTGGGTTTCTCATGCATGTTTTCGATGTAGGAAGATGCCCTTGAACCTGGAGATTTGGGACCCATGCGATGGGTAGCACGCAGTATTACTTAAAGGATCTGCGTTTGCTCACCCAACCTCACCAAACCTCTCAGCCCCAAGAGTGTCCACCCTTATGTCTCATCCAGCTGTGGGTCTAGATATGGTCAATCCAGGTTGCATCACAGCCCCTGAACGAATTGTGTAAGAATTTCTCTCTCTTTCCCTGTCTTTGTTTCATGGGTTTTTAAAAGTAATTTATTTTTATAATGGGGTTTAGCTGCTTTTCACGGCTGTGTTTATGCCGCTTTACACCCACTTGACACACTAACAGAGAGATATCAATACATAGGTTTTAAGATTATTACTAGTCAGATATATTCTTGTGCGGTGAATCGGGCGTGTTGAGTCCAGTTCTCTGAGCAAGGAGTAGGTCTTGTCTATTACATATTGGGTTTATGGAACGGTATCTGAGCTAATTTGAAACTCTTGTTTTATGTATCACCCCACCTCACCTTTCCCGTTAAGCAGCCATAGTGTGTTTTCTGCATGTGTGACTCTGTTCTGTTTTGTAATTCAGTTCAAGTGTAACGGTTTTTACATTCCCTCTATAAGTGACACCTTATGAGAAGTGTCCTTTTCTGTGTGACTTATTTCACTTAGAATCGTCTTACCTAAATCCACTCATCATGCTGCTACTAGCCTTATGACATTGATTTCATGGCTGAGTGCTATTCCATTGTACATAAGGACCACAACTTTTTGATCCATTTTTCGCTTTCCTGGGATATTTAAGGTGGAATGAAGTGGAGGTCCTTGTCAACAGAGCAGCCCTAAACTTTGGGGTGCTTGTGTCTTGCTGATTTTCAATTTTCCCACTTTATCCCCCCATGCGTGGAAGTGCCCTATGCTCTCTAAGCTGTGTTTTTTAGATGTTTCAGGACACACCGTACACTTCTCCAGAGTGGCTGTTGGCAATTTACATCCCGCCCATCAGTGTAGCAAGGCTCCCATTTCTCCATGGCCTGTCCTGCATTTCTGGTTTTGACACTTTTTTCAGCATGGCCCTTTTGACCGATGGGAAGCGAGACTTCTTTGTAGCGCTGATTTGCCTTTCCAGGTTGCTTGGTTGGCCAAAAAGGGCGTATGCGTTTTTTCCTGAATATATTCAGGAAAAAACGCATACGCCCTTTATGGCCAAGGGCATCATTGTCAACGTTTTGCCGCTTTTCATGTGCTTTAAAGGCGATTCGAATCTACCTCCTGAAATCTGTTTCCTGCAATTCTGCCTTGATTTCAAATCCTCTTCTTTGCCTTCCCTCAATATATTTGTGGACGAGAGTTATCATTTATAACTCTGCAGGTTTGTGAATTGCAGTGCCCTGAAGCTCCATTTTACAAGTCGCTTTTTTGGGAGCTGGCCGCAAAAGCGCAGGATGGCTTCAGGCCCTGTTCTGGTTCCGGGGGGCAGGCTGAGCCTGTGGTTAATTCGTCTTCCTGATGGGAAAATAGAGTGACCTGTGCCTGTCCCAACACCAAGAGCTAGTCTCTCATTGGTTCCCCGTCTTCCCGTTCATCCTCAGGACAAATTGCAACCTGTACGGAACAGGAGGTTAAAGGTGCTGATGCTCCAAGTAGGGAGATTGCTAGTAAAGTGGCTGGAATGGCGAACCCGAGCACAAGGAGATGAGAAATGAGGTGCGTTTTAGAAACCTTTCCCCATCACACGGTGTACCATCTTCTGGGTTTCTCATGCATGTTTTCGATGTAGGAAGATGCCCTTGAACCTGGAGATTTGGGACCCATGCGATGGGTAGCACGCAGTATTACTTAAAGGATCTGCGTTTGCTCACCCAACCTCACCAAACCTCTCAGCCCCAAGAGTGTCCACCCTTATGTCTCATCCAGCTGTGGGTCTAGATATGGTCAATCCAGGTTGCATCACAGCCCCTGAACGAATTGTGTAAGAATTTCTCTCTCTTTCCCTGTCTTTGTTTCATGGGTTTTTAAAAGTAATTTATTTTTATAATGGGGTTTAGCTGCTTTTCACGGCTGTGTTTATGCCGCTTTACACCCACTTGACACACTAACAGAGAGATATCAATACATAGGTTTTAAGATTATTACTAGTCAGATATATTCTTGTGCGGTGAATCGGGCGTGTTGAGTCCAGTTCTCTGAGCAAGGAGTAGGTCTTGTCTATTACATATTGGGTTTATGGAACGGTATCTGAGCTAATTTGAAACTCTTGTTTTATGTATCACCCCACCTCACCTTTCCCGTTAAGCAGCCATAGTGTGTTTTCTGCATGTGTGACTCTGTTCTGTTTTGTAATTCAGTTCAAGTGTAACGGTTTTTACATTCCCTCTATAAGTGACACCTTATGAGAAGTGTCCTTTTCTGTGTGACTTATTTCACTTAGAATCGTCTTACCTAAATCCACTCATCATGCTGCTACTAGCCTTATGACATTGATTTCATGGCTGAGTGCTATTCCATTGTACATAAGGACCACAACTTTTTGATCCATTTTTCGCTTTCCTGGGATATTTAAGGTGGAATGAAGTGGAGGTCCTTGTCAACAGAGCAGCCCTAAACTTTGGGGTGCTTGTGTCTTGCTGATTTTCAATTTTCCCACTTTATCCCCCCATGCGTGGAAGTGCCCTATGCTCTCTAAGCTGTGTTTTTTAGATGTTTCAGGACACACCGTACACTTCTCCAGAGTGGCTGTTGGCAATTTACATCCCGCCCATCAGTGTAGCAAGGCTCCCATTTCTCCATGGCCTGTCCTGCATTTCTGGTTTTGACACTTTTTTCAGCATGGCCCTTTTGACCGATGGGAAGCGAGACTTCTTTGTAGCGCTGATTTGCCTTTCCAGGTTGCTTGGTTGGCCAAAAAGGGCGTATGCGTTTTTTCCTGAATATATTCAGGAAAAAACGCATACGCCCTTTTTGGCCAAGGGCATCATTGTCAACGTTTTGCCGCTTTTCATGTGCTTTAAAGGCGATTCGAATCTACCTCCTGAAATCTGTTTCCTGCAATTCTGCCTTGATTTCAAATCCTCTTCTTTGCCTTCCCTCAATATATTTGTGGACGAGAGTTATCATTTATAACTCTGCAGGTTTGTGAATTGCAGTGCCCTGAAGCTCCATTTTACAAGTCGCTTTTTTGGGAGCTGGCCGCAAAAGCGCAGGATGGCTTCAGGCCCTGTTCTGGTTCCGGGGGGCAGGCTGAGCCTGTGGTTAATTCGTCTTCCTGATGGGAAAATAGAGTGACCTGTGCCTGTCCCAACACCAAGAGCTAGTCTCTCATTGGTTCCCCGTCTTCCCGTTCATCCTCAGGACAAATTGCAACCTGTACGGAACAGGAGGTTAAAGGTGCTGATGCTCCAAGTAGGGAGATTGCTAGTAAAGTGGCTGGAATGGCGAACCCGAGCACAAGGAGATGAGAAATGAGGTGCGTTTTAGAAACCTTTCCCCATCACACGGTGTACCATCTTCTGGGTTTCTCATGCATGTTTTCGATGTAGGAAGATGCCCTTGAACCTGGAGATTTGGGACCCATGCGATGGGTAGCACGCAGTATTACTTAAAGGATCTGCGTTTGCTCACCCAACCTCACCAAACCTCTCAGCCCCAAGAGTGTCCACCCTTATGTCTCATCCAGCTGTGGGTCTAGATATGGTCAATCCAGGTTGCATCACAGCCCCTGAACGAATTGTGTAAGAATTTCTCTCTCTTTCCCTGTCTTTGTTTCATGGGTTTTTAAAAGTAATTTATTTTTATAATGGGGTTTAGCTGCTTTTCACGGCTGTGTTTATGCCGCTTTACACCCACTTGACACACTAACAGAGAGATATCAATACATAGGTTTTAAGATTATTACTAGTCAGATATATTCTTGTGCGGTGAATCGGGCGTGTTGAGTCCAGTTCTCTGAGCAAGGAGTAGGTCTTGTCTATTACATATTGGGTTTATGGAACGGTATCTGAGCTAATTTGAAACTCTTGTTTTATGTATCACCCCACCTCACCTTTCCCGTTAAGCAGCCATAGTGTGTTTTCTGCATGTGTGACTCTGTTCTGTTTTGTAATTCAGTTCAAGTGTAACGGTTTTTACATTCCCTCTATAAGTGACACCTTATGAGAAGTGTCCTTTTCTGTGTGACTTATTTCACTTAGAATCGTCTTACCTAAATCCACTCATCATGCTGCTACTAGCCTTATGACATTGATTTCATGGCTGAGTGATATTCCATTGTACATAAGGACCACAACTTTTTGATCCATTTTTCGCTTTCCTGGGATATTTAAGGTGGAATGAAGTGGAGGTCCTTGTCAACAGAGCAGCCCTAAACTTTGGGGTGCTTGTGTCTTGCTGATTTTCAATTTTCCCACTTTATCCCCCCATGCGTGGAAGTGCCCTATGCTCTCTAAGCTGTGTTTTTTAGATGTTTCAGGACACACCGTACACTTCTCCAGAGTGGCTGTTGGCAATTTACATCCCGCCCATCAGTGTAGCAAGGCTCCCATTTCTCCATGGCCTGTCCTGCATTTCTGGTTTTGACACTTTTTTCAGCATGGCCCTTTTGACCGATGGGAAGCGAGACTTCTTTGTAGCGCTGATTTGCCTTTCCAGGTTGCTTGGTTGGCCAAAAAGGGCGTATGCGTTTTTTCCTGAATATATTCAGGAAAAAACGCATACGCCCTTTTTGGCCAAGGGCATCATTGTCAACGTTTTGCCGCTTTTCATGTGCTTTAAAGGCGATTCGAATCTACCTCCTGAAATCTGTTTCCTGCAATTCTGCCTTGATTTCAAATCCTCTTCTTTGCCTTCCCTCAATATATTTGTGGACGAGAGTTATCATTTATAACTCTGCAGGTTTGTGAATTGCAGTGCCCTGAAGCTCCATTTTACAAGTCGCTTTTTTGGGAGCTGGCCGCAAAAGCGCAGGATGGCTTCAGGCCCTGTTCTGGTTCCGGGGGGCAGGCTGAGCCTGTGGTTAATTCGTCTTCCTGATGGGAAAATAGAGTGACCTGTGCCTGTCCCAACACCAAGAGCTAGTCTCTCATTGGTTCCCCGTCTTCCCGTTCATCCTCAGGACAAATTGCAACCTGTACGGAACAGGAGGTTAAAGGTGCTGATGCTCCAAGTAGGGAGATTGCTAGTAAAGTGGCTGGAATGGCGAACCCGAGCACAAGGAGATGAGAAATGAGGTGCGTTTTAGAAACCTTTCCCCATCACACGGTGTACCATCTTCTGGGTTTCTCATGCATGTTTTCGATGTAGGAAGATGCCCTTGAACCTGGAGATTTGGGACCCATGCGATGGGTAGCACGCAGTATTACTTAAAGGATCTGCGTTTGCTCACCCAACCTCACCAAACCTCTCAGCCCCAAGAGTGTCCACCCTTATGTCTCATCCAGCTGTGGGTCTAGATATGGTCAATCCAGGTTGCATCACAGCCCCTGAACGAATTGTGTAAGAATTTCTCTCTCTTTCCCTGTCTTTGTTTCATGGGTTTTTAAAAGTAATTTATTTTTATAATGGGGTTTAGCTGCTTTTCACGGCTGTGTTTATGCCGCTTTACACCCACTTGACACACTAACAGAGAGATATCAATACATAGGTTTTAAGATTATTACTAGTCAGATATATTCTTGTGCGGTGAATCGGGCGTGTTGAGTCCAGTTCTCTGAGCAAGGAGTAGGTCTTGTCTATTACATATTGGGTTTATGGAACGGTATCTGAGCTAATTTGAAACTCTTGTTTTATGTATCACCCCACCTCACCTTTCCCGTTAAGCAGCCATAGTGTGTTTTCTGCATGTGTGACTCTGTTCTGTTTTGTAATTCAGTTCAAGTGTAACGGTTTTTACATTCCCTCTATAAGTGACACCTTATGAGAAGTGTCCTTTTCTGTGTGACTTATTTCACTTAGAATCGTCTTACCTAAATCCACTCATCATGCTGCTACTAGCCTTATGACATTGATTTCATGGCTGAGTGCTATTCCATTGTACATAAGGACCACAACTTTTTGATCCATTTTTCGCTTTCCTGGGATATTTAAGGTGGAATGAAGTGGAGGTCCTTGTCAACAGAGCAGCCCTAAACTTTGGGGTGCTTGTGTCTTGCTGATTTTCAATTTTCCCACTTTATCCCCCCATGCGTGGAAGTGCCCTATGCTCTCTAAGCTGTGTTTTTTAGATGTTTCAGGACACACCGTACACTTCTCCAGAGTGGCTGTTGGCAATTTACATCCCGCCCATCAGTGTAGCAAGGCTCCCATTTCTCCATGGCCTGTCCTGCATTTCTGGTTTTGACACTTTTTTCAGCATGGCCCTTTTGACCGATGGGAGGCGAGACTTCTTTGTAGCGCTGATTTGCCTTTCCAGGTTGCTTGGTTGGCCAAAAAGGGCGTATGCGTTTTTTCCTGAATATATTCAGGAAAAAACGCATACGCCCTTTTTGGCCAAGGGCATCATTGTCAACGTTTTGCTGCTTTTCATGTGCTTTAAAGGCGATTCGAATCTACCTCCTGAAATCTGTTTCCTGCAATTCTGCCTTGATTTCAAATCCTCTTCTTTGCCTTCCCTCAATATATTTGTGGACGAGAGTTATCATTTATAACTCTGCAGGTTTGTGAATTGCAGTGCCCTGAAGCTCCATTTTACAAGTCGCTTTTTTGGGAGCTGGCCGCAAAAGCGCAGGATGGCTTCAGGCCCTGTTCTGGTTCCGGGGGGCAGGCTGAGCCTGTGGTTAATTCGTCTTCCTGATGGGAAAATAGAGTGACCTGTGCCTGTCCCAAAACCAAGAGCTAGTCTCTCATTGGTTCCCCGTCTTCCCGTTCATCCTCAGGACAAATTGCAACCTGTACGGAACAGGAGGTTAAAGGTGCTGATGCTCCAAGTAGGGAGATTGCTAGTAAAGTGGCTGGAATGGCGAACCCGAGCACAAGGAGATGAGAAATGAGGTGCGTTTTAGAAACCTTTCCCCATCACACGGTGTACCATCTTCTGGGTTTCTCATGCATGTTTTCGATGTAGGAAGATGCCCTTGAACCTGGAGATTTGGGACCCATGCGATGGGTAGCACGCAGTATTACTTAAAGGATCTGCGTTTGCTCACCCAACCTCACCAAACCTCTCAGCCCCAAGAGTGTCCACCCTTATGTCTCATCCAGCTGTGGGTCTAGATATGGTCAATCCAGGTTGCATCACAGCCCCTGAACGAATTGTGTAAGAATTTCTCTCTCTTTCCCTGTCTTTGTTTCATGGGTTTTTAAAAGTAATTTATTTTTATAATGGGGTTTAGCTGCTTTTCACGGCTGTGTTTATGCCGCTTTACACCCACTTGACACACTAACAGAGAGATATCAATACATAGGTTTTAAGATTATTACTAGTCAGATATATTCTTGTGCGGTGAATCGGGCGTGTTGAGTCCAGTTCTCTGAGCAAGGAGTAGGTCTTGTCTATTACATATTGGGTTTATGGAACGGTATCTGAGCTAATTTGAAACTCTTGTTTTATGTATCACCCCACCTCACCTTTCCCGTTAAGCAGCCATAGTGTGTTTTCTGCATGTGTGACTCTGTTCTGTTTTGTAATTCAGTTCAAGTGTAACGGTTTTTACATTCCCTCTATAAGTGACACCTTATGAGAAGTGTCCTTTTCTGTGTGACTTATTTCACTTAGAATCGTCTTACCTAAATCCACTCATCATGCTGCTACTAGCCTTATGACATTGATTTCATGGCTGAGTGCTATTCCATTGTACATAAGGACCACAAATTTTGATCCATTTTTCGCTTTCCTGGGATATTTAAGGTGGAATGAAGTGGAGGTCCTTGTCAACAGAGCAGCCCTAAACTTTGGGGTGCTTGTGTCTTGCTGATTTTCAATTTTCCCACTTTATCCCCCCATGCGTGGAAGTGCCCTATGCTCTCTAAGCTGTGTTTTTTAGATGTTTCAGGACACACTGTACACTTCTCCAGAGTGGCTGTTGGCAATTTACATCCCGCCCATCAGTGTAGCAAGGCTCCCATTTCTCCATGGCCTGTCCTGCATTTCTGGTTTTGACACTTTTTTCAGCATGGCCCTTTTGACCGATGGGAAGCGAGACTTCTTTGTAGCGCTGATTTGCCTTTCCAGGTTGCTTGGTTGGCCAAAAAGGGCGTATGCGTTTTTTCCTGAATATATTCAGGAAAAAACGCATACGCCCTTTTTGGCCAAGGGCATCATTGTCAACGTTTTGCCGCTTTTCATGTGCTTTAAAGGCGATTCGAATCTACCTCCTGAAATCTGTTTCCTGCAATTATGCCTTGATTTCAAATCCTCTTCTTTGCCTTCCCTCAATATATTTGTGGACGAGAGTTATCATTTATAACTCTGCAGGTTTGTGAATTGCAGTGCCCTGAAGCTCCATTTTACAAGTCGCATTTTTGGGAGCTGGCCGCAAAAGCCCAGGATGGCTTCAGGCCCTGTTCTGGTTCCGGGGGGCAGGCTGAGCCTGTGGTTTATTCTTCTTCCTGATGGGAAAATAGAGTGACCTGTGCCTGTCCCAACACCAAGAGCTAGTCTCTCATTGGTTCCCCATCTTCCCGTTCATCCTCAGGACAAATTGCAACCTGTACGGAACAGGAGGTTAAAGGTGCTGATGCTCCAAGTAGGGAGATTGCTAGTAAAGTGGCTGGAATGGCGAACCCGAGCACAAGGAGATGAGAAATGAGGTGCGTTTTAGAAACCTTTCCCCATCACACGGTGTACCATCTTCTGGGTTTCCCATGCATGTTTTCGATGTAGGAAAATGCCCTTGAACCTGGAGATTTGGGACCCATGCGATGGGTAGCACGCAGTATTACTTTAAAGGGTCTGCGTTTGCTCACCCAACCTCACCAAACCTCTCAGCCCCAAGAGTGTCCACCCTTATGTCTCATCCAGCTGTGGGTCTAGATATGGTCACTCCAGGTTGCATCACAGCCCCTGAACGAATTGTGTAAGAATTTCTCTCTCTTTCCCTGTCTTTGTTTCATGGGTTTTTAAAAGTAATTTATTTTTATAATGGGGTTTAGCTGCTTTTCACGGCTGTGTTTATGCCGCTTTACACCCACTTGACACACTAACAGAGAGATATCAATACATAGGTTTTAAGATTATTACTAGTCAGATATATTCTTGTGCGGTGAATCGGGCGTGTTGAGTCCAGTTCTCTGAGCAAGGAGTAGGTCTTGTCTATTACATATTGGGTTTATGGAACGGTATCTGAGCTAATTTGAAACTCTTGTTTTATGTATCACCCCACCTCACCTTTCCCGTTAAGCAGCCATAGTGTGTTTTCTGCATGTGTGACTCTGTTCTGTTTTGTAATTCAGTTCAAGTGTAACGGTTTTTACATTCCCTCTATAAGTGACACCTTATGAGAAGTGTCCTTTTCTGTGTGACTTATTTCACTTAGAATCGTCTTACCTAAATCCACTCATCATGCTGCTACTAGCCTTATGACATTGATTTCATGGCTGAGTGCTATTCCATTGTACATAAGGACCACAACTTTTTGATCCATTTTTCGCTTTCCTGGGATATTTAAGGTGGAATGAAGTGGAGGTCCTTGTCAACAGAGCAGCCCTAAACTTTGGGGTGCTTGTGTCTTGCTGATTTTCAATTTTCCCACTTTATCCCCCCATGCGTGGAAGTGCCCTATGCTCTCTAAGCTGTGTTTTTTAGATGTTTCAGGACACACCGTACACTTCTCCAGAGTGGCTGTTGGCAATTTACATCCCGCCCATCAGTGTAGCAAGGCTCCCATTTCTCCATGGCCTGTCCTGCATTTCTGGTTTTGACACTTTTTTCAGCATGGCCCTTTTGACCGATGGGAAGCGAGACTTCTTTGTAGCGCTGATTTGCCTTTCCAGGTTGCTTGGTTGGCCAAAAAGGGCGTATGCGTTTTTTCCTGAATATATTCAGGAAAAAACGCATACGCCCTTTTTGGCCAAGGGCATCATTGTCAACGTTTTGCCGCTTTTCATGTGCTTTAAAGGCGATTCGAATCTACCTCCTGAAATCTGTTTCCTGCAATTCTGCCTTGATTTCAAATCCTCTTCTTTGCCTTCCCTCAATATATTTGTGGACGAGAGTTATCATTTATAACTCTGCAGGTTTGTGAATTGCAGTGCCCTGAAGCTCCATTTTACAAGTCGGTTTTTTGGGAACTGGCCGCAAAAGCGCAGGATGGCTTCAGGCCCTGTTCTGGTTCCGGGGGGCAGGCTGAGCCTGTGGTGAATTCTTCTTCCTGATGGGAAAATAGAGTGACCTGTGCCTGTCCCAACACCAAGAGCTAGTCTCTCATTGGTTCCCCGTCTTCCCGTTCATCCTCAGGACAAATTGCAACCTGTACGGAACAGGAGGTTAAAGGTGCTGATGCTCCAAGTAGGGAGATTGCTAGTAAAGTGGCTGGAATGGCGAACCCGAGCACAAGGAGATGAGAAATGAGGTGCGTTTTAGAAACCTTTCCCCATCACACGGTGTACCATCTTCTGGGTTTCTCATGCATGTTTTCGATGTAGGAAGATGCCCTTGAACCTGGAGATTTGGGACCCATGCGATGGGTAGCACGCAGTATTACTTAAAGGATCTGCGTTTGCTCACCAAACCTCACCAAACCTCTCAGCCCCAAGAGTGTCCACCCTTATGTCTCATCCAGCTGTGGGTCTAGATATGGTCAATCCAGGTTGCATCACAGCCCCAGAACGAATTGTGTAAGAATTTCTCTCTCTTTCCCTGTCTTTGTTTCATGGGTTTTTAAAAGTAATTTATTTTTATAATGGGGTTTAGCTGCTTTTCACGGCTGTGTTTATGCCGCTTTACACCCACTTGACACACTAACAGAGAGATATCAATACATAGGTTTTAAGATTATTACTAGTCAGATATATTCTTGTACGGTGAATCGGGCGTGTTGAGTCCAGTTCTCTGAGCAAGGAGTAGGTCTTGTCTATTACATATTGGGTTTATGGAACGGTATCTGAGCTAATTTGAAACTCTTGTTTTATGTATCACCCCACCTCACCTTTCCCGTTAAGCAGCCATAGTGTGTTTTCTGCATGTGTGACTCTGTTCTGTTTTGTAATTCAGTTCAAGTGTAACGGTTTTTACATTCCCTCTATAAGTGACACCTTATGAGAAGTGTCCTTTTCTGTGTGACTTATTTCACTTAGAATCGTCTTGCCTAAATCCACTCATCATGCTGCTACTAGCCTTATGACATTGATTTCATGGCTGAGTGATATTCCATTGTACATAAGGACCACAACTTTTTTATCCATTTTTCGCTTTCCTGGGATATTTAAGGTGGAATGAAGTGGAGGTCCTTGTCAACAGAGCAGCCCTAAACTTTGGGGTGCTTGTGTCTTGCTGATTTTCAATTTTCCCACTTTATCCCCCCATGCGTGGAAGTGCCCTATGCTCTCTAAGCTGTGTTTTTTAGATGTTTCAGGACACACCGTACACTTCTCCAGAGTGGCTGTTGGCAATTTACATCCCGCCCATCAGTGTAGCAAGGCTCCCATTTCTCCATGGCCTGTCCTGCATTTCTGGTTTTGACACTTTTTTCAGCATGGCCCTTTTGACCGATGGGAAGCGAGACTTCTTTGTAGCGCTGATTTGCCTTTCCAGGTTGCTTGGTTGGCCAAAAAGGGCGTATGCGTTTTTTCCTGAATATATTCAGGAAAAAACGCATACGCCCTTTTTGGCCAAGGGCATCATTGTCAACGTTTTGCCGCTTTTCATGTGCTTTAAAGGCGATTCGAATCTACCTCCTGAAATCTGTTTCCTGCAATTCTGCCTTGATTTCAAATCCTCTTCTTTGCCTTCCCTCAATATATTTGTGGACGAGAGTTATCATTTATAACTCTGCAGGTTTGTGAATTGCAGTGCCCTGAAGCTCCATTTTACAACTCGCTTTTTTGGGAGCTGGCCGCAAAAGCGCAGGATGGCTTCAGGCCCTGTTCTGGTTCCGGGGGGCAGGCTGAGCCTGTGGTTAATTCGTCTTCCTGATGGGAAAATAGAGTGACCTGTGCCTGTCCCAACACCAAGAGCTAGTCTCTCATTGGTTCCCCGTCTTCCCGTTCATCCTCAGGACAAATTGCAACCTGTACGGAACAGGAGGTTAAAGGTGCTGATGCTCCAAGTAGGGAGATTGCTAGTAAAGTGGCTGGAATGGCGAACCCGAGCACAAGGAGATGAGAAATGAGGTGCGTTTTAGAAACCTTTCCCCATCACACGGTGTACCATCTTCTGGGTTTCTCATGCATGTTTTCGATGTAGGAAGATGCCCTTGAACCTGGAGATTTGGGACCCATGCGATGGGTAGCACGCAGTATTACTTAAAGGATCTGCGTTTGCTCACCCAACCTCACCAAACCTCTCAGCCCCAAGAGTGTCCACCCTTATGTCTCATCCAGCTGTGGGTCTAGATATGGTCAATCCAGGTTGCATCACAGCCCCTGAACGAATTGTGTAAGAATTTCTCTCTCTTTCCCTGTCTTTGTTTCATGGGTTTTTAAAAGTAATTTATTTTTATAATGGGGTTTAGCTGCTTTTCACGGCTGTGTTTATGCCGCTTTACACCCACTTGACACACTAACAGAGAGATATCAATACATAGGTTTTAAGATTATTACTAGTCAGATATATTCTTGTGCGGTGAATCGGGCGTGTTGAGTCCAGTTCTCTGAGCAAGGAGTAGGTCTTGTCTATTACATATTGGGTTTATGGAACGGTATCTGAGCTAATTTGAAACTCTTGTTTTATGTATCACCCCACCTCACCTTTCCCGTTAAGCAGCCATAGTGTGCTTTCTGCATGTGTGACTCTGTTCTGTTTTGTAATTCAGTTCAAGTGTAACGGTTTTTACATTCCCTCTATAAGTGACACCTTATGAGAAGTGTCCTTTTCTGTGTGACTTATTTCACTTAGAATCGTCTTACCTAAATCCACTCATCATGCTGCTACTAGCCTTATGACATTGATTTCATGGCTGAGTGCTATTCCATTGTACATAAGGACCACAACTTTTTGATCCATTTTTCGCTTTCCTGGGATATTTAAGGTGGAATGAAGTGGAGGTCCTTGTCAACAGAGCAGCCCTAAACTTTGGGGTGCTTGTGTCTTGCTGATTTTCAATTTTCCCACTTTATCCCCCCATGCGTGGAAGTGCCCTATGCTCTCTAAGCTGTGTTTTTTAGATGTTTCAGGACACACCGTACACTTCTCCAGAGTGGCTGTTGGCAATTTACATCCCGCCCATCAGTGTAGCAAGGCTCCCATTTCTCCATGGCCTGTCCTGCATTTCTGGTTTTGACACTTTTTTCAGCATGGCCCTTTTGACCGATGGGAAGCGAGACTTCTTTGTAGCGCTGATTTGCCTTTCCAGGTTGCTTGGTTGGCCAAAAAGGGCGTATGCGTTTTTTCCTGAATATATTCAGGAAAAAACGCATACGCCCTTTTTGGCCAAGGGCATCATTGTCAACGTTTTGCCGCTTTTCATGTGCTTTAAAGGCGATTCGAATCTACCTCCTGAAATCTGTTTCCTGCAATTCTGCCTTGATTTCAAATCCTCTTCTTTGCCTTCCCTCAATATATTTGTGGACGAGAGTTATCATTTATAACTCTGCAGGTTTGTGAATTGCAGTGCCCTGAAGCTCCATTTTACAACTCGCTTTTTTGGGAGCTGGCCGCAAAAGCGCAGGATGGCTTCAGGCCCTGTTCTGGTTCCGGGGGGCAGGCTGAGCCTGTGGTTAATTCGTCTTCCTGATGGGAAAATAGAGTGACCTGTGCCTGTCCCAACACCAAGAGCTAGTCTCTCATTGGTTCCCCGTCTTCCCGTTCATCCTCAGGACAAATTGCAACCTGTACGGAACAGGAGGTTAAAGGTGCTGATGCTCCAAGTAGGGAGATTGCTAGTAAAGTGGCTGGAATGGCGAACCCGAGCACAAGGAGATGAGAAATGAGGTGCGTTTTAGAAACCTTTCCCCATCACACGGTGTACCATCTTCTGGGTTTCTCATGCATGTTTTCGATGTAGGAAGATGCCCTTGAACCTGGAGATTTGGGACCCATGCGATGGGTAGCACGCAGTATTACTTAAAGGATCTGCGTTTGCTCACCCAACCTCACCAAACCTCTCAGCCCCAAGAGTGTCCACCCTTATGTCTCATCCAGCTGTGGGTCTAGATATGGTCAATCCAGGTTGCATCACAGCCCCTGAACGAATTGTGTAAGAATTTCTCTCTCTTTCCCTGTCTTTGTTTCATGGGTTTTTAAAAGTAATTTATTTTTATAATGGGGTTTAGCTGCTTTTCACGGCTGTGTTTATGCCGCTTTACACCCACTTGACACACTAACAGAGAGATATCAATACATAGGTTTTAAGATTATTACTAGTCAGATATATTCTTGTGCGGTGAATCGGGCGTGTTGAGTCCAGTTCTCTGAGCAAGGAGTAGGTCTTGTCTATTACATATTGGGTTTATGGAACGGTATCTGAGCTAATTTGAAACTCTTGTTTTATGTATCACCCCACCTCACCTTTCCCGTTAAGCAGCCATAGTGTGTTTTCTGCATGTGTGACTCTGTTCTGTTTTGTAATTCAGTTCAAGTGTAACGGTTTTTACATTCCCTCTATAAGTGACACCTTATGAGAAGTGTCCTTTTCTGTGTGACTTATTTCACTTAGAATCGTCTTACCTAAATCCACTCATCATGCTGCTACTAGCCTTATGACATTGATTTCATGGCTGAGTGCTATTCCATTGTACATAAGGACCACAAATTTTTGATCCATTTTTCGCTTTCCTGGGATATTTAAGGTGGAATGAAGTGGAGGTCCTTGTCAACAGAGCAGCCCTAAACTTTGGGGTGCTTGTGTCTTGCTGATTTTCAATTTTCCCACTTTATCCCCCCATGCGTGGAAGTGCCCTATGCTCTCTAAGCTGTGTTTTTTAGATGTTTCAGGACACACCGTACACTTCTCCAGAGTGGCTGTTGGCAATTTACATCCCGCCCATCAGTGTAGCAAGGCTCCCATTTCTCCATGGCCTGTCCTGCATTTCTGGTTTTGACACTTTTTTCAGCATGGCCCTTTTGACCGATGGGAAGCGAGACTTCTTTGTAGCGCTGATTTGCCTTTCCAGGTTGCTTGGTTGGCCAAAAAGGGCGTATGCGTTTTTTCCTGAATATATTCAGGAAAAAACGCATACGCCCTTTTTGGCCAAGGGCATCATTGTCAACGTTTTGCCGCTTTTCATGTGCTTTAAAGGCGATTCGAATCTACCTCCTGAAATCTGTTTCCTGCAATTCTGCCTTGATTTCAAATCCTCTTCTTTGCCTTCCCTCAATATATTTGTGGACGAGAGTTATCATTTATAACTCTGCAGGTTTGTGAATTGCAGTGCCCTGAAGCTCCATTTTACAAGTCGCTTTTTTGGGAGCTGGCCGCAAAAGCGCAGGATGGCTTCAGGCCCTGTTCTGGTTCCGGGGGGCAGGCTGAGCCTGTGGTTAATTCGTCTTCCTGATGGGAAAATAGAGTGACCTGTGCCTGTCCCAACACCAAGAGCTAGTCTCTCATTGGTTCCCCGTCTTCCCGTTCATCCTCAGGACAAATTGCAACCTGTACGGAACAGGAGGTTAAAGGTGCTGATGCTCCAAGTAGGGAGATTGCTAGTAAAGTGGCTGGAATGGCGAACCCGAGCACAAGGAGATGAGAAATGAGGTGCGTTTTAGAAACCTTTCCCCATCACACGGTGTACCATCTTCTGGGTTTCTCATGCATGTTTTCGATGTAGGAAGATGCCCTTGAACCTGGAGATTTGGGACCCATGCGATGGGTAGCACGCAGTATTACTTAAAGGATCTGCGTTTGCTCACCCAACCTCACCAAACCTCTCAGCCCCAAGAGTGTCCACCCTTATGTCTCATCCAGCTGTGGGTCTAGATATGGTCAATCCAGGTTGCATCACAGCCCCTGAACGAATTGTGTAAGAATTTCTCTCTCTTTCCCTGTCTTTGTTTCATGGGTTTTTAAAAGTAATTTATTTTTATAATGGGGTTTAGCTGCTTTTCACGGCTGTGTTTATGCCGCTTTACACCCACTTGACACACTAACAGAGAGATATCAATACATAGGTTTTAAGATTATTACTAGTCAGATATATTCTTGTGCGGTGAATCGGGCGTGTTGAGTCCAGTTCTCTGAGCAAGGAGTAGGTCTTGTCTATTACATATTGGGTTTATGGAACGGTATCTGAGCTAATTTGAAACTCTTGTTTTATGTATCACCCCACCTCACCTTTCCCGTTAAGCAGCCATAGTGTGTTTTCTGCATGTGTGACTCTGTTCTGTTTTGTAATTCAGTTCAAGTGTAACGGTTTTTACATTCCCTCTATAAGTGACACCTTATGAGAAGTGTCCTTTTCTGTGTGACTTATTTCACTTAGAATCGTCTTACCTAAATCCACTCATCATGCTGCTACTAGCCTTATGACATTGATTTCATGGCTGAGTGCTATTCCATTGTACATAAGGACCACAACTTTTTGATCCATTTTTCGCTTTCCTGGGATATTTAAGGTGGAATGAAGTGGAGGTCCTTGTCAACAGAGCAGCCCTAAACTTTGGGGTGCTTGTGTCTTGCTGATTTTCAATTTTCCCACTTTATCCCCCCATGCGTGGAAGTGCCCTATGCTCTCTAAGCTGTGTTTTTTAGATGTTTCAGGACACACCGTACACTTCTCCAGAGTGGCTGTTGGCAATTTACATCCCGCCCATCAGTGTAGCAAGGCTCCCATTTCTCCATGGCCTGTCCTGCATTTCTGGTTTTGACACTTTTTTCAGCATGGCCCTTTTGACCGATGGGAAGCGAGACTTCTTTGTAGCGCTGATTTGCCTTTCCAGGTTGCTTGGTTGGCCAAAAAGGGCGTATGCGTTTTTTCCTGAATATATTCAGGAAAAAACGCATACGCCCTTTTTGGCCAAGGGCATCATTGTCAACGTTTTGCCGCTTTTCATGTGCTTTAAAGGCGATTCGAATCTACCTCCTGAAATCTGTTTCCTGCAATTCTGCCTTGATTTCAAATCCTCTTCTTTGCCTTCCCTCAATATATTTGTGGACGAGAGTTATCATTTATAACTCTGCAGGTTTGTGAATTGCAGTGCCCTGAAGCTCCATTTTACAAGTCGCTTTTTTGGGAGCTGGCCGCAAAAGCGCAGGATGGCTTCAGGCCCTGTTCTGGTTCCGGGGGGCAGGCTGAGCCTGTGGTTAATTCGTCTTCCTGATGGGAAAATAGAGTGACCTGTGCCTGTCCCAACACCAAGAGCTAGTCTCTCATTGGTTCCCCGTCTTCCCGTTCATCCTCAGGACAAATTGCAACCTGTACGGAACAGGAGGTTAAAGGTGCTGATGCTCCAAGTAGGGAGATTGCTAGTAAAGTGGCTGGAATGGCGAACCCGAGCACAAGGAGATGAGAAATGAGGTGCGTTTTAGAAACCTTTCCCCATCACACGGTGTACCATCTTCTGGGTTTCTCATGCATGTTTTCGATGTAGGAAGATGCCCTTGAACCTGGAGATTTGGGACCCATGCGATGGGTAGCACGCAGTATTACTTAAAGGATCTGCGTTTGCTCACCCAACCTCACCAAACCTCTCAGCCCCAAGAGTGTCCACCCTTATGTCTCATCCAGCTGTGGGTCTAGATATGGTCAATCCAGGTTGCATCACAGCCCCTGAACGAATTGTGTAAGAATTTCTCTCTCTTTCCCTGTCTTTGTTTCATGGGTTTTTAAAAGTAATTTATTTTTATAATGGGGTTTAGCTGCTTTTCACGGCTGTGTTTATGCCGCTTTACACCCACTTGACACACTAACAGAGAGATATCAATACATAGGTTTTAAGATTATTACTAGTCAGATATATTCTTGTGCGGTGAATCGGGCGTGTTGAGTCCAGTTCTCTGAGCAAGGAGTAGGTCTTGTCTATTACATATTGGGTTTATGGAACGGTATCTGAGCTAATTTGAAACTCTTGTTTTATGTATCACCCCACCTCACCTTTCCCGTTAAGCAGCCATAGTGTGTTTTCTGCATGTGTGACTCTGTTCTGTTTTGTAATTCAGTTCAAGTGTAACGGTTTTTACATTCCCTCTATAAGTGACACCTTATGAGAAGTGTCCTTTTCTGTGTGACTTATTTCACTTAGAATCGTCTTACCTAAATCCACTCATCATGCTGCTACTAGCCTTATGACATTGATTTCATGGCTGAGTGCTATTCCATTGTACATAAGGACCACAACTTTTTGATCCATTTTTCGCTTTCCTGGGATATTTAAGGTGGAATGAAGTGGAGGTCCTTGTCAACAGAGCAGCCCTAAACTTTGGGGTGCTTGTGTCTTGCTGATTTTCAATTTTCCCACTTTATCCCCCCATGCGTGGAAGTGCCCTATGCTCTCTAAGCTGTGTTTTTTAGATGTTTCAGGACACACCGTACACTTCTCCAGAGTGGCTGTTGGCAATTTACATCCCGCCCATCAGTGTAGCAAGGCTCCCATTTCTCCATGGCCTGTCCTGCATTTCTGGTTTTGACACTTTTTTCAGCATGGCCCTTTTGACCGATGGGAAGCGAGACTTCTTTGTAGCGCTGATTTGCCTTTCCAGGTTGCTTGGTTGGCCAAAAAGGGCGTATGCGTTTTTTCCTGAATATATTCAGGAAAAAACGCATACGCCCTTTTTGGCCAAGGGCATCATTGTCAACGTTTTGCCGCTTTTCATGTGCTTTAAAGGCGATTCGAATCTACCTCCTGAAATCTGTTTCCTGCAATTCTGCCTTGATTTCAAATCCTCTTCTTTGCCTTCCCTCAATATATTTGTGGACGAGAGTTATCATTTATAACTCTGCAGGTTTGTGAATTGCAGTGCCCTGAAGCTCCATTTTACAAGTCGCTTTTTTGGGAGCTGGCCGCAAAAGCGCAGGATGGCTTCAGGCCCTGTTCTGGTTCCGGGGGGCAGGCTGAGCCTGTGGTTAATTCGTCTTCCTGATGGGAAAATAGAGTGACCTGTGCCTGTCCCAACACCAAGAGCTAGTCTCTCATTGGTTCCCCGTCTTCCCGTTCATCCTCAGGACAAATTGCAACCTGTACGGAACAGGAGGTTAAAGGTGCTGATGCTCCAAGTAGGGAGATTGCTAGTAAAGTGGCTGGAATGGCGAACCCGAGCACAAGGAGATGAGAAATGAGGTGCGTTTTAGAAACCTTTCCCCATCACACGGTGTACCATCTTCTGGGTTTCTCATGCATGTTTTCGATGTAGGAAGATGCCCTTGAACCTGGAGATTTGGGACCCATGCGATGGGTAGCACGCAGTATTACTTAAAGGATCTGCGTTTGCTCACCCAACCTCACCAAACCTCTCAGCCCCAAGAGTGTCCACCCTTATGTCTCATCCAGCTGTGGGTCTAGATATGGTCAATCCAGGTTGCATCACAGCCCCTGAACGTATTGTGTAAGAATTTCTCTCTCTTTCCCTGTCTTTGTTTCATGGGTTTTTAAAAGTAATTTATTTTTATAATGGGGTTTAGCTGCTTTTCACGGCTGTGTTTATGCCGCTTTACACCCACTTGACACACTAACAGAGAGATATCAATACATAGGTTTTAAGATTATTACTAGTCAGATATATTCTTGTGCGGTGAATCGGGCGTGTTGAGTCCAGTTCTCTGAGCAAGGAGTAGGTCTTGTCTATTACATATTGGGTTTATGGAACGGTATCTGAGCTAATTTGAAACTCTTGTTTTATGTATCACCCCACCTCACCTTTCCCGTTAAGCAGCCATAGTGTGTTTTCTGCATGTGTGACTCTGTTCTGTTTTGTAATTCAGTTCAAGTGTAACGGTTTTTACATTCCCTCTATAAGTGACACCTTATGAGAAGTGTCCTTTTCTGTGTGACTTATTTCACTTAGAACCGTCTTACCTAAATCCACTCATCATGCTGCTACTAGCCTTATGACATTGATTTCATGGCTGAGTGCTATTCCATTGTACATAAGGACCACAACTTTTTGATCCATTTTTCGCTTTCCTGGGATATTTAAGGTGGAATGAAGTGGAGGTCCTTGTCAACAGAGCAGCCCTAAACTTTGGGGTGCTTGTGTCTTGCTGATTTTCAATTTTCCCACTTTATCCCCCCATGCGTGGAAGTGCCCTATGCTCTCTAAGCTGTGTTTTTTAGATGTTTCAGGACACACCGTACACTTCTCCAGAGTGGCTGTTGGCAATTTACATCCCGCCCATCAGTGTAGCAAGGCTCCCATTTCTCCATGGCCTGTCCTGCATTTCTGGTTTTGACACTTTTTTCAGCATGGCCCTTTTGACCGATGGGAAGCGAGACTTCTTTGTAGCGCTGATTTGCCTTTCCAGGTTGCTTGGTTGGCCAAAAAGGGCGTATGCGTTTTTTCCTGAATATATTCAGGAAAAAACGCATACGCCCTTTTTGGCCAAGGGCATCATTGTCAACGTTTTGCCGCTTTTCATGTGCTTTAAAGGCGATTCGAATCTACCTCCTGAAATCTGTTTCCTGCAATTCTGCCTTGATTTCAAATCCTCTTCTTTGCCTTCCCTCAATATATTTGTGGACGAGAGTTATCATTTATAACTCTGCAGGTTTGTGAATTGCAGTGCCCTGAAGCTCCATTTTACAAGTCGCATTTTTGGGAGCTGGCCGCAAAAGCCCAGGATGGCTTCAGGCCCTGTTCTGGTTCCGGGGGGCAGGCTGAGCCTGTGGTTTATTCTTCTTCCTGATGGGAAAATAGAGTGACCTGTGCCTGTCCCAACACCAAGAGCTAGTCTCTCATTGGTTCCCCATCTTCCCGTTCATCCTCAGGACAAATTGCAACCTGTACGGAACAGGAGGTTAAAGGTGCTGATGCTCCAAGTAGGGAGATTGCTAGTAAAGTGGCTGGAATGGCGAACCCGAGCACAAGGAGATGAGAAATGAGGTGCGTTTTAGAAACCTTTCCCCATCACACGGTGTACCATCTTCTGGGTTTCCCATGCATGTTTTCGATGTAGGAAAATGCCCTTGAACCTGGAGATTTGGGACCCATGCGATGGGTAGCACGCAGTATTACTTTAAAGGGTCTGCGTTTGCTCACCCAACCTCACCAAACCTCTCAGCCCCAAGAGTGTCCACCCTTATGTCTCATCCAGCTGTGGGTCTAGATATGGTCACTCCAGGTTGCATCACAGCCCCTGAACGAATTGTGTAAGAATTTCTCTCTCTTTCCCTGTCTTTGTTTCATGGGTTTTTAAAAGTAATTTATTTTTATAATGGGGTTTAGCTGCTTTTCACGGCTGTGTTTATGCCGCTTTACACCCACTTGACACACTAACAGAGAGATATCAATACATAGGTTTTAAGATTATTACTAGTCAGATATATTCTTGTGCGGTGAATCGGGCGTGTTGAGTCCAGTTCTCTGAGCAAGGAGTAGGTCTTGTCTATTACATATTGGGTTTATGGAACGGTATCTGAGCTAATTTGAAACTCTTGTTTTATGTATCACCCCACCTCACCTTTCCCGTTAAGCAGCCATAGTGTGTTTTCTGCATGTGTGACTCTGTTCTGTTTTGTAATTCAGTTCAAGTGTAACGGTTTTTACATTCCCTCTATAAGTGACACCTTATGAGAAGTGTCCTTTTCTGTGTGACTTATTTCACTTAGAACCGTCTTACCTAAATCCACTCATCATGCTGCTACTAGCCTTATGACATTGATTTCATGGCTGAGTGCTATTCCATTGTACATAAGGACCACAACTTTTTGATCCATTTTTCGCTTTCCTGGGATATTTAAGGTGGAATGAAGTGGAGGTCCTTGTCAACAGAGCAGCCCTAAACTTTGGGGTGCTTGTGTCTTGCTGATTTTCAATTTTCCCACTTTATCCCCCCATGCGTGGAAGTGCCCTATGCTCTCTAAGCTGTGTTTTTTAGATGTTTCAGGACACACCGTACACTTCTCCAGAGTGGCTGTTGGCAATTTACATCCCGCCCATCAGTGTAGCAAGGCTCCCATTTCTCCATGGCCTGTCCTGCATTTCTGGTTTTGACACTTTTTTCAGCATGGCCCTTTTGACCGATGGGAAGCGAGACTTCTTTGTAGCGCTGATTTGCCTTTCCAGGTTGCTTGGTTGGCCAAAAAGGGCGTATGCGTTTTTTCCTGAATATATTCAGGAAAAAACGCATACGCCCTTTTTGGCCAAGGGCATCATTGTCAACGTTTTGCCGCTTTTCATGTGCTTTAAAGGCGATTCGAATCTACCTCCTGAAATCTGTTTCCTGCAATTCTGCCTTGATTTCAAATCCTCTTCTTTGCCTTCCCTCAATATATTTGTGGACGAGAGTTATCATTTATAACTCTGCAGGTTTGTGAATTGCAGTGCCCTGAAGCTCCATTTTACAAGTCGCATTTTTGGGAGCTGGCCGCAAAAGCCCAGGATGGCTTCAGGCCCTGTTCTGGTTCCGGGGGGCAGGCTGAGCCTGTGGTTTATTCTTCTTCCTGATGGGAAAATAGAGTGACCTGTGCCTGTCCCAACACCAAGAGCTAGTCTCTCATTGGTTCCCCATCTTCCCGTTCATCCTCAGGACAAATTGCAACCTGTACGGAACAGGAGGTTAAAGGTGCTGATGCTCCAAGTAGGGAGATTGCTAGTAAAGTGGCTGGAATGGCGAACCCGAGCACAAGGAGATGAGAAATGAGGTGCGTTTTAGAAACCTTTCCCCATCACACGGTGTACCATCTTCTGGGTTTCCCATGCATGTTTTCGATGTAGGAAAATGCCCTTGAACCTGGAGATTTGGGACCCATGCGATGGGTAGCACGCAGTATTACTTTAAAGGGTCTGCGTTTGCTCACCCAACCTCACCAAACCTCTCAGCCCCAAGAGTGTCCACCCTTATGTCTCATCCAGCTGTGGGTCTAGATATGGTCACTCCAGGTTGCATCACAGCCCCTGAACGAATTGTGTAAGAATTTCTCTCTCTTTCCCTGTCTTTGTTTCATGGGTTTTTAAAAGTAATTTATTTTTATAATGGGGTTTAGCTGCTTTTCACGGCTGTGTTTATGCCGCTTTACACCCACTTGACACACTAACAGAGAGATATCAATACATAGGTTTTAAGATTATTACTAGTCAGATATATTCTTGTGCGGTGAATCGGGCGTGTTGAGTCCAGTTCTCTGAGCAAGGAGTAGGTCTTGTCTATTACATATTGGGTTTATGGAACGGTATCTGAGCTAATTTGAAACTCTTGTTTTATGTATCACCCCACCTCACCTTTCCCGTTAAGCAGCCATAGTGTGTTTTCTGCATGTGTGACTCTGTTCTGTTTTGTAATTCAGTTCAAGTGTAACGGTTTTTACATTCCCTCTATAAGTGACACCTTATGAGAAGTGTCCTTTTCTGTGTGACTTATTTCACTTAGAATCGTCTTACCTAAATCCACTCATCATGCTGCTACTAGCCTTATGACATTGATTTCATGGCTGAGTGATATTCCATTGTACATAAGGACCACAACTTTTTGATCCATTTTTCGCTTTCCTGGGATATTTAAGGTGGAATGAAGTGGAGGTCCTTGTCAACAGAGCAGCCCTAAACTTTGGGGTGCTTGTGTCTTGCTGATTTTCAATTTTCCCACTTTATCCCCCCATGCGTGGAAGTGCCCTATGCTCTCTAAGCTGTGTTTTTTAGATGTTTCAGGACACACTGTACACTTCTCCAGAGTGGCTGTTGGCAATTTACATCCCGCCCATCAGTGTAGCAAGGCTCCCATTTCTCCATGGCCTGTCCTGCATTTCTGGTTTTGACACTTTTTTCAGCATGGCCCTTTTGACCGATGGGAAGCGAGACTTCTTTGTAGCGCTGATTTGCCTTTCCAGGTTGCTTGGTTGGCCAAAAAGGGCGTATGCGTTTTTTCCTGAATATATTCAGGAAAAAACGCATACGCCCTTTTTGGCCAAGGGCATCATTGTCAACGTTTTGCCGCTTTTCATGTGCTTTAAAGGCGATTCGAATCTACCTCCTGAAATCTGTTTCCTGCAATTCTGCCTTGATTTCAAATCCTCTTCTTTGCCTTCCCTCAATATATTTGTGGACGAGAGTTATCATTTATAACTCTGCAGGTTTGTGAATTGCAGTGCCCTGAAGCTCCATTTTACAAGTCGCTTTTTTGGGAACTGGCCGCAAAAGCGCAGGATGGCTTCAGGCCCTGTTCTGGTTCCGGGGGGCAGGCTGAGCCTGTGGTGAATTCTTCTTCCTGATGGGAAAATAGAGTGACCTGTGCCTGTCCCAACACCAAGAGCTAGTCTCTCATTGGTTCCCCGTCTTCCCGTTCATCCTCAGGACAAATTGCAACCTGTACGGAACAGGAGGTTAAAGGTGCTGATGCTCCAAGTAGGGAGATTGCTAGTAAAGTGGCTGGAATGGCGAACCCGAGCACAAGGAGATGAGAAATGAGGTGCGTTTTAGAAACCTTTCCCCATCACACGGTGTACCATCTTCTGGGTTTCTCATGCATGTTTTCGATGTAGGAAGATGCCCTTGAACCTGGAGATTTGGGACCCATGCGATGGGTAGCACGCAGTATTACTTAAAGGATCTGCGTTTGCTCACCAAACCTCACCAAACCTCTCAGCCCCAAGAGTGTCCACCCTTATGTCTCATACAGCTGTGGGTCTAGATATGGTCAATCCAGGTTGCATCACAGCCCCAGAACGAATTGTGTAAGAATTTCTCTCTCTTTCCCTGTCTTTGTTTCATGGGTTTTTAAAAGTAATTTATTTTTATAATGGGGTTTAGCTGCTTTTCACGGCTGTGTTTATGCCGCTTTACACCCACTTGACACACTAACAGAGAGATATCAATACATAGGTTTTAAGATTATTACTAGTCAGATATATTCTTGTACGGTGAATCGGGCGTGTTGAGTCCAGTTCTCTGAGCAAGGAGTAGGTCTTGTCTATTACATATTGGGTTTATGGAACGGTATCTGAGCTAATTTGAAACTCTTGTTTTATGTATCACCCCACCTCACCTTTCCCGTTAAGCAGCCATAGTGTGTTTTCTGCATGTGTGACTCTGTTCTGTTTTGTAATTCAGTTCAAGTGTAACGGTTTTTACATTCCCTCTATAAGTGACACCTTATGAGAAGTGTCCTTTTCTGTGTGACTTATTTCACTTAGAATCGTCTTGCCTAAATCCACTCATCATGCTGCTACTAGCCTTATGACATTGATTTCATGGCTGAGTGATATTCCATTGTACATAAGGACCACAACTTTTTTATCCATTTTTCGCTTTCCTGGGATATTTAAGGTGGAATGAAGTGGAGGTCCTTGTCAACAGAGCAGCCCTAAACTTTGGGGTGCTTGTGTCTTGCTGATTTTCAATTTTCCCACTTTATCCCCCCATGCGTGGAAGTGCCCTATGCTCTCTAAGCTGTGTTTTTTAGATGTTTCAGGACACACCGTACACTTCTCCAGAGTGGCTGTTGGCAATTTACATCCCGCCCATCAGTGTAGCAAGGCTCCCATTTCTCCATGGCCTGTCCTGCATTTCTGGTTTTGACACTTTTTTCAGCATGGCCCTTTTGACCGATGGGAAGCGAGACTTCTTTGTAGCGCTGATTTGCCTTTCCAGGTTGCTTGGTTGGCCAAAAAGGGCGTATGCGTTTTTTCCTGAATATATTCAGGAAAAAACGCATACGCCCTTTTTGGCCAAGGGCATCATTGTCAACGTTTTGCCGCTTTTCATGTGCTTTAAAGGCGATTCGAATCTACCTCCTGAAATCTGTTTCCTGCAATTCTGCCTTGATTTCAAATCCTCTTCTTTGCCTTCCCTCAATATATTTGTGGACGAGAGTTATCATTTATAACTCTGCAGGTTTGTGAATTGCAGTGCCCTGAAGCTCCATTTTACAACTCGCTTTTTTGGGAGCTGGCCGCAAAAGCGCAGGATGGCTTCAGGCCCTGTTCTGGTTCCGGGGGGCAGGCTGAGCCTGTGGTTAATTCGTCTTCCTGATGGGAAAATAGAGTGACCTGTGCCTGTCCCAACACCAAGAGCTAGTCTCTCATTGGTTCCCCGTCTTCCCGTTCATCCTCAGGACAAATTGCAACCTGTACGGAACAGGAGGTTAAAGGTGCTGATGCTCCAAGTAGGGAGATTGCTAGTAAAGTGGCTGGAATGGCGAACCCGAGCACAAGGAGATGAGAAATGAGGTGCGTTTTAGAAACCTTTCCCCATCACACGGTGTACCATCTTCTGGGTTTCTCATGCATGTTTTCGATGTAGGAAGATGCCCTTGAACCTGGAGATTTGGGACCCATGCGATGGGTAGCACGCAGTATTACTTAAAGGATCTGCGTTTGCTCACCAAACCTCACCAAACCTCTCAGCCCCAAGAGTGTCCACCCTTATGTCTCATCCAGCTGTGGGTCTAGATATGGTCAATCCAGGTTGCATCACAGCCCCAGAACGAATTGTGTAAGAATTTCTCTCTCTTTCCCTGTCTTTGTTTCATGGGTTTTTAAAAGTAATTTATTTTTATAATGGGGTTTAGCTGCTTTTCACGGCTGTGTTTATGCCGCTTTACACCCACTTGACACACTAACAGAGAGATATCAATACATAGGTTTTAAGATTATTACTAGTCAGATATATTCTTGTACGGTGAATCGGGCGTGTTGAGTCCAGTTCTCTGAGCAAGGAGTAGGTCTTGTCTATTACATATTGGGTTTATGGAACGGTATCTGAGCTAATTTGAAACTCTTGTTTTATGTATCACCCCACCTCACCTTTCCCGTTAAGCAGCCATAGTGTGTTTTCTGCATGTGTGACTCTGTTCTGTTTTGTAATTCAGTTCAAGTGTAACGGTTTTTACATTCCCTCTATAAGTGACACCTTATGAGAAGTGTCCTTTTCTGTGTGACTTATTTCACTTAGAATCGTCTTGCCTAAATCCACTCATCATGCTGCTACTAGCCTTATGACATTGATTTCATGGCTGAGTGATATTCCATTGTACATAAGGACCACAACTTTTTTATCCATTTTTCGCTTTCCTGGGATATTTAAGGTGGAATGAAGTGGAGGTCCTTGTCAACAGAGCAGCCCTAAACTTTGGGGTGCTTGTGTCTTGCTGATTTTCAATTTTCCCACTTTATCCCCCCATGCGTGGAAGTGCCCTATGCTCTCTAAGCTGTGTTTTTTAGATGTTTCAGGACACACCGTACACTTCTCCAGAGTGGCTGTTGGCAATTTACATCCCGCCCATCAGTGTAGCAAGGCTCCCATTTCTCCATGGCCTGTCCTGCATTTCTGGTTTTGACACTTTTTTCAGCATGGCCCTTTTGACCGATGGGAAGCGAGACTTCTTTGTAGCGCTGATTTGCCTTTCCAGGTTGCTTGGTTGGCCAAAAAGGGCGTATGCGTTTTTTCCTGAATATATTCAGGAAAAAACGCATACGCCCTTTTTGGCCAAGGGCATCATTGTCAACGTTTTGCCGCTTTTCATGTGCTTTAAAGGCGATTCGAATCTACCTCCTGAAATCTGTTTCCTGCAATTCTGCCTTGATTTCAAATCCTCTTCTTTGCCTTCCCTCAATATATTTGTGGACGAGAGTTATCATTTATAACTCTGCAGGTTTGTGAATTGCAGTGCCCTGAAGCTCCATTTTACAACTCGCTTTTTTGGGAGCTGGCCGCAAAAGCGCAGGATGGCTTCAGGCCCTGTTCTGGTTCCGGGGGGCAGGCTGAGCCTGTGGTTAATTCGTCTTCCTGATGGGAAAATAGAGTGACCTGTGCCTGTCCCAACACCAAGAGCTAGTCTCTCATTGGTTCCCCGTCTTCCCGTTCATCCTCAGGACAAATTGCAACCTGTACGGAACAGGAGGTTAAAGGTGCTGATGCTCCAAGTAGGGAGATTGCTAGTAAAGTGGCTGGAATGGCGAACCCGAGCACAAGGAGATGAGAAATGAGGTGCGTTTTAGAAACCTTTCCCCATCACACGGTGTACCATCTTCTGGGTTTCTCATGCATGTTTTCGATGTAGGAAGATGCCCTTGAACCTGGAGATTTGGGACCCATGCGATGGGTAGCACGCAGTATTACTTAAAGGATCTGCGTTTGCTCACCCAACCTCACCAAACCTCTCAGCCCCAAGAGTGTCCACCCTTATGTCTCATCCAGCTGTGGGTCTAGATATGGTCAATCCAGGTTGCATCACAGCCCCTGAACGAATTGTGTAAGAATTTCTCTCTCTTTCCCTGTCTTTGTTTCATGGGTTTTTAAAAGTAATTTATTTTTATAATGGGGTTTAGCTGCTTTTCACGGCTGTGTTTATGCCGCTTTACACCCACTTGACACACTAACAGAGAGATATCAATACATAGGTTTTAAGATTATTACTAGTCAGATATATTCTTGTGCGGTGAATCGGGCGTGTTGAGTCCAGTTCTCTGAGCAAGGAGTAGGTCTTGTCTATTACATATTGGGTTTATGGAACGGTATCTGAGCTAATTTGAAACTCTTGTTTTATGTATCACCCCACCTCACCTTTCCCGTTAAGCAGCCATAGTGTGTTTTCTGCATGTGTGACTCTGTTCTGTTTTGTAATTCAGTTCAAGTGTAACGGTTTTTACATTCCCTCTATAAGTGACACCTTATGAGAAGTGTCCTTTTCTGTGTGACTTATTTCACTTAGAATCGTCTTACCTAAATCCACTCATCATGCTGCTACTAGCCTTATGACATTGATTTCATGGCTGAGTGCTATTCCATTGTACATAAGGACCACAAATTTTTGATCCATTTTTCGCTTTCCTGGGATATTTAAGGTGGAATGAAGTGGAGGTCCTTGTCAACAGAGCAGCCCTAAACTTTGGGGTGCTTGTGTCTTGCTGATTTTCAATTTTCCCACTTTATCCCCCCATGCGTGGAAGTGCCCTATGCTCTCTAAGCTGTGTTTTTTAGATGTTTCAGGACACACCGTACACTTCTCCAGAGTGGCTGTTGGCAATTTACATCCCGCCCATCAGTGTAGCAAGGCTCCCATTTCTCCATGGCCTGTCCTGCATTTCTGGTTTTGACACTTTTTTCAGCATGGCCCTTTTGACCGATGGGAAGCGAGACTTCTTTGTAGCGCTGATTTGCCTTTCCAGGTTGCTTGGTTGGCCAAAAAGGGCGTATGCGTTTTTTCCTGAATATATTCAGGAAAAAACGCATACGCCCTTTTTGGCCAAGGGCATCATTGTCAACGTTTTGCCGCTTTTCATGTGCTTTAAAGGCGATTCGAATCTACCTCCTGAAATCTGTTTCCTGCAATTCTGCCTTGATTTCAAATCCTCTTCTTTGCCTTCCCTCAATATATTTGTGGACGAGAGTTATCATTTATAACTCTGCAGGTTTGTGAATTGCAGTGCCCTGAAGCTCCATTTTACAACTCGCTTTTTTGGGAGCTGGCCGCAAAAGCGCAGGATGGCTTCAGGCCCTGTTCTGGTTCCGGGGGGCAGGCTGAGCCTGTGGTTAATTCGTCTTCCTGATGGGAAAATAGAGTGACCTGTGCCTGTCCCAACACCAAGAGCTAGTCTCTCATTGGTTCCCCGTCTTCCCGTTCATCCTCAGGACAAATTGCAACCTGTACGGAACAGGAGGTTAAAGGTGCTGATGCTCCAAGTAGGGAGATTGCTAGTAAAGTGGCTGGAATGGCGAACCCGAGCACAAGGAGATGAGAAATGAGGTGCGTTTTAGAAACCTTTCCCCATCACACGGTGTACCATCTTCTGGGTTTCTCATGCATGTTTTCGATGTAGGAAGATGCCCTTGAACCTGGAGATTTGGGACCCATGCGATGGGTAGCACGCAGTATTACTTAAAGGATCTGCGTTTGCTCACCCAACCTCACCAAACCTCTCAGCCCCAAGAGTGTCCACCCTTATGTCTCATCCAGCTGTGGGTCTAGATATGGTCAATCCAGGTTGCATCACAGCCCCTGAACGAATTGTGTAAGAATTTCTCTCTCTTTCCCTGTCTTTGTTTCATGGGTTTTTAAAAGTAATTTATTTTTATAATGGGGTTTAGCTGCTTTTCACGGCTGTGTTTATGCCGCTTTACACCCACTTGACACACTAACAGAGAGATATCAATACATAGGTTTTAAGATTATTACTAGTCAGATATATTCTTGTGCGGTGAATCGGGCGTGTTGAGTCCAGTTCTCTGAGCAAGGAGTAGGTCTTGTCTATTACATATTGGGTTTATGGAACGGTATCTGAGCTAATTTGAAACTCTTGTTTTATGTATCACCCCACCTCACCTTTCCCGTTAAGCAGCCATAGTGTGTTTTCTGCATGTGTGACTCTGTTCTGTTTTGTAATTCAGTTCAAGTGTAACGGTTTTTACATTCCCTCTATAAGTGACACCTTATGAGAAGTGTCCTTTTCTGTGTGACTTATTTCACTTAGAATCGTCTTACCTAAATCCACTCATCATGCTGCTACTAGCCTTATGACATTGATTTCATGGCTGAGTGCTATTCCATTGTACATAAGGACCACAAATTTTTGATCCATTTTTCGCTTTCCTGGGATATTTAAGGTGGAATGAAGTGGAGGTCCTTGTCAACAGAGCAGCCCTAAACTTTGGGGTGCTTGTGTCTTGCTGATTTTCAATTTTCCCACTTTATCCCCCCATGCGTGGAAGTGCCCTATGCTCTCTAAGCTGTGTTTTTTAGATGTTTCAGGACACACCGTACACTTCTCCAGAGTGGCTGTTGGCAATTTACATCCCGCCCATCAGTGTAGCAAGGCTCCCATTTCTCCATGGCCTGTCCTGCATTTCTGGTTTTGACACTTTTTTCAGCATGGCCCTTTTGACCGATGGGAAGCGAGACTTCTTTGTAGCGCTGATTTGCCTTTCCAGGTTGCTTGGTTGGCCAAAAAGGGCGTATGCGTTTTTTCCTGAATATATTCAGGAAAAAACGCATACGCCCTTTTTGGCCAAGGGCATCATTGTCAACGTTTTGCCGCTTTTCATGTGCTTTAAAGGCGATTCGAATCTACCTCCTGAAATCTGTTTCCTGCAATTCTGCCTTGATTTCAAATCCTCTTCTTTGCCTTCCCTCAATATATTTGTGGACGAGAGTTATCATTTATAACTCTGCAGGTTTGTGAATTGCAGTGCCCTGAAGCTCCATTTTACAAGTCGCTTTTTTGGGAGCTGGCCGCAAAAGCGCAGGATGGCTTCAGGCCCTGTTCTGGTTCCGGGGGGCAGGCTGAGCCTGTGGTTAATTCGTCTTCCTGATGGGAAAATAGAGTGACCTGTGCCTGTCCCAACACCAAGAGCTAGTCTCTCATTGGTTCCCCGTCTTCCCGTTCATCCTCAGGACAAATTGCAACCTGTACGGAACAGGAGGTTAAAGGTGCTGATGCTCCAAGTAGGGAGATTGCTAGTAAAGTGGCTGGAATGGCGAACCCGAGCACAAGGAGATGAGAAATGAGGTGCGTTTTAGAAACCTTTCCCCATCACACGGTGTACCATCTTCTGGGTTTCTCATGCATGTTTTCGATGTAGGAAGATGCCCTTGAACCTGGAGATTTGGGACCCATGCGATGGGTAGCACGCAGTATTACTTAAAGGATCTGCGTTTGCTCACCCAACCTCACCAAACCTCTCAGCCCCAAGAGTGTCCACCCTTATGTCTCATCCAGCTGTGGGTCTAGATATGGTCAATCCAGGTTGCATCACAGCCCCTGAACGAATTGTGTAAGAATTTCTCTCTCTTTCCCTGTCTTTGTTTCATGGGTTTTTAAAAGTAATTTATTTTTATAATGGGGTTTAGCTGCTTTTCACGGCTGTGTTTATGCCGCTTTACACCCACTTGACACACTAACAGAGAGATATCAATACATAGGTTTTAAGATTATTACTAGTCAGATATATTCTTGTGCGGTGAATCGGGCGTGTTGAGTCCAGTTCTCTGAGCAAGGAGTAGGTCTTGTCTATTACATATTGGGTTTATGGAACGGTATCTGAGCTAATTTGAAACTCTTGTTTTATGTATCACCCCACCTCACCTTTCCCGTTAAGCAGCCATAGTGTGTTTTCTGCATGTGTGACTCTGTTCTGTTTTGTAATTCAGTTCAAGTGTAACGGTTTTTACATTCCCTCTATAAGTGACACCTTATGAGAAGTGTCCTTTTCTGTGTGACTTATTTCACTTAGAATCGTCTTACCTAAATCCACTCATCATGCTGCTACTAGCCTTATGACATTGATTTCATGGCTGAGTGCTATTCCATTGTACATAAGGACCACAACTTTTTGATCCATTTTTCGCTTTCCTGGGATATTTAAGGTGGAATGAAGTGGAGGTCCTTGTCAACAGAGCAGCCCTAAACTTTGGGGTGCTTGTGTCTTGCTGATTTTCAATTTTCCCACTTTATCCCCCCATGCGTGGAAGTGCCCTATGCTCTCTAAGCTGTGTTTTTTAGATGTTTCAGGACACACCGTACACTTCTCCAGAGTGGCTGTTGGCAATTTACATCCCGCCCATCAGTGTAGCAAGGCTCCCATTTCTCCATGGCCTGTCCTGCATTTCTGGTTTTGACACTTTTTTCAGCATGGCCCTTTTGACCGATGGGAAGCGAGACTTCTTTGTAGCGCTGATTTGCCTTTCCAGGTTGCTTGGTTGGCCAAAAAGGGCGTATGCGTTTTTTCCTGAATATATTCAGGAAAAAACGCATACGCCCTTTTTGGCCAAGGGCATCATTGTCAACGTTTTGCCGCTTTTCATGTGCTTTAAAGGCGATTCGAATCTACCTCCTGAAATCTGTTTCCTGCAATTCTGCCTTGATTTCAAATCCTCTTCTTTGCCTTCCCTCAATATATTTGTGGACGAGAGTTATCATTTATAACTCTGCAGGTTTGTGAATTGCAGTGCCCTGAAGCTCCATTTTACAAGTCGCTTTTTTGGGAGCTGGCCGCAAAAGCGCAGGATGGCTTCAGGCCCTGTTCTGGTTCCGGGGGGCAGGCTGAGCCTGTGGTTAATTCGTCTTCCTGATGGGAAAATAGAGTGACCTGTGCCTGTCCCAACACCAAGAGCTAGTCTCTCATTGGTTCCCCGTCTTCCCGTTCATCCTCAGGACAAATTGCAACCTGTACGGAACAGGAGGTTAAAGGTGCTGATGCTCCAAGTAGGGAGATTGCTAGTAAAGTGGCTGGAATGGCGAACCCGAGCACAAGGAGATGAGAAATGAGGTGCGTTTTAGAAACCTTTCCCCATCACACGGTGTACCATCTTCTGGGTTTCTCATGCATGTTTTCGATGTAGGAAGATGCCCTTGAACCTGGAGATTTGGGACCCATGCGATGGGTAGCACGCAGTATTACTTAAAGGATCTGCGTTTGCTCACCCAACCTCACCAAACCTCTCAGCCCCAAGAGTGTCCACCCTTATGTCTCATCCAGCTGTGGGTCTAGATATGGTCAATCCAGGTTGCATCACAGCCCCTGAACGAATTGTGTAAGAATTTCTCTCTCTTTCCCTGTCTTTGTTTCATGGGTTTTTAAAAGTAATTTATTTTTATAATGGGGTTTAGCTGCTTTTCACGGCTGTGTTTATGCCGCTTTACACCCACTTGACACACTAACAGAGAGATATCAATACATAGGTTTTAAGATTATTACTAGTCAGATATATTCTTGTGCGGTGAATCGGGCGTGTTGAGTCCAGTTCTCTGAGCAAGGAGTAGGTCTTCTCTATTACATATTGGGTTTATGGAACGGTATCTGAGCTAATTTGAAACTCTTGTTTTATGTATCACCCCACCTCACCTTTCCCGTTAAGCAGCCATAGTGTGTTTTCTGCATGTGTGACTCTGTTCTGTTTTGTAATTCAGTTCAAGTGTAACGGTTTTTACATTCCCTCTATAAGTGACACCTTATGAGAAGTGTCCTTTTCTGTGTGACTTATTTCACTTAGAATCGTCTTACCTAAATCCACTCATCATGCTGCTACTAGCCTTATGACATTGATTTCATGGCTGAGTGCTATTCCATTGTACATAAGGACCACAACTTTTTGATCCATTTTTCGCTTTCCTGGGATATTTAAGGTGGAATGAAGTGGAGGTCCTTGTCAACAGAGCAGCCCTAAACTTTGGGGTGCTTGTGTCTTGCTGATTTTCAATTTTCCCACTTTATCCCCCCATGCGTGGAAGTGCCCTATGCTCTCTAAGCTGTGTTTTTTAGATGTTTCAGGACACACCGTACACTTCTCCAGAGTGGCTGTTGGCAATTTACATCCCGCCCATCAGTGTAGCAAGGCTCCCATTTCTCCATGGCCTGTCCTGCATTTCTGGTTTTGACACTTTTTTCAGCATGGCCCTTTTGACCGATGGGAAGCGAGACTTCTTTGTAGCGCTGATTTGCCTTTCCAGGTTGCTTGGTTGGCCAAAAAGGGCGTATGCGTTTTTTCCTGAATATATTCAGGAAAAAACGCATACGCCCTTTTTGGCCAAGGGCATCATTGTCAACGTTTTGCCGCTTTTCATGTGCTTTAAAGGCGATTCGAATCTACCTCCTGAAATCTGTTTCCTGCAATTCTGCCTTGATTTCAAATCCTCTTCTTTGCCTTCCCTCAATATATTTGTGGACGAGAGTTATCATTTATAACTCTGCAGGTTTGTGAATTGCAGTGCCCTGAAGCTCCATTTTACAAGTCGCTTTTTTGGGAGCTGGCCGCAAAAGCGCAGGATGGCTTCAGGCCCTGTTCTGGTTCCGGGGGGCAGGCTGAGCCTGTGGTTAATTCGTCTTCCTGATGGGAAAATAGAGTGACCTGTGCCTGTCCCAACACCAAGAGCTAGTCTCTCATTGGTTCCCCGTCTTCCCGTTCATCCTCAGGACAAATTGCAACCTGTACGGAACAGGAGGTTAAAGGTGCTGATGCTCCAAGTAGGGAGATTGCTAGTAAAGTGGCTGGAATGGCGAACCCGAGCACAAGGAGATGAGAAATGAGGTGCGTTTTAGAAACCTTTCCCCATCACACGGTGTACCATCTTCTGGGTTTCTCATGCATGTTTTCGATGTAGGAAGATGCCCTTGAACCTGGAGATTTGGGACCCATGCGATGGGTAGCACGCAGTATTACTTAAAGGATCTGCGTTTGCTCACCCAACCTCACCAAACCTCTCAGCCCCAAGAGTGTCCACCCTTATGTCTCATCCAGCTGTGGGTCTAGATATGGTCAATCCAGGTTGCATCACAGCCCCTGAACGAATTGTGTAAGAATTTCTCTCTCTTTCCCTGTCTTTGTTTCATGGGTTTTTAAAAGTAATTTATTTTTATAATGGGGTTTAGCTGCTTTTCACGGCTGTGTTTATGCCGCTTTACACCCACTTGACACACTAACAGAGAGATATCAATACATAGGTTTTAAGATTATTACTAGTCAGATATATTCTTGTGCGGTGAATCGGGCGTGTTGAGTCCAGTTCTCTGAGCAAGGAGTAGGTCTTCTCTATTACATATTGGGTTTATGGAACGGTATCTGAGCTAATTTGAAACTCTTGTTTTATGTATCACCCCACCTCACCTTTCCCGTTAAGCAGCCATAGTGTGTTTTCTGCATGTGTGACTCTGTTCTGTTTTGTAATTCAGTTCAAGTGTAACGGTTTTTACATTCCCTCTATAAGTGACACCTTATGAGAAGTGTCCTTTTCTGTGTGACTTATTTCACTTAGAATCGTCTTACCTAAATCCACTCATCATGCTGCTACTAGCCTTATGACATTGATTTCATGGCTGAGTGCTATTCCATTGTACATAAGGACCACAACTTTTTGATCCATTTTTCGCTTTCCTGGGATATTTAAGGTGGAATGAAGTGGAGGTCCTTGTCAACAGAGCAGCCCTAAACTTTGGGGTGCTTGTGTCTTGCTGATTTTCAATTTTCCCACTTTATCCCCCCATGCGTGGAAGTGCCCTATGCTCTCTAAGCTGTGTTTTTTAGATGTTTCAGGACACACCGTACACTTCTCCAGAGTGGCTGTTGGCAATTTACATCCCGCCCATCAGTGTAGCAAGGCTCCCATTTCTCCATGGCCTGTCCTGCATTTCTGGTTTTGACACTTTTTTCAGCATGGCCCTTTTGACCGATGGGAAGCGAGACTTCTTTGTAGCGCTGATTTGCCTTTCCAGGTTGCTTGGTTGGCCAAAAAGGGCGTATGCGTTTTTTCCTGAATATATTCAGGAAAAAACGCATACGCCCTTTTTGGCCAAGGGCATCATTGTCAACGTTTTGCCGCTTTTCATGTGCTTTAAAGGCGATTCGAATCTACCTCCTGAAATCTGTTTCCTGCAATTCTGCCTTGATTTCAAATCCTCTTCTTTGCCTTCCCTCAATATATTTGTGGACGAGAGTTATCATTTATAACTCTGCAGGTTTGTGAATTGCAGTGCCCTGAAGCTCCATTTTACAAGTCGCATTTTTGGGAGCTGGCCGCAAAAGCCCAGGATGGCTTCAGGCCCTGTTCTGGTTCCGGGGGGCAGGCTGAGCCTGTGGTTTATTCTTCTTCCTGATGGGAAAATAGAGTGACCTGTGCCTGTCCCAACACCAAGAGCTAGTCTCTCATTGGTTCCCCATCTTCCCGTTCATCCTCAGGACAAATTGCAACCTGTACGGAACAGGAGGTTAAAGGTGCTGATGCTCCAAGTAGGGAGATTGCTAGTAAAGTGGCTGGAATGGCGAACCCGAGCACAAGGAGATGAGAAATGAGGTGCGTTTTAGAAACCTTTCCCCATCACACGGTGTACCATCTTCTGGGTTTCCCATGCATGTTTTCGATGTAGGAAAATGCCCTTGAACCTGGAGATTTGGGACCCATGCGATGGGTAGCACGCAGTATTACTTTAAAGGGTCTGCGTTTGCTCACCCAACCTCACCAAACCTCTCAGCCCCAAGAGTGTCCACCCTTATGTCTCATCCAGCTGTGGGTCTAGATATGGTCACTCCAGGTTGCATCACAGCCCCTGAACGAATTGTGTAAGAATTTCTCTCTCTTTCCCTGTCTTTGTTTCATGGGTTTTTAAAAGTAATTTATTTTTATAATGGGGTTTAGCTGCTTTTCACGGCTGTGTTTATGCCGCTTTACACCCACTTGACACACTAACAGAGAGATATCAATACATAGGTTTTAAGATTATTACTAGTCAGATATATTCTTGTGCGGTGAATCGGGCGTGTTGAGTCCAGTTCTCTGAGCAAGGAGTAGGTCTTGTCTATTACATATTGGGTTTATGGAACGGTATCTGAGCTAATTTGAAACTCTTGTTTTATGTATCACCCCACCTCACCTTTCCCGTTAAGCAGCCATAGTGTGTTTTCTGCATGTGTGACTCTGTTCTGTTTTGTAATTCAGTTCAAGTGTAACGGTTTTTACATTCCCTCTATAAATGACACCTTATGAGAAGTGTCCTTTTCTGTGTGACTTATTTCACTTAGAATCGTCTTACCTAAATCCACTCATCATGCTGCTACTAGCCTTATGACATTGATTTCATGGCTGAGTGCTATTCCATTGTACATAAGGACCACAACTTTTTGATCCATTTTTCGCTTTCCTGGGATATTTAAGGTGGAATGAAGTGGAGGTCCTTGTCAACAGAGCAGCCCTAAACTTTGGGGTGCTTGTGTCTTGCTGATTTTCAATTTTCCCACTTTATCCCCCCATGCGTGGAAGTGCCCTATGCTCTCTAAGCTGTGTTTTTTAGATGTTTCAGGACACACCGTACACTTCTCCAGAGTGGCTGTTGGCAATTTACATCCCGCCCATCAGTGTAGCAAGGCTCCCATTTCTCCATGGCCTGTCCTGCATTTCTGGTTTTGACACTTTTTTCAGCATGGCCCTTTTGACCGATGGGAAGCGAGACTTCTTTGTAGCGCTGATTTGCCTTTCCAGGTTGCTTGGTTGGCCAAAAAGGGCGTATGCGTTTTTTCCTGAATATATTCAGGAAAAAACGCATACGCCCTTTTTGGCCAAGGGCATCATTGTCAACGTTTTGCCGCTTTTCATGTGCTTTAAAGGCGATTCGAATCTACCTCCTGAAATCTGTTTCCTGCAATTCTGCCTTGATTTCAAATCCTCTTCTTTGCCTTCCCTCAATATATTTGTGGACGAGAGTTATCATTTATAACTCTGCAGGTTTGTGAATTGCAGTGCCCTGAAGCTCCATTTTACAAGTCGCTTTTTTGGGAGCTGGCCGCAAAAGCCCAGGATGGCTTCAGGCCCTGTTCTGGTTCCGGGGGGCAGGCTGAGCCTGTGGTTAATTCTTCTTCCTGATGGGAAAATAGAGTGACCTGTGCCTGTCCCAACACCAAGAGCTAGTCTCTCATTGGTTCCCCGTCTTCCCGTTCATCCTCAGGACAAATTGCAACCTGTACGGAACAGGAGGTTAAAGGTGCTGATGCTCCAAGTAGGGAGATTGCTAGTAAAGTGGCTGGAATGGCGAACCCGAGCACAAGGAGATGAGAAATGAGGTGCGTTTTAGAAACCTTTCCCCATCACACGGTGTACCATCTTCTGGGTTTCTCATGCATGTTTTCGATGTAGGAAGATGCCCTTGAACCTGGAGATTTGGGACCCATGCGATGGGTAGCACGCAGTATTACTTAAAGGATCTGCGTTTGCTCACCCAACCTCACCAAACCTCTCAGCCCCAAGAGTGTCCACCCTTATGTCTCATCCAGCTGTGGGTCTAGATATGGTCAATCCAGGTTGCATCACAGCCCCTGAACGAATTGTGTAAGAATTTCTCTCTCTTTCCCTGTCTTTGTTTCATGGGTTTTTAAAAGTAATTTATTTTTATAATGGGGTTTAGCTGCTTTTCACGGCTGTGTTTATGCCGCTTTACACCCACTTGACACACTAACAGAGAGATATCAATACATAGGTTTTAAGATTATTACTAGTCAGATATATTCTTGTGCGGTGAATCGGGCGTGTTGAGTCCAGTTCTCTGAGCAAGGAGTAGGTCTTGTCTATTACATATTGGGTTTATGGAACGGTATCTGAGCTAATTTGAAACTCTTGTTTTATGTATCACCCCACCTCACCTTTCCCGTTAAGCAGCCATAGTGTGTTTTCTGCATGTGTGACTCTGTTCTGTTTTGTAATTCAGTTCAAGTGTAACGGTTTTTACATTCCCTCTATAAATGACACCTTATGAGAAGTGTCCTTTTCTGTGTGACTTATTTCACTTAGAATCGTCTTACCTAAATCCACTCATCATGCTGCTACTAGCCTTATGACATTGATTTCATGGCTGAGTGATATTCCATTGTACATAAGGACCACAACTTTTTGATCCATTTTTCGCTTTCCTGGGATATTTAAGGTGGAATGAAGTGGAGGTCCTTGTCAACAGAGCAGCCCTAAACTTTGGGGTGCTTGTGTCTTGCTGATTTTCAATTTTCCCACTTTATCCCCCCATGCGTGGAAGTGCCCTATGCTCTCTAAGGTGTGTTTTTTAGATGTTTCAGGACACACCGTACACTTCTCCAGAGTGGCTGTTGGCAATTTACATCCCGCCCATCAGTGTAACAAGGCTCCCATTTCTCCATGGCCTGTCCTGCATTTCTGGTTTTGACACTTTTTTCAGCATGGCCCTTTTGACCGATGGGAAGCGAGACTTCTTTGTAGCGCTGATTTGCCTTTCCAGGTTGCTTGGTTGGCCAAAAAGGGCGTATGCGTTTTTTCCTGAATATATTCAGGAAAAAACGCATACGCCCTTTTTGGCCAAGGGCATCATTGTCAACGTTTTGCCGCTTTTCATGTGCTTTAAAGGCGATTCGAATCTACCTCCTGAAATCTGTTTCCTGCAATTCTGCCTTGATTTCAAATCCTCTTCTTTGCCTTCCCTCAATATATTTGTGGACGAGAGTTATCATTTATAACTCTGCAGGTTTGTGAATTGCAGTGCCCTGAAGCTCCATTTTACAAGTCGCTTTTTTGGGAGCTGGCCGCAAAAGCGCAGGATGGCTTCAGGCCCTGTTCTGGTTCCGGGGGGCAGGCTGAGCCTGTGGTTAATTCTTCTTCCTGATGGGAAAATAGAGTGACCTGTGCCTGTCCCAACACCAAGAGCTAGTCTCTCATTGGTTCCCCGTCTTCCCGTTCATCCTCAGGACAAATTGCAACCTGTACGGAACAGGAGGTTAAAGGTGCTGATGCTCCAAGTAGGGAGATTGCTAGTAAAGTGGCTGGAATGGCGAACCCGAGCACAAGGAGATGAGAAATGAGGTGCGTTTTAGAAACCTTTCCCCATCACACGGTGTACCATCTTCTGGGTTTCTCATGCATGTTTTCGATGTAGGAAGATGCCCTTGAACCTGGAGATTTGGGACCCATGCGATGGTAGCACGCAGTATTACTTTAAAGGGTCTGCGTTTGCTCACCCAACCTCACCAAACCTCTCAGCCCCAAGAGTGTCCACCCTTATGTCTCATCCAGCTGTGGGTCTAGATATGGTCAATCCAGGTTGCATCACAGCCCGTGAACGAATTGTGTAAGAATTTCTCTCTCTTTCCCTGTCTTTGTTTCATGGGTTTTTAAAAGTAATTTAGTTTTATAATGGGGTTTAGCTGCTTTTCACGGCTGTGTTTGTGCCGCTTTACACCCACTTGACACACTAACAGAGAGATATCAATACATAGGTTTTAAGATTATTACTAGTCAGATATATTCTTCTGCGGTGAATCGGGCGTGTTGAGTCCAGTTCTCTGAGCAAGGAGTAGGTCTTGTCTATTACATATTGGGTTTATGGAACGGTATCTGAGCTAATTTGAAACTCTTGTTTTATGTATCACCCCACCTCAACTTTCCCGTTAAGCAGCCATAGTGTGTTTTCTGCATGTGTGACTCTGTTCTGTTTTGTAATTCAGTTCAAGTGTAACGGTTTTTACATTCCCTCTATAAGTGACACCTTATGAGAAGTGTCCTTTTCTGTGTGACTTATTTCACTTAGAATCGTCTTACCTAAATCCACTCATCATGCTGCTACTAGCCTTATGACATTGATTTCATGGCTGATTGATATTCCATTGTACATAAGGACCACAACTTTTTGATCCATTTTTCGCTTTCCTGGGATATTTAAGGTGGAATGAAGTGGAGGTCCTTGTCAACAGAGCAGCCCTAAACTTTGGGGTGCTTGTGTCTTGCTGATTTTCAATTTTCCCACTTTATCCCCCCATGCGTGGAAGTGCCCTATGCTCTCTAAGCTGTGTTTTTTAGATGTTTCAGGACACACCGTACACTTCTCCAGAGTGGCTGTTGGCAATTTACATCCCGCCCATCAGTGTAGCAAGGCTCCCATTTCTCCATGGCCTATCCTGCATTTCTGGTTTTGAAACTTTTTTCTGCATGGCCCTTTTGACCGATGGGAAGCGAGACTTCTTTGTAGCGCTGATTTGCCTTTCCAGGTTGCTTGGTTGGCCAAAAAGGGCGTATGCGTTTTTTCCTGAATATATTCAGGAAAAAACGCATATGCCCTTTTTGACTAAGGGCATCATTGTCAACGTTTTGCCGCTTTTCATGTGCTTTAAAGGCGATTCGAATCTACCTCCTGAAATCTGTTTCCTGCAATTCTGCCTTGATTTCAAATCCTCTTCTTTGCCTTCCCTCAATATATTTGTGGACGAGAGTTATCATTTATAACTCTGCAGGTTTGTGAATTGCAGTGCCCTGAAGCTCCATTTTACAAGTCGCTTTTTTGGGAGCTGGCCGCAAAAGCGCAGGATGGCTTCAGGCCCTGTTCTGGTTCCGGGGGGCAGGCTGAGCCTGTGGTTAATTCTTCTTCCTGATGGGAAAATAGAGTGACCTGTGCCTGTCCCAACACCAAGAGCTAGTCTCTCATTGGTTCCCCGTCTTCCCGTTCATCCTCAGGACAAATTGCAACCTGTACGGAACAGGAGGTTAAAGGTGCTGATGCTCCAAGTAGGGAGATTGCTAGTAAAGTGGCTGGAATGGCGAACCCGAGCACAAGGAGATGAGAAATGAGGTGCGTTTTAGAAACCTTTCCCCATCACACGGTGTACCATCTTCTGGGTTTCTCATGCATGTTTTCGATGTAGGAAGATGCCCTTGAACCTGGAGATTTGGGACCCATGCGATGGGTAGCACGCAGTATTACTTTAAAGGGTCTGCGTTTGCTCACCCAACCTCACCAAACCTCTCAGCCCCAAGAGTGTCCACCCTTATGTCTCATCCAGCTGTGGGTCTAGATATGGTCAATCCAGGTTGCATCACAGCCCCTGAACGAATTGTGTAAGAATTTCTCTCTCTTTCCCTGTCTTTGTTTCATGGGTTTTTAAAAGTAATTTATTTTTATAATGGGGTTTAGCTGCTTTTCACGGCTGTGTTTATGCCGCTTTACACCCACTTGACACACTAACAGAGAGATATCAATACATAGGTTTTAAGATTATTACTAGTCAGATATATTCTTGTGCGGTGAATCGGGCGTGTTGAGTCCAGTTCTCTGAGCAAGGAGTAGGTCTTGTCTATTACATATTGGGTTTATGGAACGGTATCTGAGCTAATTTGAAACTCTTGTTTTATGTATCACCCCACCTCACCTTTCCCGTTAAGCATCCATAGTGTGTTTTCTGCATGTGTGACTCTGTTCTGTTTTGTAATTCAGTTCAAGTGTAACGGTTTTTACATTCCCTCTATAAGTGACACCTTATGAGAAGTGTCCTTTTCTGTGTGACTTATTTCACTTAGAATCGTCTTACCTAAATCCACTCATCATGCTGCTACTAGCCTTATGACATTGATTTCATGGCTGAGTGCTATTCCATTGTACATAAGGACCACAACTTTTTGATCCATTTTTCGCTTTCCTGGGATATTTAAGGTGGAATGAAGTGGAGGTCCTTGTCAACAGAGCAGCCCTAAACTTTGGGGTGCTTGTGTCTTGCTGATTTTCAATTTTCCCACTTTATCCCCCCATGCGTGGAAGTGCCCTATGCTCTCTAAGCTGTGTTTTTTAGATGTTTCAGGACACACCGTACACTTCTCCAGAGTGGCTGTTGGCAATTTACATCCCGCCCATCAGTGTAGCAAGGCTCCCATTTCTCCATGGCCTGTCCTGCATTTCTGGTTTTGACACTTTTTTCTGCATGGCCCTTTTGACCGATGGGAAGCGAGACTTCTTTGTAGCGCTGATTTGCCTTTCCAGGTTGCTTGGTTGGCCAAAAAGGGCGTATGCGTTTTTTCCTGAATATATTCAGGAAAAAACGCATACGCACTTTTTGACCAAGGGCATCATTGTCAACGTTTTGCCGCTTTTCATGTGCTTTAAAGGCGATTCGAATCTACCTCCTGAAATCTGTTTCCTGCAATTCTGCCTTGATTTCAAATCCTCTTCTTTGCCTTCCCTCAATATATTTGTGTACGAGAGTTATCATTTATAACTCTGCAGGTTTGTGAATTGCAGTGCCCTGAAGCTCCATTTTACAAGTCGCTTTTTTGGGAGCTGGCCGCAAAAGCGCAGGATGGCTTCAGGCCCTGTTCTGGTTCCGGGGGGCAGGCTGAGCCTGTGGTGAATTCTTCTTCCTGATGGGAAAATAGAGTGACCTGTGCCTGTCCCAACACCAAGAGCTAGTCTCTCATTGGTTCCCCGTCTTCCCGTTCATCCTCAGGACAAATTGCAACCTGTACGGAACAGGAGGTTAAAGGTGCTGATGCTCCAAGTAGGGAGATTGCTAGTAAAGTGGCTGGAATGGCGAACCCGAGCACAAGGAGATGAGAAATGAGGTGCGTTTTAGAAACCTTTCCCCATCACACGGTGTACCATCTTCTGGGTTTCTCATGCATGTTTTCGATGTAGGAAGATGCCCTTGAACCTGGAGATTTGGGACCCATGCGATGGGTAGCACGCAGTATTACTTTAAAGGGTCTGCGTTTGCTCACCCAACCTCACCAAACCTCTCAGCCCCAAGAGTGTCCACCCTTATGTCTCATCCAGCTGTGGGTCTAGATATGGTCAATCCAGGTTGCATCACAGCCCCTGAACGAATTGTGTAAGAATTTCTCTCTCTTTCCCTGTCTTTGTTTCATGGGTTTTTAAAAGTAATTTATTTTTATAATGGGGTTTAGCTGCTTTTCACGGCTGTGTTTATGCCGCTTTACACCCACTTGACACACTAACAGAGAGATATCAATACATAGGTTTTAAGATTATTACTAGTCAGATATATTCTTGTGCGGTGAATCGGGCGTGTTGAGTCCAGTTCTCTGAGCAAGGAGTAGGTCTTGTCTATTACATATTGGGTTTATGGAACGGTATCTGAGCTAATTTGAAACTCTTGTTTTATGTATCACCCCACCTCACCTTTCCCGTTAAGCAGCCATAGTGTGTTTTCTGCATGTGTGACTCTGTTCTGTTTTGTAATTCAGTTCAAGTGTAACGGTTTTTACATTCCCTCTATAAGTGACACCTTATGAGAAGTGTCCTTTTCTGTGTGACTTATTTCACTTAGAATCGTCTTGCCTAAATCCACTCATCATGCTGCTACTAGCCTTATGACATTGATTTCATGGCTGAGTGATATTCCATTGTACATAAGGACCACAACTTTTTGATCCATTTTTCGCTTTCCTGGGATATTTAAGGTGGAATGAAGTGGAGGTCCTTGTCAACAGAGCAGCCCTAAACTTTGGGGTGCTTGTGTCTTGCTGATTTTCAATTTTCCCACTTTATCCCCCCATGCGTGGAAGTGCCCTATGCTCTCTAAGCTGTATTTTTTAGATGTTTCAGGACACACCGTACACTTCTCCAGAGTGGCTGTTGGCAATTTACATCCCGCCCATCAGTGCAGCAAGGCTCCCATTTCTCCATGGCCTGTCCTGCATTTCTGGTTTTGACACTTTTTTCAGCATGGCCCTTTTGACCGATGGGAAGCGAGACTTCTTTGTAGCGCTGATTTGCCTTTCCAGGTTGCTTGGTTGGCCAAAAAGGGCGTATGCGTTTTTTCCTGAATATATTCAGGAAAAAACGCATACGCCCTTTTTGGCCAAGTGCATCATTGTCAACGTTTTGCCGCTTTTCATGTGCTTTAAAGGCGATTCGAATCTACCTCCTGAAATCTGTTTCCTGCAATTCTGCCTTGATTTCAAATCCTCTTCTTTGCCTTCCCTCAATATATTTGTGGACGAGAGTTATCATTTATAACTCTACAGGTTTGTGAATTGCAGTGCCCTGAAGCTCCATTTTACAAGTCGCTTTTTTGGGAGCTGGCCGCAGAAGCGCAGGATGGCTTCAGGCCCTGTTCTGGTTCCGGGGGGCAGGCTGAGCCTGTGGTTAATTCTTCTTCCTGATGGGAAAATAGAGTGACCTGTGCCTGTCCCAACACCAAGAGCTAGTCTCTCATTGGTTCCCCGTCTTCCCGTTCATCCTCAGGACAAATTGCAACCTGTACGGAACAGGAGGTTAAAGGTGCTGATGCTCCAAGTAGGGAGATTGCTAGTAAAGTGGCTGGAATGGCGAACCCGAGCACAAGGAGATGAGAAATGAGGTGCGTTTTAGAAACCTTTCCCCATCACACGGTGTACTATCTTCTTGGTATCTCATGCATGTTTTCGATGTAGGAAGATACCTTTGAACCTGGAGATTTGGGACCCATGCGATGGGTAGCACGCAGTATTACTTTAAAGGGTCTGCGTTTGCTCACCCAACCTCACCAAACCTCTCAGCCCCAAGAGTGTCCACCCTTATGTCTCATCCAGCTGTGGGTCTAGATATGGTCAATCCAGGTTGCATCACAGCCCCTGAACGAATTGTGTAAGAATTTCTCTCTCTTTCCCTGTCTTTGTTTCATGGGTTTTTAAAAGTAATTTATTTTTAAAATGGGGTTTAGCTGCTTTTCACGGCTGTGTTTATGCCGCTTTACACCCACTTGACACACTAACAGAGAGATATCAATACATAGGTTTTAAGATTATTACTAGTCAGATATATTCTTGTGCGGTGAATCGGGCGTGTTGAGTCCAGTTCTCTGAGCAAGGAGTAGGTCTTGTCTATTACATATTGGGTTTATGGAACGGTATCTGAGCTAATTTGAAACTCTTGTTTTATGTATCACCCCACCTCACCTTTCCCGTTAAGCAGCCATAGTGTGTTTTCTGCATGTGTGACTCTGTTCTGTTTTGTAATTCAGTTCAAGTGTAACGGTTTTTACATTCCCTCTATAAGTGACACCTTATGAGAAGTGTCCTTTTCTGTGTGACTTATTTCACTTAGAATCGTCTTACCTAAATCCACTCATCATGCTGCTACTAGCCTTATGACATTGATTTCATGGCTGAGTGCTATTCCATTGTACATAAGGACCACAACTTTTTGATCCATTTTTCGCTTTCCTGGGATATTTAAGGTGGAATGAAGTGGAGGTCCTTGTCAACAGAGCAGCCCTAAACTTTGGGGTGCTTGTGTCTTGCTGATTTTCAATTTTCCCACTTTATCCCCCCATGCGTGGAAGTGCCCTATGCTCTCTAAGCTGTGTTTTTTAGATGTTTCAGGACACACCGTACACTTCTCCAGAGTGGCTGTTGGCAATTTACATCCCGCCCATCAGTGTAGCAAGGCTCCCATTTCTCCATGGCCTGTCCTGCATTTCTGGTTTTGACACTTTTTTCTGCATGGCCCTTTTGACCGATGGGAAGCGAGACTTCTTTGTAGCGCTGATTTGCCTTTCCATGTTGCTTGGTTGGCCAAAAAGGGCGTATGCGTTTTTTCCTGAATATATTCAGGAAAAAACGCATACGCACTTTTTGACCAAGGGCATCATTGTCAACGTTTTGCCGCTTTTCATGTGCTTTAAAGGCGATTCGAATCTACCTCCTGAAATCTGTTTCCTGCAATTCTGCCTTGATTTCAAATCCTCTTCTTTGCCTTCCCTCAATATATTTGTGGACGAGAGTTATCATTTATAACTCTGCAGGTTTGTGAATTGCAGTGCCCTGAAGCTCCATTTTACAAGTCGCTTTTTTGGGAGCTGGCCGCAAAAGCGCAGGATGGCTTCAGGCCCTGTTCTGGTTCCGGGGGGCAGGCTGAGCCTGTGGTGAATTCTTCTTCCTGATGGGAAAATAGAGTGACCTGTGCCTGTCCCAACACCAAGAGCTAGTCTCTCATTGGTTCCCCGTCTTCCCGTTCATCCTCAGGACAAATTGCAACCTGTACGGAACAGGAGGTTAAAGGTGCTGATGCTCCAAGTAGGGAGATTGCTAGTAAAGTGGCTGGAATGGCGAACCCGAGCACAAGGAGATGAGAAATGAGGTGCGTTTTACAAACCTTTCCCCATCACACGGTGTACCATCTTCTGGGTTTCTCATGCATGTTTTCGATGTAGGAAGATGCCCTTGAACCTGGAGATTTGGGACCCATGCGATGGGTAGCACGCAGTATTACTTTAAAGGGTCTGCGTTTGCTCACCCAACCTCACCAAACCTCTCAGCCCCAAGAGTGTCCACCCTTATGTCTCATCCAGCTGTGGGTCTAGATATGGTCAATCCAGGTTGCATCACAGCCCCTGAACGAATTGTGTAAGAATTTCTCTCTCTTTCCCTGTCTTTGTTTCATGGGTTTTTAAAAGTAATTTATTTTTATAATGGGGTTTAGCTGCTTTTCACGGCTGTGTTTATGCCGCTTTACACCCACTTGACACACTAACAGAGAGATATCAATACATAGGTTTTAAGATTATTACTAGTCAGATATATTCTTGTGCGGTGAATCGGGCGTGTTGAGTCCAGTTCTCTGAGCAAGGAGTAGGTCTTGTCTATTACATATTGGGTTTATGGAACGGTATCTGAGCTAATTTTAAACTCTTGTTTTATGTATCACCCCACCTCACCTTTCCCGTTAAGCAGCCATAGTGTGTTTTCTGCATGTGTGACTCTGTTCTGTTTTGTAATTCAGTTCAAGTGTAACGGTTTTTACATTCCCTCTATAAGTGACACCTTATGAGAAGTGTCCTTTTCTGTGTGACTTATTTCACTTAGAATCGTCTTGCCTAAATCCACTCATCATGCTGCTACTAGCCTTATGACATTGATTTCATGGCTGAGTGATATTCCATTGTACATAAGGACCACAACTTTTTGATCCATTTTTCGCTTTCCTGGGATATTTAAGGTGGAATGAAGTGGAGGTCCTTGTCAACAGAGCAGCCCTAAACTTTGGGGTGCTTGTGTCTTGCTGATTTTCAATTTTCCCACTTTATCCCCCCATGCGTGGAAGTGCCCTATGCTCTCTAAGCTGTGTTTTTTAGATGTTTCAGGACACACCGTACACTTCTCCAGAGTGGCTGTTGGCAATTTACATCCCGCCCATCAGTGCAGCAAGGCTCCCATTTCTCCATGGCCTGTCCTGCATTTCTGGTTTTGACACTTTTTTCAGCATGGCCCTTTTGACCGATGGGAAGCGAGACTTCTTTGTAGCGCTGATTTGCCTTTCCAGGTTGCTTGGTTGGCCAAAAAGGGCGTATGCGTTTTTTCCTGAATATATTCAGGAAAAAACGCATACGCCCTTTTTGGCCAAGTGCATCATTGTCAACGTTTTGCCGCTTTTCATGTGCTTTAAAGGCGATTCGAATCTACCTCCTGAAATCTGTTTCCTGCAATTCTGCCTTGATTTCAAATCCTCTTCTTTGCCTTCCCTCAATATATTTGTGGACGAGAGTTATCATTTATAACTCTACAGGTTTGTGAATTGCAGTGCCCTGAAGCTCCATTTTACAAGTCGCTTTTTTGGGAGCTGGCCGCAGAAGCGCAGGATGGCTTCAGGCCCTGTTCTGGTTCCGGGGGGCAGGCTGACCCTGTGGTTAATTCTTCTTCCTGATGGGAAAATAGAGTGACCTGTGCCTGTCCCAACACCAAGAGCTAGTCTCTCATTGGTTCCCCGTCTTCCCGTTCATCCTCAGGACAAATTGCAACCTGTACGGAACAGGAGGTTAAAGGTGCTGATGCTCCAAGTAGGGAGATTGCTAGTAAAGTGGCTGGAATGGCGAACCCGAGCACAAGGAGATGAGAAATGAGGTGCGTTTTAGAAACCTTTCCCCATCACACGGTGTACTATCTTCTGGGTATCTCATGCATGTTTTCGATGTAGGAAGATACCTTTGAACCTGGAGATTTGGGACCCATGCGATGGGTAGCACGCAGTATTACTTTAAAGGGTCTGCGTTTGCTCACCCAACCTCACCAAACCTCTCAGCCCCAAGAGTGTCCACCCTTATGTCTCATCCAGCTGTGGGTCTAGATATGGTCAATCCAGGTTGCATCACAGCCCCTGAACGAATTGTGTAAGAATTTCTCTCTCTTTCCCTGTCTTTGTTTCATGGGTTTTTAAAAGTAATTTATTTTTATAATGGGGTTTAGCTGCTTTTCACGGCTGTGTTTATGCCGCTTTACACCCACTTGACACACTAACAGAGAGATATCAATACATAGGTTTTAAGATTATTACTAGTCAGATATATTCTTGTGCGGTGAATCGGGCGTGTTGAGTCCAGTTCTCTGAGCAAGGAGTAGGTCTTGTCTATTACATATTGGGTTTATGGAACGGTATCTGAGCTAATTTGAAACTCTTGTTTTATGTATCACCCCACCTCACCTTTCCCGTTAAGCAGCCATAGTGTGTTTTCTGCATGTGTGACTCTGTTCTGTTTTGTAATTCAGTTCAAGTGTAACGGTTTTTACATTCCCTCTATAAGTGACACCTTATGAGAAGTGTCCTTTTCTGTGTGACTTATTTCACTTAGAATCGTCTTACCTAAATCCACTCATCATGCTGCTACTAGCCTTATGACATTGATTTCATGGCTGAGTGATATTCCATTGTACATAAGGACCACAACTTTTTGATCCATTTTTCGCTTTCCTGGGATATTTAAGGTGGAATGAAGTGGAGGTCCTTGTCAACAGAGCAGCCCTAAACTTTGGGGTGCTTGTGTCTTGCTGATTTTCAATTTTCCCACTTTATCCCCCCATGCGTGGAAGTGCCCTATGCTCTCTAAGCTGTGTTTTTTAGATGTTTCAGGACACACCGTACACTTCTCCAGAGTGGCTGCTGGCAATTTACATCCCGCCCATCAGTGTAGCAAGGCTCCCATTTCTCCATGGCCTGTCCTGCATTTCTGGTTTTGACACTTTTTTCAGCATGGCCCTTTTGACCGATGGGAAGCGAGACTTCTTTGTAGCGCTGATTTGCCTTTCCAGGTTGCTTGGTTGGCCAAAAAGGGCGTATGCGTTTTTTCCTGAATATATTCAGGAAAAAACGCATACGCCCTTTTTGGCCAAGGTCATCATTGTCAACGTTTTGCCGCTTTTCATGTGCTTTAAAGGCGATTCGAATCTACCTCCTGAAATCTGTTTCCTGCAATTCTGACTTGATTTCAAATCCTCTTCTTTGCCTTCCCTCAATATATTTGTGGACGAGAGTTATCATTTATAACTCTGCAGGTTTGTGAATTGCAGTGCCCAGAAGCTCCATTTTACAAGTCGCTTTTTTGGGAGCTGGCCGCAAAAGCGCAGGATGGCTTCAGGCCCTGTTCTGGTTCCGGGGGGCAGGCTGAGCCTGTGGTTAATTCTTCTTCCTGATGGGAAAATAGAGTGACCTGTGCCTGTCCCAACACCAAGAGCTAGTCTCTCATTGGTTCCCCATCTTCCCGTTCATCCTCAGGACAAATTGCAACCTGTAGGGAACAGGAGGTTAAAGGTGCTGATGCTCCAAGTATGGAGATTGCTAGTAAAGTGGCTGGAATGGCGAACCCGAGCACAAGGAGATGAGAAATGAGGTGCGTTTTAGAAACCTTTCCCCATCACACGGTGTACCATCTTCTGGGTTTCTTATGCATGTTTTCGATGTAGGAAGATGCCCTTGAACCTGGAGATTTGGGACCCATACGATGAGTAGCATGCAGTATTACTTTAAAGGGTCTGCGTTTGCTCACCCAACCTCACCAAACCTCTCAGCCCCAAGAGTGTCCACCCTTATGTCTCATCCAGCTGTGGGTCTAGATATGGTCAATCCAGGTTGCATCACAGCCCCTGAACGAATTGTGTAAGAATTTCTCTCTCTTTCCCTGTCTTTGTTTCATGGGTTTTTAAAAGTAATTTATTTTTATAATGGGGTTTAGCTGCTTTTCACGGCTGTGTTTATGCCGCTTTACACCCACTTGACACACTAACAGAGAGATATCAATACATAGGTTTTAAGATTATTACTAGTCAGATATATTCTTGTGCGGTGAATCGGGCGTGTTGAGTCCAGTTCTCTGAGCAAGGAGTAGGTCTTGTCTATTACATATTGGGTTTATGGAACGGTATCTGAGCTAATTTTAAACTCTTGTTTTATGTATCACCCCACCTCACCTTTCCCGTTAAGCAGCCATAGTGTGTTTTCTGCATGTGTGACTCTGTTCTGTTTTGTAATTCAGTTCAAGTGTAACGGTTTTTACATTCCCTCTATAAGTGACACCTTATGAGAAGTGTCCTTTTCTGTGTGACTTATTTCACTTAGAATCGTCTTGCCTAAATCCACTCATCATGCTGCTACTAGCCTTATGACATTGATTTCATGGCTGAGTGATATTCCATTGTACATAAGGACCACAACTTTTTGATCCATTTTTCGCTTTCCTGGGATATTTAAGGTGGAATGAAGTGGAGGTCCTTGTCAACAGAGCAGCCCTAAACTTTGGGGTGCTTGTGTCTTGCTGATTTTCAATTTTCCCACTTTATCCCCCCATGCGTGGAAGTGCCCTATGCTCTCTAAGCTGTGTTTTTTAGATGTTTCAGGACACACCGTACACTTCTCCAGAGTGGCTGTTGGCAATTTACATCCCGCCCATCAGTGCAGCAAGGCTCCCATTTCTCCATGGCCTGTCCTGCATTTCTGGTTTTGACACTTTTTTCAGCATGGCCCTTTTGACCGATGGGAAGCGAGACTTCTTTGTAGCGCTGATTTGCCTTTCCAGGTTGCTTGGTTGGCCAAAAAGGGCGTATGCGTTTTTTCCTGAATATATTCAGGAAAAAACGCATACGCCCTTTTTGGCCAAGTGCATCATTGTCAACGTTTTGCCGCTTTTCATGTGCTTTAAAGGCGATTCGAATCTACCTCCTGAAATCTGTTTCCTGCAATTCTGCCTTGATTTCAAATCCTCTTCTTTGCCTTCCCTCAATATATTTGTGGACGAGAGTTATCATTTATAACTCTACAGGTTTGTGAATTGCAGTGCCCTGAAGCTCCATTTTACAAGTCGCTTTTTTGGGAGCTGGCCGCAGAAGCGCAGGATGGCTTCAGGCCCTGTTCTGGTTCCGGGGGGCAGGCTGAGCCTGTGGTTAATTCTTCTTCCTGATGGGAAAATAGAGTGACCTGTGCCTGTCCCAACACCAAGAGCTAGTCTCTCATTGGTTCCCCGTCTTCCCGTTCATCCTCAGGACAAATTGCAACCTGTACGGAACAGGAGGTTAAAGGTGCTGATGCTCCAAGTAGGGAGATTGCTAGTAAAGTGGCTGGAATGGCGAACCCGAGCACAAGGAGATGAGAAATGAGGTGCGTTTTAGAAACCTTTCCCCATCACACGGTGTACTATCTTCTGGGTATCTCATGCATGTTTTCGATGTAGGAAGATACCTTTGAACCTGGAGATTTGGGACCCATGCGATGGGTAGCACGCAGTATTACTTTAAAGGGTCTGCGTTTGCTCACCCAACCTCACCAAACCTCTCAGCCCCAAGAGTGTCCACCCTTATGTCTCATCCAGCTGTGGGTCTAGATATGGTCAATCCAGGTTGCATCACAGCCCCTGAACGAATTGTGTAAGAATTTCTCTCTCTTTCCCTGTCTTTGTTTCATGGGTTTTTAAAAGTAATTTATTTTTAAAATGGGGTTTAGCTGCTTTTCACGGCTGTGTTTATGCCGCTTTACACCCACTTGACACACTAACAGAGAGATATCAATACATAGGTTTTAAGATTATTACTAGTCAGATATATTCTTGTGCGGTGAATCGGGCGTGTTGAGTCCAGTTCTCTGAGCAAGGAGTAGGTCTTGTCTATTACATATTGGGTTTATGGAACGGTGTCTGAGCTAATTTGAAGCTCTTGTTTTATGTATCACCCCACCTCACCTTTCCCGTTAAGCAGCCATAGTGTGTTTTCTGCATGTGTGACTCTGTTCTGTTTTGTAATTCAGTTCAAGTGTAACGGTTTTTACATTCCCTCTATAAGTGACACCTTATGAGAAGTGTCCTTTTCTGTGTGACTTATTTCACTTAGAATCGTCTTACCTAAATCCACTCATCATGCTGCTACTAGCCTTATGACATTGATTTCATGGCTGAGTGATATTCCATTGTACATAAGGACCACAACTTTTTGATCCATTTTTCGCTTTCCTGGGATATTTAAGGTGGAATGAAGTGGAGGTCCTTGTCAACAGAGCAGCCCTAAACTTTGGGGTGCTTGTGTCTTGCTGATTTTCAATTTTCCCACTTTATCCCCCCATGCGTGGAAGTGCCCTATGCTCTCTAAGCTGTGTTTTTTAGATGTTTCAGGACACACCGTACACTTCTCCAGAGTGGCTGCTGGCAATTTACATCCCGCCCATCAATGTAGCAAGGCTCCCATTTCTCCATGGCCTGTCCTGCATTTCTGGTTTTGACACTTTTTTCAGCATGGCCCTTTTGACCGATGGGAAGCGAGACTTCTTTGTAGCGCTGATTTGCCTTTCCAGGTTGCTTGGTTGGCCAAAAAGGGCGTATGCGTTTTTTCCTGAATATATTCAGGAAAAAACGCATACGCCCTTTTTGGCCAAGGTCATCATTGTCAACGTTTTGCCGCTTTTCATGTGCTTTAAAGGCGATTCGAATCTACCTCCTGAAATCTGTTTCCTGCAATTCTGACTTGATTTCAAATCCTCTTCTTTGCCTTCCCTCAATATATTTGTGGACGAGAGTTATCATTTATAACTCTGCAGGTTTGTGAATTGCAGTGCCCAGAAGCTCCATTTTACAAGTCGCTTTTTTGGGAGCTGGCCGCAAAAGCGCAGGATGGCTTCAGGCCCTGTTCTGGTTCCGGGGGGCAGGCTGAGCCTGTGGTTAATTCTTCTTCCTGATGGGAAAATAGAGTGACCTGTGCCTGTCCCAACACCAAGAGCTAGTCTCTCATTGGTTCCCCATCTTCCCGTTCATCCTCAGGACAAATTGCAACCTGTAGGGAACAGGAGGTTAAAGGTGCTGATGCTCCAAGTATGGAGATTGCTAGTAAAGTGGCTGGAATGGCGAACCCGAGCACAAGGAGATGAGAAATGAGGTGCGTTTTAGAAACCTTTCCCCATCACACGGTGTACCATCTTCTGGGTTTCTTATGCATGTTTTCGATGTAGGAAGATGCCCTTGAACCTGGAGATTTGGGACCCATACGATGAGTAGCATGCAGTATTACTTTAAAGGGTCTGCGTTTGCTCACCCAACCTCACCAAACCTCTCAGCCCCAAGAGTGTCCACCCTTATGTCTCATCCAGCTGTGGGTCTAGATATGGTCAATCCAGGTTGCATCACAGCCCCTGAACGAATTGTGTAAGAATTTCTCTCTCTTTCCCTGTCTTTGTTTCATGGGTTTTTAAAAGTAATTTATTTTTATAATGGGGTTTAGCTGCTTTTCACGGCTGTGTTTATGCCGCTTTACACCCACTTGACACACTAACAGAGAGATATCAATACATAGGTTTTAAGATTATTACTAGTCAGATATATTCTTGTGCGGTGAATCGGGCGTGTTGAGTCCAGTTCTCTGAGCAAGGAGTAGGTCTTGTCTATTACATATTGGGTTTATGGAACGGTATCTGAGCTAATTTTAAACTCTTGTTTTATGTATCACCACACCTCACCTTTCCCGTTAAGCAGCCATAGTGTGTTTTCTGCATGTGTGACTCTGTTCTGTTTTGTAATTCAGTTCAAGTGTAACGGTTTTTACATTCCCTCTATAAGTGACACCTTATGAGAAGTGTCCTTTTCTGTGTGACTTATTTCACTTAGAATCGTCTTGCCTAAATCCACTCATCATGCTGCTACTAGCCTTATGACATTGATTTCATGGCTGAGTGATATTCCATTGTACATAAGGACCACAACTTTTTGATCCATTTTTCGCTTTCCTGGGATATTTAAGGTGGAATGAAGTGGAGGTCCTTGTCAACAGAGCAGCCCTAAACTTTGGGGTGCTTGTGTCTTGCTGATTTTCAATTTTCCCACTTTATCCCCCCATGCGTGGAAGTGCCCTATGCTCTCTAAGCTGTGTTTTTTAGATGTTTCAGGACACACCGTACACTTCTCCAGAGTGGCTGTTGGCAATTTACATCCCGCCCATCAGTGCAGCAAGGCTCCCATTTCTCCATGGCCTGTCCTGCATTTCTGGTTTTGACACTTTTTTCAGCATGGCCCTTTTGACCGATGGGAAGCGAGACTTCTTTGTAGCGCTGATTTGCCTTTCCAGGTTGCTTGGTTGGCCAAAAAGGGCGTATGCGTTTTTTCCTGAATATATTCAGGAAAAAACGCATACGCCCTTTTTGGCCAAGTGCATCATTGTCAACGTTTTGCCGCTTTTCATGTGCTTTAAAGGCGATTCGAATCTACCTCCTGAAATCTGTTTCCTGCAATTCTGCCTTGATTTCAAATCCTCTTCTTTGCCTTCCCTCAATATATTTGTGGACGAGAGTTATCATTTATAACTCTACAGGTTTGTGAATTGCAGTGCCCTGAAGCTCCATTTTACAAGTCGCTTTTTTGGGAGCTGGCCGCAGAAGCGCAGGATGGCTTCAGGCCCTGTTCTGGTTCCGGGGGGCAGGCTGAGCCTGTGGTTAATTCTTCTTCCTGATGGGAAAATAGAGTGACCTGTGCCTGTCCCAACACCAAGAGCTAGTCTCTCATTGGTTCCCCGTCTTCCCGTTCATCCTCAGGACAAATTGCAACCTGTACGGAACAGGAGGTTAAAGGTGCTGATGCTCCAAGTAGGGAGATTGCTAGTAAAGTGGCTGGAATGGCGAACCCGAGCACAAGGAGATGAGAAATGAGGTGCGTTTTAGAAACCTTTCCCCATCACACGGTGTACTATCTTCTGGGTATCTCATGCATGTTTTCGATGTAGGAAGATACCTTTGAACCTGGAGATTTGGGACCCATGCGATGGGTAGCACGCAGCATTACTTTAAAGGGTCTGCGTTTGCTCACCCAACCTCACCAAACCTCTCAGCCCCAAGAGTGTCCACCCTTATGTCTCATCCAGCTGTGGGTCTAGATATGGTCAATCCAGGTTGCATCACAGCCCCTGAACGAATTGTGTAAGAATTTCTCTCTCTTTCCCTGTCTTTGTTTCATGGGTTTTTAAAAGTAATTTATTTTTAAAATGGGGTTTAGCTGCTTTTCACGGCTGTGTTTATGCCACTTTACACCCACTTGACACACTAACAGAGAGATATCAATACATAGGTTTTAAGATTATTACTAGTCAGATATATTCTTGTGCGGTGAATCGGGCGTGTTGAGTCCAGTTCTCTGAGCAAGGAGTAGGTCTTGTCTATTACATATTGGGTTTATGGAACGGTGTCTGAGCTAATTTGAAGCTCTTGTTTTATGTATCACCCCACCTCACCTTTCCCGTTAAGCAGCCATAGTGTGTTTTCTGCATGTGTGACTCTGTTCTGTTTTGTAATTCAGTTCAAGTGTAACGGTTTTTACATTCCCTCTATAAGTGACACCTTATGAGAAGTGTCCTTTTCTGTGTGACTTATTTCACTTAGAATCGTCTTACCTAAATCCACTCATCATGCTGCTACTAGCCTTATGACATTGATTTCATGGCTGAGTGATATTCCATTGTACATAAGGACCACAACTTTTTGATCCATTTTTCGCTTTCCTGGGATATTTAAGGTGGAATGAAGTGGAGGTCCTTGTCAACAGAGCAGCCCTAAACTTTGGGGTGCTTGTGTCTTGCTGATTTTCAATTTTCCCACTTTATCCCCCCATGCGTGGAAGTGCCCTATGCTCTCTAAGCTGTGTTTTTTAGATGTTTCAGGACACACCGTACACTTCTCCAGAGTGGCTGCTGGCAATTTACATCCCGCCCATCAATGTAGCAAGGCTCCCATTTCTCCATGGCCTGTCCTGCATTTCTGGTTTTGACACTTTTTTCAGCATGGCCCTTTTGACCGATGGGAAGCGAGACTTCTTTGTAGCGCTGATTTGCCTTTCCAGGTTGCTTGGTTGGCCAAAAAGGGCGTATGCGTTTTTTCCTGAATATATTCAGGAAAAAACGCATACGCCCTTTTTGGCCAAGGTCATCATTGTCAACGTTTTGCCGCTTTTCATGTGCTTTAAAGGCGATTCGAATCTACCTCCTGAAATCTGTTTCCTGCAATTCTGACTTGATTTCAAATCCTCTTCTTTGCCTTCCCTCAATATATTTGTGGACGAGAGTTATCATTTATAACTCTGCAGGTTTGTGAATTGCAGTGCCCAGAAGCTCCATTTTACAAGTCGCTTTTTTGGGAGCTGGCCGCAAAAGCGCAGGATGGCTTCAGGCCCTGTTCTGGTTCCGGGGGGCAGGCTGAGCCTGTGGTTAATTCTTCTTCCTGATGGGAAAATAGAGTGACCTGTGCCTGTCCCAACACCAAGAGCTAGTCTCTCATTGGTTCCCCATCTTCCCGTTCATCCTCAGGACAAATTGCAACCTGTAGGGAACAGGAGGTTAAAGGTGCTGATGCTCCAAGTATGGAGATTGCTAGTAAAGTGGCTGGAATGGCGAACCCGAGCACAAGGAGATGAGAAATGAGGTGCGTTTTAGAAACCTTTCCCCATCACACGGTGTACCATCTTCTGGGTTTCTCATGCATGTTTTCGATGTAGGAAGATACCTTTGAACCTGGAGATTTGGGACCCATGCGATGGGTAGCACGCAGTATTACTTTAAAGGGTCTGCGTTTGCTCACCCAACCTCACCAAACCTCTCAGCCCCAAGAGTGTCCACCCTTATGTCTCATCCAGCTGTGGGTCTAGATATGGTCAATCCAGGTTGCATCACAGCCCCTGAACGAATTGTGTAAGAATTTCTCTCTCTTTCCCTGTCTTTGTTTCATGGGTTTTTAAAAGTAATTTATTTTTAAAATGGGGTTTAGCTGCTTTTCACGGCTGTGTTTATGCCGCTTTACACCCACTTGACACACTAACAGAGAGATATCAATACATAGGTTTTAAGATTATTACTAGTCAGATATATTCTTGTGCGGTGAATCGGGCGTGTTGAGTCCAGTTCTCTGAGCAAGGAGTAGGTCTTGTCTATTACATATTGGGTTTATGGAACGGTGTCTGAGCTAATTTGAAGCTCTTGTTTTATGTATCACCCCACCTCACCTTTCCCGTTAAGCAGCCATAGTGTGTTTTCTGCATGTGTGACTCTGTTCTGTTTTGTAATTCAGTTCAAGTGTAACGGTTTTTACATTCCCTCTATAAGTGACACCTTATGAGAAGTGTCCTTTTCTGTGTGACTTATTTCACTTAGAATCGTCTTACCTAAATCCACTCATCATGCTGCTACTAGCCTTATGACATTGATTTCATGGCTGAGTGATATTCCATTGTACATAAGGACCACAACTTTTTGATCCATTTTTCGCTTTCCTGGGATATTTAAGGTGGAATGAAGTGGAGGTCCTTGTCAACAGAGCAGCCCTAAACTTTGGGGTGCTTGTGTCTTGCTGATTTTCAATTTTCCCACTTTATACCCCCATGCGTGGAAGTGCCCTATGCTCTCTAAGCTGTGTTTTTTAGATGTTTCAGGACACACCGTACACTTCTCCAGAGTGGCTGCTGGCAATTTACATCCCGCCCATCAGTGTAGCAAGGCTCCCATTTCTCCATGGCCTGTCCTGCATTTCTGGTTTTGACACTTTTTTCAGCATGGCCCTTTTGACCGATGGGAAGCGAGACTTCTTTGTAGCGCTGATTTGCCTTTCCAGGTTGCTTGGTTGGCCAAAAAGGGCGTATGCGTTTTTTCCTGAATATATTCAGGAAAAAACGCATACGCCCTTTTTGGCCAAGGGCATCATTGTCAACGTTTTGCCGCTTTTCATGTGCTTTAAAGGCGATTCGAATCTACCTCCTGAAATCTGTTTCCTGCAATTCTGCCTTGATTTCAAATCCTCTTCTTTGCCTTCCCTCAATATATTTGTGGACGAGAGTTATCATTTATAACTCTGCAGGTTTGTGAATTGCAGTGCCCAGAAGCTCCATTTTACAAGTCGCTTTTTTGGGAGCTGGCCGCAAAAGCGCAGGATGGCTTCAGGCCCTGTTCTGGTTCCGGGGGGCAGGCTGAGCCTGTGGTTAATTCTTCTTCCTGATGGGAAAATAGAGTGACCTGTGCCTGTCCCAACACCAAGAGCTAGTCTCTCATTGGTTCCCCGTCTTCCCGTTCATCCTCAGGACAAATTGCAACCTGTAGGGAACAGGAGGTTAAAGGTGCTGATGCTCCAAGTAGGGAGATTGCTAGTAAAGTGGCTGGAATGGCGAACCCGAGCACAAGGAGATGAGAAATGAGGTGCGTTTTAGAAACCTTTCCCCATCACACGGTGTACCATCTTCTGGGTTTCTTATGCATGTTTTCGATGTAGGAAGATGCCCTTGAACCTGGAGATTTGGGACCCATACGATGAGTAGCATGCAGTATTACTTTAAAGGGTCTGCGTTTGCTCACCCAACCTCACCAAACCTCTCAGCCCCAAGAGTGTCCACCCTTATGTCTCATCCAGCTGTGGGTCTAGATATGGTCAATCCAGGTTGCATCACAGCCCCTGAACGAATTGTGTAAGAATTTCTCTCTCTTTCCCTGTCTTTGTTTCATGGGTTTTTAAAAGTAATTTATTTTTATAATGGGGTTTAGCTGCTTTTCACGGCTGTGTTTATGCCGCTTTACACCCACTTGACACACTAACAGAGAGATATCAATACATAGGTTTTAAGATTATTACTAGTCAGATATATTCTTGTGCGGTGAATCGGGCGTGTTGAGTCCAGTTCTCTGAGCAAGGAGTAGGTCTTGTCTATTACATATTGGGTTTATGGAACGGTGTCTGAGCTAATTTGAAGCTCTTGTTTTATGTATCACCCCACCTCACCTTTCCCGTTAAGCAGCCATAGTGTGTTTTCTGCATGTGTGACTCTGTTCTGTTTTGTAATTCAGTTCAAGTGTAACGGTTTTTACATTCCCTCTATAAGTGACACCTTATGAGAAGTGTCCTTTTCTGTGTGACTTATTTCACTTAGAATCGTCTTACCTAAATCCACTCATCATGCTGCTACTAGCCTTATGACATTGATTTCATGGCTGAGTGATATTCCATTGTACATAAGGACCACAACTTTTTGATCCATTTTTCGCTTTCCTGGGATATTTAAGGTGGAATGAAGTGGAGGTCCTTGTCAACAGAGCAGCCCTAAACTTTGGGGTGCTTGTGTCTTGCTGATTTTCAATTTTCCCACTTTATCCCCCCATGCGTGGAAGTGCCCTATGCTCTCTAAGCTGTGTTTTTTAGATGTTTCAGGACACACCGTACACTTCTCCAGAGTGGCTGCTGGCAATTTACATCCCGCCCATCAGTGTAGCAAGGCTCCCATTTCTCCATGGCCTGTCCTGCATTTCTGGTTTTGACACTTTTTTCAGCATGGCCGTTTTGACCGATGGGAAGCGAGACTTCTTTGTAGCGCTGATTTGCCTTTCCAGATTGCTTGGTTGGCCAAAAAGGGCGTATGGGTTTTTTCCTGAATATATTCAGGAAAAAACGCATACGCCCTTTTTGGCCAAGGGCATCATTGTCAACGTTTTGCCGCTTTTCATGTGCTTTAAAGGCGATTCGAATCTACCTCCTGAAATCTGTTTCCTGCAATTCTGACTTGATTTCAAATCCTCTTCTTTGCCTTCCCTGAATATATTTGTGGACGAGAGTTATCATTTATAACTCTGCAGGTTTGTGAATTGCAGTGCCCTGAAGCTCCATTTTACAAGTCGCTTTTTTGGGAGCTGGCCGCAAAAGCGCAGGATGGCTTCAGGCCCTGTTCTGGTTCCGGGGGGCAGGCTGAGCCTGTGGTTAATTCTTCTTCCTGATGGGAAAATAGAGTGACCTGTGCCTGTCCCAACACCAAGAGCTAGTCTCTCATTGGTTCCCCGTCTTCCCGTTCATCCTCAGGACAAATTGCAACCTGTAGGGAACAGGAGGTTAAAGGTGCTGATGCTCCAAGTATGGAGATTGCTAGTAAAGTGGCTGGAATGGCGAACCCGAGCACAAGGAGATGAGAAATGAGGTGCGTTTTAGAAACCTTTCCCCATCACACGGTGTACCATCTTCTGGGTTTCTCATGCATGTTTTCGATGTAGGAAGATACCTTTGAACCTGGAGATTTGGGACCCATGCGATGGGTAGCACGCAGTATTACTTTAAAGGGTCTGCGTTTGCTCACCCAACCTCAACAAACCTCTCAGCCCCAAGAGTGTCTACCCTTATGTCTCATCCAGCTGTGGGTCTAGATATGATCAATCCAGGTTGCATCACAGCCCCTGAACGAATTGTGTAAGAATTTCTCTCTCTTTCCCTGTCTTTGTTTCATGGGTTTTTAAAAGTAATTTATTTTTAAAATGGGGTTTAGCTGCTTTTCACGGCTGTGTTTATGCCGCTTTACACCCACTTGACACACTAACAGAGAGATATCACTACATAGGTTTTAAGATTATTACTAGTCAGATATATTCTTGTGCGGTGAATCGGGCGTGTTGAGTCCAGTTCTCTGAGCAAGGAGTAGGACTTGTCTATTACATATTGGGTTTATGGAACGGTATCTGAGCTAATTTGAAGCTCTTGTTTTATGTATCACCCCACCTCACCTTTCCCGTTAAGCAGCCATAGTGTGTTTTCTGCATGTGTGACTCTGTTCTGTTTTGTAATTCAGTTCAAGTGTAACGGTTTTTACATTCCCTCTATAAGTGACACCTTATGAGAAGTGTCCTTTTCTGTGTGACTTATTTCACTTAGAATCGTCTTACCTAAATCCACTCATCATGCTGCTACTAGCCTTATGACATTGATTTCATGGCTGAGTGATATTCCATTGTACATAAGGACCACAACTTTTTGATCCATTTTTCGCTTTCCTGGGATATTTAAGGTGGAATGAAGTGGAGGTCCTTGTCAACAGAGCAGCCCTAAACTTTGGGGTGCTTGTGTCTTGCTGATTTTCAATTTTCCCACTTTATCCCCCCATGCGTGGAAGTGCCCTATGCTCTCTAAGCTGTGTTTTTTAGATGTTTCAGGACACACCGTACACTTCTCCAGAGTGGCTGTTGGCAATTTACATCCCGCCCATCAGTGTAGCAAGGCTCCCATTTCTCCATGGCCTGTCCTGCATTTCTGGTTTTGACACTTTTTTCAGCATGGCCCTTTTGACCGATGGGAAGCGAGACTTCTTTGTAGCGCTGATTTGCCTTTCCAGGTTGCTTGGTTGGCCAAAAAGGGCGTATGCGTTTTTTCCTGAATATATTCAGGAAAAAACGCATACGCCCTTTTTGGCCAAGGGCATCATTGTCAACGTTTTGCCGCTTTTCATGTGCTTTAAAGGCGATTCGAATCTACCTCCTGAAATCTGTTTCCTGCAATTCTGCCTTGATTTCAAATCCTCTTCTTTGCCTTCCCTCAATATATTTGTGGACGAGAGTTATCATTTATAACTCTGCAGGTTTGTGAATTGCAGTGCCCTGAAGCTCCATTTTACAAGTCGCTTTTTTGGGAGCTGGCCGCAAAAGCGCAGGATGGCTTCAGGCCCTGTTCTGGTTCCGGGGGGCAGGCTGAGCCTGTGGTTAATTCTTCTTCCTGATGGGAAAATAGAGTGACCTGTGCCTGTCCCAACACCAAGAGCTAGTCTCTCATTGGTTCCCCGTCTTCCCGTTCATCCTCAGGACAAATTGCAACCTGCACGGAACTGGAGGTTAAAGGTGCTGAGGCTCCAAGTAGGGAGATTGCTAGTAAAGCGGCTGGAATGGCGAACCCGAGCACAAGGAGATGAGAAATGAGGTGCGTTTTAGAAACCTTTCCCCATCACACGGTGTACCATCTTCTGGGTTTCTCATGCATGTTTTCGATGTAGGAAGATGCCCTTGAACCTGGAGATTTGGGACCCATGCGATGGGTAGCACGCAGTATTACTTTAAAGGGTCTGCGTTTGCTCACCCAACCTCACCAAACCTCTCAGCCCCAAGAGTGTCCACCCTTATGTCTCATCCAGCTGTGGGTCTAGATATGGTCAATCCAGGTTGCATCACAGCCCCTGAACGAATTGTGTAAGAATTTCTCTCTCTTTCCCTGTCTTTGTTTCATGGGTTTTTAAAAGTAATTTATTTTTATAATGGGGTTTAGCTGCTTTTCACGGCTGTGTTTATGCCGCTTTACACCCACTTGACACACTAACAGAGAGATAGCAATACATAGGTTTTAAGATTATTACTAGTCAGATATATTCTTGTGCGGTGAATCGGGCGTGTTGAGTCCAGTTCTCTGAGCAAGGAGTAGGTCTTGTCTATTACATATTGGGTTTATGGAACGGTATCTGAGCTAATTTGAAACTCTTGTTTTATGTATCACCCCACCTCACCTTTCCCGTTAAGCAGCCATAGTGTGTTTTCTGCATGTGTGACTCTGTTCTGTTTTGTAATTCAGTTCAAGTGTAACGGTTTTTACATTCCCTCTATAAGTGACACCTTATGAGAAGTGTCCTTTTCTGTGTGACTTATTTCACTTAGAATCGTCTTACCTAAATCCACTCATCATGCTGCTACTAGCCTTATGACATTGATTTCATGGCTGAGTGCTATTCCATTGTACATAAGGACCACAACTTTTTTATCCATTTTTCGCTTTCCTGGGATATTTAAGGTGGAATGAAGTGGAGGTCCTTGTCAACAGAGGAGCCCTAAACTTTGGGGTGCTTGTGTCTTGCTGATTTTCAATTTTCCCACTTTATCCCCCCATGCGTGGAAGCGCCCTATGCTCTCTAAGCTGTGTTTTTTAGATGTTTCAGGACACACCGTACACTTCTCCAGAGTGACTGTTGGCAATTTACATCCCGCCCCATCAGTGTAGCAAGGCTCCCATTTCTCCATGGCCTGTCCTGCATTTCTGGTTTTTACACTTTTTTCAGCATGGCCCTTTTGACCGATGGGAAGCGAGACTTCTTTGTAGCGCTGATTTGCCTTTCCAGGTTGCTTGGTTGGCCAAAAAGGGCGTATGCGTTTTTTCCTGAATATATTCAGGAAAAAACGCATACGCCCTTTTTGGCCAAGGGCATCATTGTCAACGTTTTGCCGCTTTTCATGTGCTTTAAAGCGATTCGAATCTACCTCCTGAAATCTGTTTCCTGCAATTCTGCCTTGATTTCAAATCCTCTTCTTTGCCTTCCCTCAATATATTTGTGGACGAGAGTTATCATTTATAACTCTGCAGGTTTGTGAATTGCAGTGCCCTGAAGCTCCATTTTACAAGTCGCTTTTTTGGGAGCTGGCCGCAAAAGCGCAGGATGGCTTCAGGCCCTGTTCTGGTTCCGGGGGGCAGGCTGAGCCAGTGCTTAATTCTTCTTCCTGATGGGAAAATAGAGTGACCTGTGCCTGTCCCAACACCAAGAGCTAGTCTCTCATTGGTTCCCCGTCTTCCCGTGCATCCTCAGGACAAATTGCAACCTGTACGGAACAGGAGGTTAAAGGTGCTGATGCTCCAAGTAGGGAGATTGTTAGTAAAGTGGCTGGAATGGCGAACCCGAGCACAAGGAGATGAGAAATGAGGTGCGTTTTAGAAACCTTTCCCCATCACACGGTGTACCATCTTCTGGGTTTCTCATGCCTGTTTTCGATGTAGGAAGATGCCCTTGAACCTGGAGATTTGGGACCCATACGATGGGTAGCACGCAGTATTACTTTAAAGGGTCTGCGTTTGCTCACCCAACCTCACCAAACCTCTCAGCCCCAAGAGTGTCCACCCTTATGTCTCATCCAGCTGTGGGTCTAGATATGGTCACTCCAGGTTGCATCACAGCCCCTGAACGAATTGTGTAAGAATTTCTCTCTCTTTCCCTGTCTTTGTTTCATGGGTTTTTAAAAGTAATTTATTTTTATAATGGGGTTTAGCTGCTTTTCACGGCTGTGTTTATGCCGCTTTACACCCACTTGACACACTAACAGAGAGATATCAATACATAGGTTTTAAGATTATTACTAGTCAGATATATTCTTGTGCGGTGAATCGGGCGTGTTGAGTCCAGTTCTCTGAGCAAGGAGTAGGTCTTGTCTATTACATATTGGGTTTATGGAACGGTATCTGAGCTAATTTGAAACTCTTGTTTTATGTATCACCCCACCTCACCTTTCCCGTTAAGCAGCCATAGTGTGTTTTCTGCATGTGTGACTCTGTTCTGTTTTGTAATTCAGTTCAAGTGTAACGGTTTTTACATTCCCTCTATAAGTGACACCTTATGAGAAGTGTCCTTTTCTGTGTGACTTATTTCACTTAGAATCGTCTTACCTAAATCCACTCATCATGCTGCTACTAGCCTTATGACATTGATTTCATGGCTGAGTGATATTCCATTGTACATAAGGACCACAACTTTTTGATCCATTTTTCGCTTTCCTGGGATATTTAAGGTGGAATGAAGTGGAGGTCCTTGTCAACAGAGCAGCCCTAAACTTTGGGGTGCTTGTGTCTTGCTGATTTTCAATTTTCCCACTTTATCCCCCCATGCGTGGAAGTGCCCTATGCTCTCTAAGCTGTGTTTTTTAGATGTTTCAGGACACACCGTACACTTCTCCAGAGTGGCTGCTGGCAATTTACATCCCGCCCATCAGTGTAGCAAGGCTCCCATTTCTCCATGGCCTGTCCTGCATTTCTGGTTTTGACACTTTTTTCAGCATGGCCCTTTTGACCGATGGGAAGCGAGACTTCTTTGTAGCGCTGATTTGCCTTTCCAGGTTGCTTGGTTGGCCAAAAAGGGCGTATGCGTTTTTTCCTGAATATATTCAGGAAAAAACGCATACGCCCTTTTTGGCCAAGGGCATCATTGTCAACGTTTTGCCGCTTTTCATGTGCTTTAAAGGCGATTCGAATCTACCTCCTGAAATCTGTTTCCTGCAATTCTGCCTTGATTTCAAATACTCTTCTTTGCCTTCCCTCAATATATTTGTGGACGAGAGTTATCATTTATAACTCTGCAGGTTTGTGAATTGCAGTGCCCTGAAGCTCCATTTTACAAGTCGCTTTTTTGGGAGCTGGCCGCAAAAGCGCAGGATGGCTTCAGGCCCTGTTCTGGTTCCGGGGGGCAGGCTGAGCCTGTGGTGAATTCTTCTTCCTGATGGGAAAATAGAGTGACCTGTGCCTGTCCCAACACCAAGAGCTAGTCTCTCATTGGTTCCCCGTCTTCCCGTTCATCCTCAGGACAAATTGCAACCTGTAGGGAACAGGAGGTTAAAGGTGCTGATGCTCCAAGTAGGGAGATTGCTAGTAAAGTGGCTGGAATGGCGAACCCGAGCACAAGGAGATGAGAAATGAGGTGCGTTTTAGAAACCTTTCCCCATCACACGGTGTACTATCTTCTGGGTATCTCATGCATGTTTTCGATGTAGGAAGATACCTTTGAACCTGGAGATTTGGGACCCATGCGATGGGTAGCACGCAGTATTACTTTAAAGGGTCTGCGTTTGCTCACCCAACCTCACCAAACCTCTCAGCCCCAAGAGTGTCCACCCTTATGTCTCATCCAGCTGTGGGTCTAGATATGGTCAATCCAGGTTGCATCACAGCCCCTGAACGAATTGTGTAAGAATTTCTCTCTCTTTCCCTGTCTTTGTTTCATGGGTTTTTAAAAGTAATTTATTTTTATAATGGGGTTTAGCTGCTTTTCACGGCTGTGTTTATGCCGCTTTACACCCACTTGACACACTAACAGAGAGATATCAATACATAGGTTTTAAGATTATTACTAGTCAGATATATTCTTGTGCGGTGAATCGGGCGTGTTGAGTCCAGTTCTCTGAGCAAGGAGTAGGTCTTGTCTATTACATATTGGGTTTATGGAACGGTGTCTGAGCTAATTTGAAGCTCTTGTTTTATGTATCACCCCACCTCACCTTTCCCGTTAAGCAGCCATAGTGTGTTTTCTGCATGTGTGACTCTGTTCTGTTTTGTAATTCAGTTCAAGTGTAACGGTTTTTACATTCCCTCTATAAGTGACACCTTATGAGAAGTGTCCTTTTCTGTGTGACTTATTTCACTTAGAATCGTCTTACCTAAATCCACTCATCATGCTGCTACTAGCCTTATGACATTGATTTCATGGCTGAGTGATATTCCATTGTACATAAGGACCACAACTTTTTGATCCATTTTTCGCTTTCCTGGGATATTTAAGGTGGAATGAAGTGGAGGTCCTTGTCAACAGAGCAGCCCTAAACTTTGGGGTGCTTGTGTCTTGCTGATTTTCAATTTTCCCACTTTATCCCCCCATGCGTGGAAGTGCCCTATGCTCTCTAAGCTGTGTTTTTTAGATGTTTCAGGACACACCGTACACTTCTCCAGAGTGGCTGCTGGCAATTTACATCCCGCCCATCAGTGTAGCAAGGCTCCCATTTCTCCATGGCCTGTCCTGCATTTCTGGTTTTGACACTTTTTTCAGCATGGCCCTTTTGACCGATGGGAAGCGAGACTTCTTTGTAGCGCTGATTTGCCTTTCCAGGTTGCTTGGTTGGCCAAAAAGGGCGTATGCGTTTTTTCCTGAATATATTCAGGAAAAAACGCATACGCCCTTTTTGGCCAAGGTCATCATTGTCAACGTTTTGCCGCTTTTCATGTGCTTTAAAGGCGATTCGAATCTACCTCCTGAAATCTGTTTCCTGCAATTCTGACTTGATTTCAAATCCTCTTCTTTGCCTTCCCTCAATATATTTGTGGACGAGAGTTATCATTTATAACTCTGCAGGTTTGTGAATTGCAGTGCCCAGAAGCTCCATTTTACAAGTCGCTTTTTTGGGAGCTGGCCGCAAAAGCGCAGGATGGCTTCAGGCCCTGTTCTGGTTCCGGGGGGCAGGCTGAGCCTGTGGTTAATTCTTCTTCCTGATGGGAAAATAGAGTGACCTGTGCCTGTCCCAACACCAAGAGCTAGTCTCTCATTGGTTCCCCATCTTCCCGTTCATCCTCAGGACAAATTGCAACCTGTAGGGAACAGGAGGTTAAAGGTGCTGATGCTCCAAGTATGGAGATTGCTAGTAAAGTGGCTGGAATGGCGAACCCGAGCACAAGGAGATGAGAAATGAGGTGCGTTTTAGAAACCTTTCCCCATCACACGGTGTACCATCTTCTGGGTTTCTCATGCATGTTTTCGATGTAGGAAGATACCTTTGAACCTGGAGATTTGGGACCCATGCGATGGGTAGCACGCAGTATTACTTTAAAGGGTCTGCGTTTGCTCACCCAACCTCACCAAACCTCTCAGCCCCAAGAGTGTCCACCCTTATGTCTCATCCAGCTGTGGGTCTAGATATGGTCAATCCAGGTTGCATCACAGCCCCTGAACGAATTGTGTAAGAATTTCTCTCTCTTTCCCTGTCTTTGTTTCATGGGTTTTTAAAAGTAATTTATTTTTAAAATGGGGTTTAGCTGCTTTTCACGGCTGTGTTTATGCCGCTTTACACCCACTTGACACACTAACAGAGAGATATCAATACATAGGTTTTAAGATTATTACTAGTCAGATATATTCTTGTGCGGTGAATCGGGCGTGTTGAGTCCAGTTCTCTGAGCAAGGAGTAGGTCTTGTCTATTACATATTGGGTTTATGGAACGGTGTCTGAGCTAATTTGAAGCTCTTGTTTTATGTATCACCCCACCTCACCTTTCCCGTTAAGCAGCCATAGTGTGTTTTCTGCATGTGTGACTCTGTTCTGTTTTGTAATTCAGTTCAAGTGTAACGGTTTTTACATTCCCTCTATAAGTGACACCTTATGAGAAGTGTCCTTTTCTGTGTGACTTATTTCACTTAGAATCGTCTTACCTAAATCCACTCATCATGCTGCTACTAGCCTTATGACATTGATTTCATGGCTGAGTGATATTCCATTGTACATAAGGACCACAACTTTTTGATCCATTTTTCGCTTTCCTGGGATATTTAAGGTGGAATGAAGTGGAGGTCCTTGTCAACAGAGCAGCCCTAAACTTTGGGGTGCTTGTGTCTTGCTGATTTTCAATTTTCCCACTTTATACCCCCATGCGTGGAAGTGCCCTATGCTCTCTAAGCTGTGTTTTTTAGATGTTTCAGGACACACCGTACACTTCTCCAGAGTGGCTGCTGGCAATTTACATCCCGCCCATCAGTGTAGCAAGGCTCCCATTTCTCCATGGCCTGTCCTGCATTTCTGGTTTTGACACTTTTTTCAGCATGGCCCTTTTGACCGATGGGAAGCGAGACTTCTTTGTAGCGCTGATTTGCCTTTCCAGGTTGCTTGGTTGGCCAAAAAGGGCGTATGCGTTTTTTCCTGAATATATTCAGGAAAAAACGCATACGCCCTTTTTGGCCAAGGGCATCATTGTCAACGTTTTGCCGCTTTTCATGTGCTTTAAAGGCGATTCGAATCTACCTCCTGAAATCTGTTTCCTGCAATTCTGCCTTGATTTCAAATCCTCTTCTTTGCCTTCCCTCAATATATTTGTGGACGAGAGTTATCATTTATAACTCTGCAGGTTTGTGAATTGCAGTGCCCAGAAGCTCCATTTTACAAGTCGCTTTTTTGGGAGCTGGCCGCAAAAGCGCAGGATGTCTTCAGGCCCTGTTCTGGTTCCGGGGGGCAGGCTGAGCCTGTGGTTAATTCTTCTTCCTGATGGGAAAATAGAGTGACCTGTGCCTGTCCCAACACCAAGAGCTAGTCTCTCATTGGTTCCCCGTCTTCCCGTTCATCCTCAGGACAAATTGCAACCTGTAGGGAACAGGAGGTTAAAGGTGCTCATGCTCCAAGTAGGGAGATTGCTAGTAAAGTGGCTGGAATGGCGAACCCGAGCACAAGGAGATGAGAAATGAGGTGCGTTTTAGAAACCTTTCCCCATCACACGGTGTACCATCTTCTGGGTTTCTTATGCATGTTTTCGATGTAGGAAGATGCCCTTGAACCTGGAGATTTGGGACCCATACGATGAGTAGCATGCAGTATTACTTTAAAGGGTCTGCGTTTGCTCACCCAACCTCACCAAACCTCTCAGCCCCAAGAGTGTCCACCCTTATGTCTCATCCAGCTGTGGGTCTAGATATGGTCAATCCAGGTTGCATCACAGCCCCTGAACGAATTGTGTAAGAATTTCTCTCTCTTTCCCTGTCTTTGTTTCATGGGTTTTTAAAAGTAATTTATTTTTATAATGGGGTTTAGCTGCTTTTCACGGCTGTGTTTATGCCGCTTTACACCCACTTGACACACTAACAGAGAGATATCAATACATAGGTTTTAAGATTATTACTAGTCAGATATATTCTTGTGCGGTGAATCGGGCGTGTTGAGTCCAGTTCTCTGAGCAAGGAGTAGGTCTTGTCTATTACATATTGGGTTTATGGAACGGTGTCTGAGCTAATTTGAAGCTCTTGTTTTATGTATCACCCCACCTCACCTTTCCCGTTAAGCAGCCATAGTGTGTTTTCTGCATGTGTGACTCTGTTCTGTTTTGTAATTCAGTTCAAGTGTAACGGTTTTTACATTCCCTCTATAAGTGACACCTTATGAGAAGTGTCCTTTTCTGTGTGACTTATTTCACTTAGAATCGTCTTACCTAAATCCACTCATCATGCTGCTACTAGCCTTATGACATTGATTTCATGGCTGAGTGATATTCCATTGTACATAAGGACCACAAATTTTTGATCCATTTTTCGCTTTCCTGGGATATTTAAGGTGGAATGAAGTGGAGGTCCTTGTCAACAGAGCAGCCCTAAACTTTGGGGTGCTTGTGTCTTGCTGATTTTCAATTTTCCCACTTTATCCCCCCATGCGTGGAAGTGCCCTATGCTCTCTAAGCTGTGTTTTTTAGATGTTTCAGGACACACCGTACACTTCTCCAGAGTGGCTGTTGGCAATTTACATCCCGCCCATCAGTGTAGCAAGGCTCCCATTTCTCCATGGCCTGTCCTGCATTTCTGGTTTTGACACTTTTTTCAGCATGGCCCTTTTGACCGATGGGAAGCGAGACTTCTTTGTAGCGCTGATTTGCCTTTCCAGGTTGCTTGGTTGGCCAAAAAGGGCGTATGCGTTTTTTCCTGAATATATTCAGGAAAAAACGCATACGCCCTTTTTGGCCAAGGGCATCATTGTCAACGTTTTGCCGCTTTTCATGTGCTTTAAAGGCGATTCGAATCTACCTCCTGAAATCTGTTTCCTGCAATTCTGCCTTGATTTCAAATCCTCTTCTTTGCCTTCCCTCAATATATTTGTGGACGAGAGTTATCATTTATAACTCTGCAGGTTTGTGAATTGCAGTGCCCTGAAGCTCCATTTTACAAGTCGCTTTTTTGGGAGCTGGCCGCAAAAGCGCAGGATGGCTTCAGGCCCTGTTCTGGTTCCGGGGGGCAGGCTGAGCCTGTGGTTAATTCTTCTTCCTGATGGGAAAATAGAGTGACCTGTGCCTGTCCCAACACCAAGAGCTAGTCTCTCATTGGTTCCCCGTCTTCCCGTTCATCCTCAGGACAAATTGCAACCTGTAGGGAACAGGAGGTTAAAGGTGCTGATGCTCCAAGTAGGGAGATTGCTAGTAAAGTGGCTGGAATGGCGAACCCGAGCACAAGGAGATGAGAAATGAGGTGCGTTTTAGAAACCTTTCCCCATCACACGGTGTACCATCTTCTGGGTTTCTTATGCATGTTTTCGATGTAGGAAGATGCCCTTGAACCTGGAGATTTGGGACCCATACGATGAGTAGCATGCAGTATTACTTTAAAGGGTCTGCGTTTGCTCACCCAACCTCACCAAACCTCTCAGCCCCAAGAGTGTCCACCCTTATGTCTCATCCAGCTGTGGGTCTAGATATGGTCAATCCAGGTTGCATCACAGCCCCTGAACGAATTGTGTAAGAATTTCTCTCTCTTTCCCTGTCTTTGTTTCATGGGTTTTTAAAAGTAATTTATTTTTATAATGGGGTTTAGCTGCTTTTCACGGCTGTGTTTATGCCGCTTTACACCCACTTGACACACTAACAGAGAGATATCAATACATAGGTTTTAAGATTATTACTAGTCAGATATATTCTTGTGCGATGAATCGGGCGTGTTGAGTCCAGTTCTCTGAGCAAGGAGTAGGTCTTGTCTATTACATATTGGGTTTATGGAACGGTGTCTGAGCTAATTTGAAGCTCTTGTTTTATGTATCACCCCACCTCACCTTTCCCGTTAAGCAGCCATAGTGTGTTTTCTGCATGTGTGACTCTGTTCTGTTTTGTAATTCAGTTCAAGTGTAACGGTTTTTACATTCCCTCTATAAGTGACACCTTATGAGAAGTGTCCTTTTCTGTGTGACTTATTTCACTTAGAATCGTCTTACCTAAATCCACTCATCATGCTGCTACTAGCCTTATGACATTGATTTCATGGCTGAGTGATATTCCATTGTACATAAGGACCACAACTTTTTTATCCATTTTTCGCTTTCCTGGGATATTTAAGGTGGAATGAAGTGGAGGTCCTTGTCAACAGAGCAGCCCTAAACTTTGGGGTGCTTGTGTCTTGCTGATTTTCAATTTTCCCACTTTATCCCCCCATGCGTGGAAGTGCCCTATGCTCTCTAAGCTGTGTTTTTTAGATGTTTCAGGACACACCGTACACTTCTCCAGAGTGGCTGCTGGCAATTTACATCCCGCCCATCAGTGTAGCAAGGCTCCCATTTCTCCATGGCCTGTCCTGCATTTCTGGTTTTGACACTTTTTTCAGCATGGCCCTTTTGACCGATGGGAAGCGAGACTTCTTTGTAGCGCTGATTTGCCTTTCCAGATTGCTTGGTTGGCCAAAAAGGGCGTATGGGTTTTTTCCTGAATATATTCAGGAAAAAACGCATACGCCCTTTTTGGCCAAGGGCATCATTGTCAACGTTTTGCCGCTTTTCATATGCTTTAAAGGCGATTCGAATCTACCTCCTGAAATCTGTTTCCTGCAATTCTGACTTGATTTCAAATCCTCTTCTTTGCCTTCCCTGAATATATTTGTGGACGAGAGTTATCATTTATAACTCTGCAGGTTTGTGAATTGCAGTGCCCTGAAGCTCCATTTTACAAGTCGCTTTTTTGGGAGCTGGCCGCAAAAGCGCAGGATGGCTTCAGGCCCTGTTCTGGTTCCGGGGGGCAGGCTGAGCCTGTGGTTAATTCTTCTTCCTGATGGGAAAATAGAGTGACCTGTGCCTGTCCCAACACCAAGAGCTAGTCTCTCATTGGTTCCCCGTCTTCCCGTTCATCCTCAGGACAAATTGCAACCTGTAGGGAACAGGAGGTTAAAGGTGCTGATGCTCCAAGTATGGAGATTGCTAGTAAAGTGGCTGGAATGGCGAACCCGAGCACAAGGAGATGAGAAATGAGGTGCGTTTTAGAAACCTTTCCCCATCACACGGTGTACCATCTTCTGGGTTTCTCATGCATGTTTTCGATGTAGGAAGATACCTTTGAACCTGGAGATTTGGGACCCATGCGATGGGTAGCACGCAGTATTACTTTAAAGGGTCTGCGTTTGCTCACCCAACCTCACCAAACCTCTCAGCCCCAAGAGTGTCTACCCTTATGTCTCATCCAGCTGTGGGTCTAGATATGATCAATCCAGGTTGCATCACAGCCCCTGAACGAATTGTGTAAGAATTTCTCTCTCTTTCCCTGTCTTTGTTTCATGGGTTTTTAAAAGTAATTTATTTTTAAAATGGGGTTTAGCTGCTTTTCACGGCTGTGTTTATGCCGCTTTACACCCACTTGACACACTAACAGAGAGATATCACTACATAGGTTTTAAGATTATTACTAGTCAGATATATTCTTGTGCGGTGAATCGGGCGTGTTGAGTCCAGTTCTCTGAGCAAGGAGTAGGACTTGTCTATTACATATTGGGTTTATGGAACGGTATCTGAGCTAATTTGAAGCTCTTGTTTTATGTATCACCCCACCTCACCTTTCCCGTTAAGCAGCCATAGTGTGTTTTCTGCATGTGTGACTCTGTTCTGTTTTGTAATTCAGTTCAAGTGTAACGGTTTTTACATTCCCTCTATAAGTGACACCTTATGAGAAGTGTCCTTTTCTGTGTGACTTATTTCACTTAGAATCGTCTTACCTAAATCCACTCATCATGCTGCTACTAGCCTTATGACATTGATTTCATGGCTGAGTGATATTCCATTGTACATAAGGACCACAACTTTTTGATCCATTTTTCGCTTTCCTGGGATATTTAAGGTGGAATGAAGTGGAGGTCCTTGTCAACAGAGCAGCCCTAAACTTTGGGGTGCTTGTGTCTTGCTGATTTTCAATTTTCCCACTTTATCCCCCCATGCGTGGAAGTGCCCTATGCTCTCTAAGCTGTGTTTTTTAGATGTTTCAGGACACACCGTACACTTCTCCAGAGTGGCTGTTGGCAATTTACATCCCGCCCATCAGTGTAGCAAGGCTCCCATTTCTCCATGGCCTGTCCTGCATTTCTGGTTTTGACACTTTTTTCAGCATGGCCCTTTTGACCGATGGGAAGCGAGACTTCTTTGTAGCGCTGATTTGCCTTTCCAGGTTGCTTGGTTGGCCAAAAAGGGCGTATGCGTTTTTTCCTGAATATATTCAGGAAAAAACGCATACGCCCTTTTTGGCCAAGGGCATCATTGTCAACGTTTTGCCGCTTTTCATGTGCTTTAAAGGCGATTCGAATCTACCTCCTGAAATCTGTTTCCTGCAATTCTGCCTTGATTTCAAATCCTCTTCTTTGCCTTCCCTCAATATATTTGTGGACGAGAGTTATCATTTATAACTCTGCAGGTTTGTGAATTGCAGTGCCCTGAAGCTCCATTTTACAAGTCGCTTTTTTGGGAGCTGGCCGCAAAAGCGCAGGATGGCTTCAGGCCCTGTTCTGGTTCCGGGGGGCAGGCTGAGCCTGTGGTTAATTCTTCTTCCTGATGGGAAAATAGAGTGACCTGTGCCTGTCCCAACACCAAGAGCTAGTCTCTCATTGGTTCCCCGTCTTCCCGTTCATCCTCAGGACAAATTGCAACCTGTAGGGAACAGGAGGTTAAAGGTGCTGATGCTCCAAGTAGGGAGATTGCTAGTAAAGTGGCTGGAATGGCGAACCCGAGCACAAGGAGATGAGAAATGAGGTGCGTTTTAGAAACCTTTCCCCATCACACGGTGTACCATCTTCTGGGTTTCTTATGCATGTTTTCGATGTAGGAAGATGCCCTTGAACCTGGAGATTTGGGACCCATACGATGAGTAGCATGCAGTATTACTTTAAAGGGTCTGCGTTTGCTCACCCAACCTCACCAAACCTCTCAGCCCCAAGAGTGTCCACCCTTATGTCTCATCCAGCTGTGGGTCTAGATATGGTCAATCCAGGTTGCATCACAGCCCCTGAACGAATTGTGTAAGAATTTCTCTCTCTTTCCCTGTCTTTGTTTCATGGGTTTTTAAAAGTAATTTATTTTTATAATGGGGTTTAGCTGCTTTTCACGGCTGTGTTTATGCCGCTTTACACCCACTTGACACACTAACAGAGAGATATCAATACATAGGTTTTAAGATTATTACTAGTCAGATATATTCTTGTGCGATGAATCGGGCGTGTTGAGTCCAGTTCTCTGAGCAAGGAGTAGGTCTTGTCTATTACATATTGGGTTTATGGAACGGTGTCTGAGCTAATTTGAAGCTCTTGTTTTATGTATCACCCCACCTCACCTTTCCCGTTAAGCAGCCATAGTGTGTTTTCTGCATGTGTGACTCTGTTCTGTTTTGTAATTCAGTTCAAGTGTAACGGTTTTTACATTCCCTCTATAAGTGACACCTTATGAGAAGTGTCCTTTTCTGTGTGACTTATTTCACTTAGAATCGTCTTACCTAAATCCACTCATCATGCTGCTACTAGCCTTATGACATTGATTTCATGGCTGAGTGATATTCCATTGTACATAAGGACCACAACTTTTTGATCCATTTTTCGCTTTCCTGGGATATTTAAGGTGGAATGAAGTGGAGGTCCTTGTCAACAGAGCAGCCCTAAACTTTGGGGTGCTTGTGTCTTGCTGATTTTCAATTTTCCCACTTTATCCCCCCATGCGTGGAAGTGCCCTATGCTCTCTAAGCTGTGTTTTTTAGATGTTTCAGGACACACCGTACACTTCTCCAGAGTGGCTGTTGGCAATTTACATCCCGCCCATCAGTGTAGCAAGGCTCCCATTTCTCCATGGCCTGTCCTGCATTTCTGGTTTTGACACTTTTTTCAGCATGGCCCTTTTGACCGATGGGAAGCGAGACTTCTTTGTAGCGCTGATTTGCCTTTCCAGGTTGCTTGGTTGGCCAAAAAGGGCGTATGCGTTTTTTCCTGAATATATTCAGGAAAAAACGCATACGCCCTTTTTGGCCAAGGGCATCATTGTCAACGTTTTGCCGCTTTTCATGTGCTTTAAAGGCGATTCGAATCTACCTCCTGAAATCTGTTTCCTGCAATTCTGCCTTGATTTCAAATCCTCTTCTTTGCCTTCCCTCAATATATTTGTGGACGAGAGTTATCATTTATAACTCTGCAGGTTTGTGAATTGCAGTGCCCTGAAGCTCCATTTTACAAGTCGCTTTTTTGGGAGCTGGCCGCAAAAGCGCAGGATGGCTTCAGGCCCTGTTCTGGTTCCGGGGGGCAGGCTGAGCCTGTGGTGAATTCTTCTTCCTGATGGGAAAATAGAGTGACCTGTGCCTGTCCCAACACCAAGAGCTAGTCTCTCATTGGTTCCCCGTCTTCCCGTTCATCCTCAGGACAAATTGCAACCTGTAGGGAACAGGAGGTTAAAGGTGCTGATGCTCCAAGTAGGGAGATTGCTAGTAAAGTGGCTGGAATGGCGAACCCGAGCACAAGGAGATGAGAAATGAGGTGCGTTTTAGAAACCTTTCCCCATCACACGGTGTACTATCTTCTGGGTATCTCATGCATGTTTTCGATGTAGGAAGATACCTTTGAACCTGGAGATTTGGGACCCATGCGATGGGTAGCACGCAGTATTACTTTAAAGGGTCTGCGTTTGCTCACCCAACCTCACCAAACCTCTCAGCCCCAAGAGTGTCCACCCTTATGTCTCATCCAGCTGTGGGTCTAGATATGGTCAATCCAGGTTGCATCACAGCCCCTGAACGAATTGTGTAAGAATTTCTCTCTCTTTCCCTGTCTTTGTTTCATGGGTTTTTAAAAGTAATTTATTTTTATAATGGGGTTTAGCTGCTTTTCACGGCTGTGTTTATGCCGCTTTACACCCACTTGACACACTAACAGAGAGATATCAATACATAGGTTTTAAGATTATTACTAGTCAGATATATTCTTGTGCGGTGAATCGGGCGTGTTGAGTCCAGTTCTCTGAGCAAGGAGTAGGTCTTGTCTATTACATATTGGGTTTATGGAACGGTGTCTGAGCTAATTTGAAGCTCTTGTTTTATGTATCACCCCACCTCACCTTTCCCGTTAAGCAGCCATAGTGTGTTTTCTGCATGTGTGACTCTGTTCTGTTTTGTAATTCAGTTCAAGTGTAACGGTTTTTACATTCCCTCTATAAGTGACACCTTATGAGAAGTGTCCTTTTCTGTGTGACTTATTTCACTTAGAATCGTCTTACCTAAATCCACTCATCATGCTGCTACTAGCCTTATGACATTGATTTCATGGCTGAGTGATATTCCATTGTACATAAGGACCACAACTTTTTGATCCATTTTTCGCTTTCCTGGGATATTTAAGGTGGAATGAAGTGGAGGTCCTTGTCAACAGAGCAGCCCTAAACTTTGGGGTGCTTGTGTCTTGCTGATTTTCAATTTTCCCACTTTATCCCCCCATGCGTGGAAGTGCCCTATGCTCTCTAAGCTGTGTTTTTTAGATGTTTCAGGACACACCGTACACTTCTCCAGAGTGGCTGCTGGCAATTTACATCCCGCCCATCAGTGTAGCAAGGCTCCCATTTCTCCATGGCCTGTCCTGCATTTCTGGTTTTGACACTTTTTTCAGCATGGCCCTTTTGACCGATGGGAAGCGAGACTTCTTTGTAGCGCTGATTTGCCTTTCCAGGTTGCTTGGTTGGCCAAAAAGGGCGTATGCGTTTTTTCCTGAATATATTCAGGAAAAAACGCATACGCCCTTTTTGGCCAAGGTCATCATTGTCAACGTTTTGCCGCTTTTCATGTGCTTTAAAGGCGATTCGAATCTACCTCCTGAAATCTGTTTCCTGCAATTCTGACTTGATTTCAAATCCTCTTCTTTGCCTTCCCTCAATATATTTGTGGACGAGAGTTATCATTTATAACTCTGCAGGTTTGTGAATTGCAGTGCCCAGAAGCTCCATTTTACAAGTCGCTTTTTTGGGAGCTGGCCGCAAAAGCGCAGGATGGCTTCAGGCCCTGTTCTGGTTCCGGGGGGCAGGCTGAGCCTGTGGTTAATTCTTCTTCCTGATGGGAAAATAGAGTGACCTGTGCCTGTCCCAACACCAAGAGCTAGTCTCTCATTGGTTCCCCATCTTCCCGTTCATCCTCAGGACAAATTGCAACCTGTAGGGAACAGGAGGTTAAAGGTGCTGATGCTCCAAGTATGGAGATTGCTAGTAAAGTGGCTGGAATGGCGAACCCGAGCACAAGGAGATGAGAAATGAGGTGCGTTTTAGAAACCTTTCCCCATCACACGGTGTACCATCTTCTGGGTTTCTCATGCATGTTTTCGATGTAGGAAGATACCTTTGAACCTGGAGATTTGGGACCCATGCGATGGGTAGCACGCAGTATTACTTTAAAGGGTCTGCGTTTGCTCACCCAACCTCACCAAACCTCTCAGCCCCAAGAGTGTCCACCCTTATGTCTCATCCAGCTGTGGGTCTAGATATGGTCAATCCAGGTTGCATCACAGCCCCTGAACGAATTGTGTAAGAATTTCTCTCTCTTTCCCTGTCTTTGTTTCATGGGTTTTTAAAAGTAATTTATTTTTAAAATGGGGTTTAGCTGCTTTTCACGGCTGTGTTTATGCCGCTTTACACCCACTTGACACACTAACAGAGAGATATCAATACATAGGTTTTAAGATTATTACTAGTCAGATATATTCTTGTGCGGTGAATCGGGCGTGTTGAGTCCAGTTCTCTGAGCAAGGAGTAGGTCTTGTCTATTACATATTGGGTTTATGGAACGGTGTCTGAGCTAATTTGAAGCTCTTGTTTTATGTATCACCCCACCTCACCTTTCCCGTTAAGCAGCCATAGTGTGTTTTCTGCATGTGTGACTCTGTTCTGTTTTGTAATTCAGTTCAAGTGTAACGGTTTTTACATTCCCTCTATAAGTGACACCTTATGAGAAGTGTCCTTTTCTGTGTGACTTATTTCACTTAGAATCGTCTTACCTAAATCCACTCATCATGCTGCTACTAGCCTTATGACATTGATTTCATGGCTGAGTGATATTCCATTGTACATAAGGACCACAACTTTTTGATCCATTTTTCGCTTTCCTGGGATATTTAAGGTGGAATGAAGTGGAGGTCCTTGTCAACAGAGCAGCCCTAAACTTTGGGGTGCTTGTGTCTTGCTGATTTTCAATTTTCCCACTTTATACCCCCATGCGTGGAAGTGCCCTATGCTCTCTAAGCTGTGTTTTTTAGATGTTTCAGGACACACCGTACACTTCTCCAGAGTGGCTGCTGGCAATTTACATCCCGCCCATCAGTGTAGCAAGGCTCCCATTTCTCCATGGCCTGTCCTGCATTTCTGGTTTTGACACTTTTTTCAGCATGGCCCTTTTGACCGATGGGAAGCGAGACTTCTTTGTAGCGCTGATTTGCCTTTCCAGGTTGCTTGGTTGGCCAAAAAGGGCGTATGCGTTTTTTCCTGAATATATTCAGGAAAAAACGCATACGCCCTTTTTGGCCAAGGGCATCATTGTCAACGTTTTGCCGCTTTTCATGTGCTTTAAAGGCGATTCGAATCTACCTCCTGAAATCTGTTTCCTGCAATTCTGCCTTGATTTCAAATCCTCTTCTTTGCCTTCCCTCAATATATTTGTGGACGAGAGTTATCATTTATAACTCTGCAGGTTTGTGAATTGCAGTGCCCAGAAGCTCCATTTTACAAGTCGCTTTTTTGGGAGCTGGCCGCAAAAGCGCAGGATGGCTTCAGGCCCTGTTCTGGTTCCGGGGGGCAGGCTGAGCCTGTGGTTAATTCTTCTTCCTGATGGGAAAATAGAGTGACCTGTGCCTGTCCCAACACCAAGAGCTAGTCTCTCATTGGTTCCCCGTCTTCCCGTTCATCCTCAGGACAAATTGCAACCTGTAGGGAACAGGAGGTTAAAGGTGCTCATGCTCCAAGTAGGGAGATTGCTAGTAAAGTGGCTGGAATGGCGAACCCGAGCACAAGGAGATGAGAAATGAGGTGCGTTTTAGAAACCTTTCCCCATCACACGGTGTACCATCTTCTGGGTTTCTTATGCATGTTTTCGATGTAGGAAGATGCCCTTGAATCTGGAGATTTGGGACCCATACGATGAGTAGCATGCAGTATTACTTTAAAGGGTCTGGGTTTGCTCACCCAACCTCACCAAACCTCTCAGCCCCAAGAGTGTCCACCCTTATGTCTCATCCAGCTGTGGGTCTAGATATGGTCAATCCAGGTTGCATCACAGCCCCTGAACGAATTGTGTAAGAATTTCTCTCTCTTTCCCTGTCTTTGTTTCATGGGTTTTTAAAAGTAATTTATTTTTATAATGGGGTTTAGCTGCTTTTCACGGCTGTGTTTATGCCGCTTTACACCCACTTGACACACTAACAGAGAGATATCAATACATAGGTTTTAAGATTATTACTAGTCAGATATATTCTTGTGCGGTGAATCGGGCGTGTTGAGTCCAGTTCTCTGAGCAAGGAGTAGGTCTTGTCTATTACATATTGGGTTTATGGAACGGTGTCTGAGCTAATTTGAAGCTCTTGTTTTATGTATCACCCCACCTCACCTTTCCCGTTAAGCAGCCATAGTGTGTTTTCTGCATGTGTGACTCTGTTCTGTTTTGTAATTCAGTTCAAGTGTAACGGTTTTTACATTCCCTCTATAAGTGACACCTTATGAGAAGTGTCCTTTTCTGTGTGACTTATTTCACTTAGAATCGTCTTACCTAAATCCACTCATCATGCTGCTACTAGCCTTATGACATTGATTTCATGGCTGAGTGATATTCCATTGTACATAAGGACCACAAATTTTTGATCCATTTTTCGCTTTCCTGGGATATTTAAGGTGGAATGAAGTGGAGGTCCTTGTCAACAGAGCAGCCCTAAACTTTGGGGTGCTTGTGTCTTGCTGATTTTCAATTTTCCCACTTTATCCCCCCATGCGTGGAAGTGCCCTATGCTCTCTAAGCTGTGTTTTTTAGATGTTTCAGGACACACCGTACACTTCTCCAGAGTGGCTGTTGGCAATTTACATCCCGCCCATCAGTGTAGCAAGGCTCCCATTTCTCCATGGCCTGTCCTGCATTTCTGGTTTTGACACTTTTTTCAGCATGGCCCTTTTGACCGATGGGAAGCGAGACTTCTTTGTAGCGCTGATTTGCCTTTCCAGGTTGCTTGGTTGGCCAAAAAGGGCGTATGCGTTTTTTCCTGAATATATTCAGGAAAAAACGCATACGCCCTTTTTGGCCAAGGGCATCATTGTCAACGTTTTGCCGCTTTTCATGTGCTTTAAAGGCGATTCGAATCTACCTCCTGAAATCTGTTTCCTGCAATTCTGCCTTGATTTCAAATCCTCTTCTTTGCCTTCCCTCAATATATTTGTGGACGAGAGTTATCATTTATAACTCTGCAGGTTTGTGAATTGCAGTGCCCTGAAGCTCCATTTTACAAGTCGCTTTTTTGGGAGCTGGCCGCAAAAGCGCAGGATGGCTTCAGGCCCTGTTCTGGTTCCGGGGGGCAGGCTGAGCCTGTGGTTAATTCTTCTTCCTGATGGGAAAATAGAGTGACCTGTGCCTGTCCCAACACCAAGAGCTAGTCTCTCATTGGTTCCCCGTCTTCCCGTTCATCCTCAGGACAAATTGCAACCTGTAGGGAACAGGAGGTTAAAGGTGCTGATGCTCCAAGTAGGGAGATTGCTAGTAAAGTGGCTGGAATGGCGAACCCGAGCACAAGGAGATGAGAAATGAGGTGCGTTTTAGAAACCTTTCCCCATCACACGGTGTACCATCTTCTGGGTTTCTTATGCATGTTTTCGATGTAGGAAGATGCCCTTGAACCTGGAGATTTGGGACCCATACGATGAGTAGCATGCAGTATTACTTTAAAGGGTCTGCGTTTGCTCACCCAACCTCACCAAACCTCTCAGCCCCAAGAGTGTCCACCCTTATGTCTCATCCAGCTGTGGGTCTAGATATGGTCAATCCAGGTTGCATCACAGCCCCTGAACGAATTGTGTAAGAATTTCTCTCTCTTTCCCTGTCTTTGTTTCATGGGTTTTTAAAAGTAATTTATTTTTATAATGGGGTTTAGCTGCTTTTCACGGCTGTGTTTATGCCGCTTTACACCCACTTGACACACTAACAGAGAGATATCAATACATAGGTTTTAAGATTATTACTAGTCAGATATATTCTTGTGCGATGAATCGGGCGTGTTGAGTCCAGTTCTCTGAGCAAGGAGTAGGTCTTGTCTATTACATATTGGGTTTATGGAACGGTGTCTGAGCTAATTTGAAGCTCTTGTTTTATGTATCACCCCACCTCACCTTTCCCGTTAAGCAGCCATAGTGTGTTTTCTGCATGTGTGACTCTGTTCTGTTTTGTAATTCAGTTCAAGTGTAACGGTTTTTACATTCCCTCTATAAGTGACACCTTATGAGAAGTGTCCTTTTCTGTGTGACTTATTTCACTTAGAATCGTCTTACCTAAATCCACTCATCATGCTGCTACTAGCCTTATGACATTGATTTCATGGCTGAGTGATATTCCATTGTACATAAGGACCACAACTTTTTTATCCATTTTTCGCTTTCCTGGGATATTTAAGGTGGAATGAAGTGGAGGTCCTTGTCAACAGAGCAGCCCTAAACTTTGGGGTGCTTGTGTCTTGCTGATTTTCAATTTTCCCACTTTATCCCCCCATGCGTGGAAGTGCCCTATGCTCTCTAAGCTGTGTTTTTTAGATGTTTCAGGACACACCGTACACTTCTCCAGAGTGGCTGCTGGCAATTTACATCCCGCCCATCAGTGTAGCAAGGCTCCCATTTCTCCATGGCCTGTCCTGCATTTCTGGTTTTGACACTTTTTTCAGCATGGCCCTTTTGACCGATGGGAAGCGAGACTTCTTTGTAGCGCTGATTTGCCTTTCCAGATTGCTTGGTTGGCCAAAAAGGGCGTATGGGTTTTTTCCTGAATATATTCAGGAAAAAACGCATACGCCCTTTTTGGCCAAGGGCATCATTGTCAACGTTTTGCCGCTTTTCATATGCTTTAAAGGCGATTCGAATCTACCTCCTGAAATCTGTTTCCTGCAATTCTGACTTGATTTCAAATCCTCTTCTTTGCCTTCCCTGAATATATTTGTGGACGAGAGTTATCATTTATAACTCTGCAGGTTTGTGAATTGCAGTGCCCTGAAGCTCCATTTTACAAGTCGCTTTTTTGGGAGCTGGCCGCAAAAGCGCAGGATGGCTTCAGGCCCTGTTCTGGTTCCGGGGGGCAGGCTGAGCCTGTGGTTAATTCTTCTTCCTGATGGGAAAATAGAGTGACCTGTGCCTGTCCCAACACCAAGAGCTAGTCTCTCATTGGTTCCCCGTCTTCCCGTTCATCCTCAGGACAAATTGCAACCTGTAGGGAACAGGAGGTTAAAGGTGCTGATGCTCCAAGTATGGAGATTGCTAGTAAAGTGGCTGGAATGGCGAACCCGAGCACAAGGAGATGAGAAATGAGGTGCGTTTTAGAAACCTTTCCCCATCACACGGTGTACCATCTTCTGGGTTTCTCATGCATGTTTTCGATGTAGGAAGATACCTTTGAACCTGGAGATTTGGGACCCATGCGATGGGTAGCACGCAGTATTACTTTAAAGGGTCTGCGTTTGCTCACCCAACCTCACCAAACCTCTCAGCCCCAAGAGTGTCTACCCTTATGTCTCATCCAGCTGTGGGTCTAGATATGATCAATCCAGGTTGCATCACAGCCCCTGAACGAATTGTGTAAGAATTTCTCTCTCTTTCCCTGTCTTTGTTTCATGGGTTTTTAAAAGTAATTTATTTTTAAAATGGGGTTTAGCTGCTTTTCACGGCTGTGTTTATGCCGCTTTACACCCACTTGACACACTAACAGAGAGATATCACTACATAGGTTTTAAGATTATTACTAGTCAGATATATTCTTGTGCGGTGAATCGGGCGTGTTGAGTCCAGTTCTCTGAGCAAGGAGTAGGACTTGTCTATTACATATTGGGTTTATGGAACGGTATCTGAGCTAATTTGAAGCTCTTGTTTTATGTATCACCCCACCTCACCTTTCCCGTTAAGCAGCCATAGTGTGTTTTCTGCATGTGTGACTCTGTTCTGTTTTGTAATTCAGTTCAAGTGTAACGGTTTTTACATTCCCTCTATAAGTGACACCTTATGAGAAGTGTCCTTTTCTGTGTGACTTATTTCACTTAGAATCGTCTTACCTAAATCCACTCATCATGCTGCTACTAGCCTTATGACATTGATTTCATGGCTGAGTGATATTCCATTGTACATAAGGACCACAACTTTTTGATCCATTTTTCGCTTTCCTGGGATATTTAAGGTGGAATGAAGTGGAGGTCCTTGTCAACAGAGCAGCCCTAAACTTTGGGGTGCTTGTGTCTTGCTGATTTTCAATTTTCCCACTTTATCCCCCCATGCGTGGAAGTGCCCTATGCTCTCTAAGCTGTGTTTTTTAGATGTTTCAGGACACACCGTACACTTCTCCAGAGTGGCTGTTGGCAATTTACATCCCGCCCATCAGTGTAGCAAGGCTCCCATTTCTCCATGGCCTGTCCTGCATTTCTGGTTTTGACACTTTTTTCAGCATGGCCCTTTTGACCGATGGGAAGCGAGACTTCTTTGTAGCGCTGATTTGCCTTTCCAGGTTGCTTGGTTGGCCAAAAAGGGCGTATGCGTTTTTTCCTGAATATATTCAGGAAAAAACGCATACGCCCTTTTTGGCCAAGGGCATCATTGTCAACGTTTTGCCGCTTTTCATGTGCTTTAAAGGCGATTCGAATCTACCTCCTGAAATCTGTTTCCTGCAATTCTGCCTTGATTTCAAATCCTCTTCTTTGCCTTCCCTCAATATATTTGTGGACGAGAGTTATCATTTATAACTCTGCAGGTTTGTGAATTGCAGTGCCCTGAAGCTCCATTTTACAAGTCGCTTTTTTGGGAGCTGGCCGCAAAAGCGCAGGATGGCTTCAGGCCCTGTTCTGGTTCCGGGGGGCAGGCTGAGCCTGTGGTTAATTCTTCTTCCTGATGGGAAAATAGAGTGACCTGTGCCTGTCCCAACACCAAGAGCTAGTCTCTCATTGGTTCCCCGTCTTCCCGTTCATCCTCAGGACAAATTGCAACCTGTAGGGAACAGGAGGTTAAAGGTGCTGATGCTCCAAGTAGGGAGATTGCTAGTAAAGTGGCTGGAATGGCGAACCCGAGCACAAGGAGATGAGAAATGAGGTGCGTTTTAGAAACCTTTCCCCATCACACGGTGTACCATCTTCTGGGTTTCTTATGCATGTTTTCGATGTAGGAAGATGCCCTTGAACCTGGAGATTTGGGACCCATACGATGAGTAGCATGCAGTATTACTTTAAAGGGTCTGCGTTTGCTCACCCAACCTCACCAAACCTCTCAGCCCCAAGAGTGTCCACCCTTATGTCTCATCCAGCTGTGGGTCTAGATATGGTCAATCCAGGTTGCATCACAGCCCCTGAACGAATTGTGTAAGAATTTCTCTCTCTTTCCCTGTCTTTGTTTCATGGGTTTTTAAAAGTAATTTATTTTTATAATGGGGTTTAGCTGCTTTTCACGGCTGTGTTTATGCCGCTTTACACCCACTTGACACACTAACAGAGAGATATCAATACATAGGTTTTAAGATTATTACTAGTCAGATATATTCTTGTGCGATGAATCGGGCGTGTTGAGTCCAGTTCTCTGAGCAAGGAGTAGGTCTTGTCTATTACATATTGGGTTTATGGAACGGTGTCTGAGCTAATTTGAAGCTCTTGTTTTATGTATCACCCCACCTCACCTTTCCCGTTAAGCAGCCATAGTGTGTTTTCTGCATGTGTGACTCTGTTCTGTTTTGTAATTCAGTTCAAGTGTAACGGTTTTTACATTCCCTCTATAAGTGACACCTTATGAGAAGTGTCCTTTTCTGTGTGACTTATTTCACTTAGAATCGTCTTACCTAAATCCACTCATCATGCTGCTACTAGCCTTATGACATTGATTTCATGGCTGAGTGATATTCCATTGTACATAAGGACCACAACTTTTTGATCCATTTTTCGCTTTCCTGGGATATTTAAGGTGGAATGAAGTGGAGGTCCTTGTCAACAGAGCAGCCCTAAACTTTGGGGTGCTTGTGTCTTGCTGATTTTCAATTTTCCCACTTTATCCCCCCATGCGTGGAAGTGCCCTATGCTCTCTAAGCTGTGTTTTTTAGATGTTTCAGGACACACCGTACACTTCTCCAGAGTGGCTGTTGGCAATTTACATCCCGCCCATCAGTGTAGCAAGGCTCCCATTTCTCCATGGCCTGTCCTGCATTTCTGGTTTTGACACTTTTTTCAGCATGGCCCTTTTGACCGATGGGAAGCGAGACTTCTTTGTAGCGCTGATTTGCCTTTCCAGGTTGCTTGGTTGGCCAAAAAGGGCGTATGCGTTTTTTCCTGAATATATTCAGGAAAAAACGCATACGCCCTTTTTGGCCAAGGGCATCATTGTCAACGTTTTGCCGCTTTTCATGTGCTTTAAAGGCGATTCGAATCTACCTCCTGAAATCTGTTTCCTGCAATTCTGCCTTGATTTCAAATCCTCTTCTTTGCCTTCCCTCAATATATTTGTGGACGAGAGTTATCATTTATAACTCTGCAGGTTTGTGAATTGCAGTGCCCTGAAGCTCCATTTTACAAGTCGCTTTTTTGGGAGCTGGCCGCAAAAGCGCAGGATGGCTTCAGGCCCTGTTCTGGTTCCGGGGGGCAGGCTGAGCCTGTGGTTAATTCTTCTTCCTGATGGGAAAATAGAGTGACCTGTGCCTGTCCCAACACCAAGAGCTAGTCTCTCATTGGTTCCCCGTCTTCCCGTTCATCCTCAGGACAAATTGCAACCTGTAGGGAACAGGAGGTTAAAGGTGCTGATGCTCCAAGTAGGGAGATTGCTAGTAAAGTGGCTGGAATGGCGAACCCGAGCACAAGGAGATGAGAAATGAGGTGCGTTTTAGAAACCTTTCCCCATCACACGGTGTACCATCTTCTGGGTTTCTTATGCATGTTTTCGATGTAGGAAGATGCCCTTGAACCTGGAGATTTGGGACCCATACGATGAGTAGCATGCAGTATTACTTTAAAGGGTCTGCGTTTGCTCACCCAACCTCACCAAACCTCTCAGCCCCAAGAGTGTCCACCCTTATGTCTCATCCAGCTGTGGGTCTAGATATGGTCAATCCAGGTTGCATCACAGCCCCTGAACGAATTGTGTAAGAATTTCTCTCTCTTTCCCTGTCTTTGTTTCATGGGTTTTTAAATGTAATTTATTTTTATAATGGGGTTTAGCTGCTTTTCACGGCTGTGTTTATGCCGCTTTACACCCACTTGACACACTAACAGAGAGATATCAATACATAGGTTTTAAGATTATTACTAGTCAGATATATTCTTGTGCGATGAATCGGGCGTGTTGAGTCCAGTTCTCTGAGCAAGGAGTAGGTCTTGTCTATTACATATTGGGTTTATGGAACGGTGTCTGAGCTAATTTGAAGCTCTTGTTTTATGTATCACCCCACCTCACCTTTCCCGTTAAGCAGCCATAGTGTGTTTTCTGCATGTGTGACTCTGTTCTGTTTTGTAATTCAGTTCAAGTGTAACGGTTTTTACATTCCCTCTATAAGTGACACCTTATGAGAAGTGTCCTTTTCTGTGTGACTTATTTCACTTAGAATCGTCTTACCTAAATCCACTCATCATGCTGCTACTAGCCTTATGACATTGATTTCATGGCTGAGTGATATTCCATTGTACATAAGGACCACAACTTTTTTATCCATTTTTCGCTTTCCTGGGATATTTAAGGTGGAATGAAGTGGAGGTCCTTGTCAACAGAGCAGCCCTAAACTTTGGGGTGCTTGTGTCTTGCTGATTTTCAATTTTCCCACTTTATACCCCCATGCGTGGAAGTGCCCTATGCTCTCTAAGCTGTGTTTTTTAGATGTTTCAGGACACACCGTACACTTCTCCAGAGTGGCTGCTGGCAATTTACATCCCGCCCATCAGTGTAGCAAGGCTCCCATTTCTCCATGGCCTGTCCTGCATTTCTGGTTTTGACACTTTTTTCAGCATGGCCCTTTTGACCGATGGGAAGCGAGACTTCTTTGTAGCGCTGATTTGCCTTTCCAGGTTGCTTGGTTGGCCAAAAAGGGCGTATGGGTTTTTTCCTGAATATATTCAGGAAAAAACGCATACGCCCTTTTTGGCCAAGGGCATCATTGTCAACGTTTTGCCGCTTTTCATGTGCTTTAAAGGCGATTCGAATCTACCTCCTGAAATCTGTTTCCTGCAATTCTGACTTGATTTCAAATCCTCTTCTTTGCCTTCCCTGAATATATTTGTGGACGAGAGTTATCATTTATAACTCTGCAGGTTTGTGAATTGCAGTGCCCTGAAGCTCCATTTTACAAGTCGCTTTTTTGGGAGCTGGCCGCAAAAGCGCAGGATGGCTTCAGGCCCTGTTCTGGTTCCGGGGGGCAGGCTGAGCCTGTGGTTAATTCTTCTTCCTGATGGGAAAATAGAGTGACCTGTGCCTGTCCCAACACCAAGAGCTAGTCTCTCATTGGTTCCCCGTCTTCCCGTTCATCCTCAGGACAAATTGCAACCTGTACGGAACAGGAGGTTAAAGGTGCTGATGCTCCAAGTAGGGAGATTGCTAGTAAAGTGGCTGGAATGGCGAACCCGAGCACAAGGAGATGAGAAATGAGGTGCGTTTTAGAAACCTTTCCCCATCACACGGTGTACCATCTTCTGGGTTTCTCATGCATGTTTTCGATGTAGGAAGATGCCCTTGAACCTGGAGATTTGGGACCCATGCGATGGGTAGCACGCAGTATTACTTTAAAGGGTCTGCGTTTGCTCACCCAACCTCACCAAACCTCTCAGCCCCAAGAGTGTCCACCCTTATGTCTCATCCAGCTGTGGGTCTAGATATGGTCAATCCAGGTTGCATCACAGCCCCTGAACGAATTGTGTAAGAATTTCTCTCTCTTTCCCTGTCTTTGTTTCATGGGTTTTTAAAAGTAATTTATTTTTATAATGGGGTTTAGCTGCTTTTCACGGCTGTGTTTATGCCGCTTTACACCCACTTGACACACTAACAGAGAGATATCAATACATAGGTTTTAAGATTATTACTAGTCAGATATATTCTTGTGCGGTGAATCGGGCGTGTTGAGTCCAGTTCTCTGAGCAAGGAGTAGGTCTTGTCTATTACATATTGGGTTTATGGAACGGTATCTGAGCTAATTTGAAACTCTTGTTTTATGTATCACCCCACCTCACCTTTCCCGTTAAGCAGCCATAGTGTGTTTTCTGCATGTGTGACTCTGTTCTGTTTTGTAATTCAGTTCAAGTGTAACGGTTTTTACATTCCCTCTATAAGTGACACCTTATGAGAAGTGTCCTTTTCTGTGTGACTTATTTCACTTAGAATCGTCTTACCTAAATCCACTCATCATGCTGCTACTAGCCTTATGACATTGATTTCATGGCTGAGTGCTATTCCATTGTACATAAGGACCACAACTTTTTTATCCATTTTTCGCTTTCCTGGGATATTTAAGGTGGAATGAAGTGGAGGTCCTTGTCAACAGAGGAGCCCTAAACTTTGGGGTGCTTGTGTCTTGCTGATTTTCAATTTTCCCACTTTATCCCCCCATGCGTGGAAGCGCCCTATGCTCTCTAAGCTGTGTTTTTTAGATGTTTCAGGACACACCGTACACTTCTCCAGAGTGACTGTTGGCAATTTACATCCCGCCCCATCAGTGTAGCAAGGCTCCCATTTCTCCATGGCCTGTCCTGCATTTCTGGTTTTGACACTTTTTTCAGCATGGCCCTTTTGACCGATGGGAAGCGAGACTTCTTTGTAGCGCTGATTTGCCTTTCCAGGTTGCTTGGTTGGCCAAAAAGGGCGTATGCGTTTTTTCCTGAATATATTCAGGAAAAAACGCATACGCCCTTTTTGGCCAAGGGCATCATTGTCAACGTTTTGCCGCTTTTCATGTGCTTTAAAGCGATTCGAATCTACCTCCTGAAATCTGTTTCCTGCAATTCTGCCTTGATTTCAAATCCTCTTCTTTGCCTTCCCTCAATATATTTGTGGACGAGAGTTATCATTTATAACTCTGCAGGTTTGTGAATTGCAGTGCCCTGAAGCTCCATTTTACAAGTCGCTTTTTTGGGAGCTGGCCGCAAAAGCGCAGGATGGCTTCAGGCCCTGTTCTGGTTCCGGGGGGCAGGCTGAGCCAGTGCTTAATTCTTCTTCCTGATGGGAAAATAGAGTGACCTGTGCCTGTCCCAACACCAAGAGCTAGTCTCTCATTGGTTCCCCGTCTTCCCGTGCATCCTCAGGACAAATTGCAACCTGTACGGAACAGGAGGTTAAAGGTGCTGATGCTCCAAGTAGGGAGATTGTTAGTAAAGTGGCTGGAATGGCGAACCCGAGCACAAGGAGATGAGAAATGAGGTGCGTTTTAGAAACCTTTCCCCATCACACGGTGTACCATCTTCTGGGTTTCTCATGCCTGTTTTCGATGTAGGAAGATGCCCTTGAACCTGGAGATTTGGGACCCATACGATGGGTAGCACGCAGTATTACTTTAAAGGGTCTGCGTTTGCTCACCCAACCTCACCAAACCTCTCAGCCCCAAGAGTGTCCACCCTTATGTCTCATCCAGCTGTGGGTCTAGATATGGTCACTCCAGGTTGCATCACAGCCCCTGAACGAATTGTGTAAGAATTTCTCTCTCTTTCCCTGTCTTTGTTTCATGGGTTTTTAAAAGTAATTTATTTTTATAATGGGGTTTAGCTGCTTTTCACGGCTGTGTTTATGCCGCTTTACACCCACTTGACACACTAACAGAGAGATATCAATACATAGGTTTTAAGATTATTACTAGTCAGATATATTCTTGTGCGGTGAATCGGGCGTGTTGAGTCCAGTTCTCTGAGCAAGGAGTAGGTCTTGTCTATTACATATTGGGTTTATGGAACGGTGTCTGAGCTAATTTGAAGCTCTTGTTTTATGTATCACCCCACCTCACCTTTCCCGTTAAGCAGCCATAGTGTGTTTTCTGCATGTGTGACTCTGTTCTGTTTTGTAATTCAGTTCAAGTGTAACGGTTTTTACATTCCCTCTATAAGTGACACCTTATGAGAAGTGTCCTTTTCTGTGTGACTTATTTCACTTAGAATCGTCTTACCTAAATCCACTCATCATGCTGCTACTAGCCTTATGACATTGATTTCATGGCTGAGTGATATTCCATTGTACATAAGGACCACAACTTTTTTATCCATTTTTCGCTTTCCTGGGATATTTAAGGTGGAATGAAGTGGAGGTCCTTGTCAACAGAGCAGCCCTAAACTTTGGGGTGCTTGTGTCTTGCTGATTTTCAATTTTCCCACTTTATCCCCCCATGCGTGGAAGTGCCCTATGCTCTCTAAGCTGTGTTTTTTAGATGTTTCAGGACACACCGTACACTTCTCCAGAGTGGCTGCTGGCAATTTACATCCCGCCCATCAGTGTAGCAAGGCTCCCATTTCTCCATGGCCTGTCCTGCATTTCTGGTTTTGACACTTTTTTCAGCATGGCCCTTTTGACCGATGGGAAGCGAGACTTCTTTGTAGCGCTGATTTGCCTTTCCAGATTGCTTGGTTGGCCAAAAAGGGCGTATGGGTTTTTTCCTGAATATATTCAGGAAAAAACGCATACGCCCTTTTTGGCCAAGGGCATCATTGTCAACGTTTTGCCGCTTTTCATGTGCTTTAAAGGCGATTCGAATCTACCTCCTGAAATCTGTTTCCTGCAATTCTGACTTGATTTCAAATCCTCTTCTTTGCCTTCCCTGAATATATTTGTGGACGAGAGTTATCATTTATAACTCTGCAGGTTTGTGAATTGCAGTGCCCTGAAGCTCCATTTTACAAGTCGCTTTTTTGGGAGCTGGCCGCAAAAGCGCAGGATGGCTTCAGGCCCTGTTCTGGTTCCGGGGGGCAGGCTGAGCCTGTGGTTAATTCTTCTTCCTGATGGGAAAATAGAGTGACCTGTGCCTGTCCCAACACCAAGAGCTAGTCTCTCATTGGTTCCCCGTCTTCCCGTTCATCCTCAGGACAAATTGCAACCTGTAGGGAACAGGAGGTTAAAGGTGCTGATGCTCCAAGTATGGAGATTGCTAGTAAAGTGGCTGGAATGGCGAACCCGAGCACAAGGAGATGAGAAATGAGGTGCGTTTTAGAAACCTTTCCCCATCACACGGTGTACCATCTTCTGGGTTTCTCATGCATGTTTTCGATGTAGGAAGATACCTTTGAACCTGGAGATTTGGGACCCATGCGATGGGTAGCACGCAGTATTACTTTAAAGGGTCTGCGTTTGCTCACCCAACCTCACCAAACCTCTCAGCCCCAAGAGTGTCTACCCTTATGTCTCATCCAGCTGTGGGTCTAGATATGATCAATCCAGGTTGCATCACAGCCCCTGAACGAATTGTGTAAGAATTTCTCTCTCTTTCCCTGTCTTTGTTTCATGGGTTTTTAAAAGTAATTTATTTTTAAAATGGGGTTTAGCTGCTTTTCACGGCTGTGTTTATGCCGCTTTACACCCACTTGACACACTAACAGAGAGATATCACTACATAGGTTTTAAGATTATTACTAGTCAGATATATTCTTGTGCGGTGAATCGGGCGTGTTGAGTCCAGTTCTCTGAGCAAGGAGTAGGACTTGTCTATTACATATTGGGTTTATGGAACGGTATCTGAGCTAATTTGAAGCTCTTGTTTTATGTATCACCCCACCTCACCTTTCCCGTTAAGCAGCCATAGTGTGTTTTCTGCATGTGTGACTCTGTTCTGTTTTGTAATTCAGTTCAAGTGTAACGGTTTTTACATTCCCTCTATAAGTGACACCTTATGAGAAGTGTCCTTTTCTGTGTGACTTATTTCACTTAGAATCGTCTTACCTAAATCCACTCATCATGCTGCTACTAGCCTTATGACATTGATTTCATGGCTGAGTGATATTCCATTGTACATAAGGACCACAACTTTTTGATCCATTTTTCGCTTTCCTGGGATATTTAAGGTGGAATGAAGTGGAGGTCCTTGTCAACAGAGCAGCCCTAAACTTTGGGGTGCTTGTGTCTTGCTGATTTTCAATTTTCCCACTTTATCCCCCCATGCGTGGAAGTGCCCTATGCTCTCTAAGCTGTGTTTTTTAGATGTTTCAGGACACACCGTACACTTCTCCAGAGTGGCTGTTGGCAATTTACATCCCGCCCATCAGTGTAGCAAGGCTCCCATTTCTCCATGGCCTGTCCTGCATTTCTGGTTTTGACACTTTTTTCAGCATGGCCCTTTTGACCGATGGGAAGCGAGACTTCTTTGTAGCGCTGATTTGCCTTTCCAGGTTGCTTGGTTGGCCAAAAAGGGCGTATGCGTTTTTTCCTGAATATATTCAGGAAAAAACGCATACGCCCTTTTTGGCCAAGGGCATCATTGTCAACGTTTTGCCGCTTTTCATGTGCTTTAAAGGCGATTCGAATCTACCTCCTGAAATCTGTTTCCTGCAATTCTGCCTTGATTTCAAATCCTCTTCTTTGCCTTCCCTCAATATATTTGTGGACGAGAGTTATCATTTATAACTCTGCAGGTTTGTGAATTGCAGTGCCCTGAAGCTCCATTTTACAAGTCGCTTTTTTGGGAGCTGGCCGCAAAAGCGCAGGATGGCTTCAGGCCCTGTTCTGGTTCCGGGGGGCAGGCTGAGCCTGTGGTTAATTCTTCTTCCTGATGGGAAAATAGAGTGACCTGTGCCTGTCCCAACACCAAGAGCTAGTCTCTCATTGGTTCCCCGTCTTCCCGTTCATCCTCAGGACAAATTGCAACCAGTAGGGAACAGGAGGTTAAAGGTGCTGATGCTCCAAGTAGGGAGATTGCTAGTAAAGTGGCTGGAATGGCGAACCCGAGCACAAGGAGATGAGAAATGAGGTGCGTTTTAGAAACCTTTCCCCATCACACGGTGTACCATCTTCTGGGTTTCTTATGCATGTTTTCGATGTAGGAAGATGCCCTTGAACCTGGAGATTTGGGACCCATACGATGAGTAGCATGCAGTATTACTTTAAAGGGTCTGCGTTTGCTCACCCAACCTCACCAAACCTCTCAGCCCCAAGAGTGTCCACCCTTATGTCTCATCCAGCTGTGGGTCTAGATATGGTCAATCCAGGTTGCATCACAGCCCCTGAACGAATTGTGTAAGAATTTCTCTCTCTTTCCCTGTCTTTGTTTCATGGGTTTTTAAAAGTAATTTATTTTTATAATGGGGTTTAGCTGCTTTTCACGGCTGTGTTTATGCCGCTTTACACCCACTTGACACACTAACAGAGAGATATCAATACATAGGTTTTAAGATTATTACTAGTCAGATATATTCTTGTGCGATGAATCGGGCGTGTTGAGTCCAGTTCTCTGAGCAAGGAGTAGGTCTTGTCTATTACATATTGGGTTTATGGAACGGTGTCTGAGCTAATTTGAAGCTCTTGTTTTATGTATCACCCCACCTCACCTTTCCCGTTAAGCAGCCATAGTGTGTTTTCTGCATGTGTGACTCTGTTCTGTTTTGTAATTCAGTTCAAGTGTAACGGTTTTTACATTCCCTCTATAAGTGACACCTTATGAGAAGTGTCCTTTTCTGTGTGACTTATTTCACTTAGAATCGTCTTACCTAAATCCACTCATCATGCTGCTACTAGCCTTATGACATTGATTTCATGGCTGAGTGATATTCCATTGTACATAAGGACCACAACTTTTTTATCCATTTTTCGCTTTCCTGGGATATTTAAGGTGGAATGAAGTGGAGGTCCTTGTCAACAGAGCAGCCCTAAACTTTGGGGTGCTTGTGTCTTGCTGATTTTCAATTTTCCCACTTTATCCCCCCATGCGTGGAAGTGCCCTATGCTCTCTAAGCTGTGTTTTTTAGATGTTTCAGGACACACCGTACACTTCTCCAGAGTGGCTGCTGGCAATTTACATCCCGCCCATCAGTGTAGCAAGGCTCCCATTTCTCCATGGCCTGTCCTGCATTTCTGGTTTTGACACTTTTTTCAGCATGGCCCTTTTGACCGATGGGAAGCGAGACTTCTTTGTAGCGCTGATTTGCCTTTCCAGATTGCTTGGTTGGCCAAAAAGGGCGTATGGGTTTTTTCCTGAATATATTCAGGAAAAAACGCATACGCCCTTTTTGGCCAAGGGCATCATTGTCAACGTTTTGCCGCTTTTCATGTGCTTTAAAGGCGATTCGAATCTACCTCCTGAAATCTGTTTCCTGCAATTCTGACTTGATTTCAAATCCTCTTCTTTGCCTTCCCTGAATATATTTGTGGACGAGAGTTATCATTTATAACTCTGCAGGTTTGTGAATTGCAGTGCCCTGAAGCTCCATTTTACAAGTCGCTTTTTTGGGAGCTGGCCGCAAAAGCGCAGGATGGCTTCAGGCCCTGTTCTGGTTCCGGGGGGCAGGCTGAGCCTGTGGTTAATTCTTCTTCCTGATGGGAAAATAGAGTGACCTGTGCCTGTCCCAACACCAAGAGCTAGTCTCTCATTGGTTCCCCGTCTTCCCGTTCATCCTCAGGACAAATTGCAACCTGTAGGGAACAGGAGGTTAAAGGTGCTGATGCTCCAAGTATGGAGATTGCTAGTAAAGTGGCTGGAATGGCGAACCCGAGCACAAGGAGATGAGAAATGAGGTGCGTTTTAGAAACCTTTCCCCATCACACGGTGTACCATCTTCTGGGTTTCTCATGCATGTTTTCGATGTAGGAAGATACCTTTGAACCTGGAGATTTGGGACCCATGCGATGGGTAGCACGCAGTATTACTTTAAAGGGTCTGCGTTTGCTCACCCAACCTCACCAAACCTCTCAGCCCCAAGAGTGTCTACCCTTATGTCTCATCCAGCTGTGGGTCTAGATATGATCAATCCAGGTTGCATCACAGCCCCTGAACGAATTGTGTAAGAATTTCTCTCTCTTTCCCTGTCTTTGTTTCATGGGTTTTTAAAAGTAATTTATTTTTAAAATGGGGTTTAGCTGCTTTTCACGGCTGTGTTTATGCCGCTTTACACCCACTTGACACACTAACAGAGAGATATCACTACATAGGTTTTAAGATTATTACTAGTCAGATATATTCTTGTGCGGTGAATCGGGCGTGTTGAGTCCAGTTCTCTGAGCAAGGAGTAGGACTTGTCTATTACATATTGGGTTTATGGAACGGTATCTGAGCTAATTTGAAGCTCTTGTTTTATGTATCACCCCACCTCACCTTTCCCGTTAAGCAGCCATAGTGTGTTTTCTGCATGTGTGACTCTGTTCTGTTTTGTAATTCAGTTCAAGTGTAACGGTTTTTACATTCCCTCTATAAGTGACACCTTATGAGAAGTGTCCTTTTCTGTGTGACTTATTTCACTTAGAATCGTCTTACCTAAATCCACTCATCATGCTGCTACTAGCCTTATGACATTGATTTCATGGCTGAGTGATATTCCATTGTACATAAGGACCACAACTTTTTGATCCATTTTTCGCTTTCCTGGGATATTTAAGGTGGAATGAAGTGGAGGTCCTTGTCAACAGAGCAGCCCTAAACTTTGGGGTGCTTGTGTCTTGCTGATTTTCAATTTTCCCACTTTATCCCCCCATGCGTGGAAGTGCCCTATGCTCTCTAAGCTGTGTTTTTTAGATGTTTCAGGACACACCGTACACTTCTCCAGAGTGGCTGTTGGCAATTTACATCCCGCCCATCAGTGTAGCAAGGCTCCCATTTCTCCATGGCCTGTCCTGCATTTCTGGTTTTGACACTTTTTTCAGCATGGCCCTTTTGACCGATGGGAAGCGAGACTTCTTTGTAGCGCTGATTTGCCTTTCCAGGTTGCTTGGTTGGCCAAAAAGGGCGTATGCGTTTTTTCCTGAATATATTCAGGAAAAAACGCATACGCCCTTTTTGGCCAAGGGCATCATTGTCAACGTTTTGCCGCTTTTCATGTGCTTTAAAGGCGATTCGAATCTACCTCCTGAAATCTGTTTCCTGCAATTCTGCCTTGATTTCAAATCCTCTTCTTTGCCTTCCCTCAATATATTTGTGGACGAGAGTTATCATTTATAACTCTGCAGGTTTGTGAATTGCAGTGCCCTGAAGCTCCATTTTACAAGTCGCTTTTTTGGGAGCTGGCCGCAAAAGCGCAGGATGGCTTCAGGCCCTGTTCTGGTTCCGGGGGGCAGGCTGAGCCTGTGGTTAATTCTTCTTCCTGATGGGAAAATAGAGTGACCTGTGCCTGTCCCAACACCAAGAGCTAGTCTCTCATTGGTTCCCCGTCTTCCCGTTCATCCTCAGGACAAATTGCAACCTGTAGGGAACAGGAGGTTAAAGGTGCTGATGCTCCAAGTAGGGAGATTGCTAGTAAAGTGGCTGGAATGGCGAACCCGAGCACAAGGAGATGAGAAATGAGGTGCGTTTTAGAAACCTTTCCCCATCACACGGTGTACCATCTTCTGGGTTTCTTATGCATGTTTTCGATGTAGGAAGATGCCCTTGAACCTGGAGATTTGGGACCCATACGATGAGTAGCATGCAGTATTACTTTAAAGGGTCTGCGTTTGCTCACCCAACCTCACCAAACCTCTCAGCCCCAAGAGTGTCCACCCTTATGTCTCATCCAGCTGTGGGTCTAGATATGGTCAATCCAGGTTGCATCACAGCCCCTGAACGAATTGTGTAAGAATTTCTCTCTCTTTCCCTGTCTTTGTTTCATGGGTTTTTAAAAGTAATTTATTTTTATAATGGGGTTTAGCTGCTTTTCACGGCTGTGTTTATGCCGCTTTACACCCACTTGACACACTAACAGAGAGATATCAATACATAGGTTTTAAGATTATTACTAGTCAGATATATTCTTGTGCGATGAATCGGGCGTGTTGAGTCCAGTTCTCTGAGCAAGGAGTAGGTCTTGTCTATTACATATTGGGTTTATGGAACGGTGTCTGAGCTAATTTGAAGCTCTTGTTTTATGTATCACCCCACCTCACCTTTCCCGTTAAGCAGCCATAGTGTGTTTTCTGCATGTGTGACTCTGTTCTGTTTTGTAATTCAGTTCAAGTGTAACGGTTTTTACATTCCCTCTATAAGTGACACCTTATGAGAAGTGTCCTTTTCTGTGTGACTTATTTCACTTAGAATCGTCTTACCTAAATCCACTCATCATGCTGCTACTAGCCTTATGACATTGATTTCATGGCTGAGTGATATTCCATTGTACATAAGGACCACAACTTTTTGATCCATTTTTCGCTTTCCTGGGATATTTAAGGTGGAATGAAGTGGAGGTCCTTGTCAACAGAGCAGCCCTAAACTTTGGGGTGCTTGTGTCTTGCTGATTTTCAATTTTCCCACTTTATCCCCCCATGCGTGGAAGTGCCCTATGCTCTCTAAGCTGTGTTTTTTAGATGTTTCAGGACACACCGTACACTTCTCCAGAGTGGCTGTTGGCAATTTACATCCCGCCCATCAGTGTAGCAAGGCTCCCATTTCTCCATGGCCTGTCCTGCATTTCTGGTTTTGACACTTTTTTCAGCATGGCCCTTTTGACCGATGGGAAGCGAGACTTCTTTGTAGCGCTGATTTGCCTTTCCAGGTTGCTTGGTTGGCCAAAAAGGGCGTATGCGTTTTTTCCTGAATATATTCAGGAAAAAACGCATACGCCCTTTTTGGCCAAGGGCATCATTGTCAACGTTTTGCCGCTTTTCATGTGCTTTAAAGGCGATTCGAATCTACCTCCTGAAATCTGTTTCCTGCAATTCTGCCTTGATTTCAAATCCTCTTCTTTGCCTTCCCTCAATATATTTGTGGACGAGAGTTATCATTTATAACTCTGCAGGTTTGTGAATTGCAGTGCCCTGAAGCTCCATTTTACAAGTCGCTTTTTTGGGAGCTGGCCGCAAAAGCGCAGGATGGCTTCAGGCCCTGTTCTGGTTCCGGGGGGCAGGCTGAGCCTGTGGTTAATTCTTCTTCCTGATGGGAAAATAGAGTGACCTGTGCCTGTCCCAACACCAAGAGCTAGTCTCTCATTGGTTCCCCGTCTTCCCGTTCATCCTCAGGACAAATTGCAACCTGTAGGGAACAGGAGGTTAAAGGTGCTGATGCTCCAAGTAGGGAGATTGCTAGTAAAGTGGCTGGAATGGCGAACCCGAGCACAAGGAGATGAGAAATGAGGTGCGTTTTAGAAACCTTTCCCCATCACACGGTGTACCATCTTCTGGGTTTCTTATGCATGTTTTCGATGTAGGAAGATGCCCTTGAACCTGGAGATTTGGGACCCATACGATGAGTAGCATGCAGTATTACTTTAAAGGGTCTGCGTTTGCTCACCCAACCTCACCAAACCTCTCAGCCCCAAGAGTGTCCACCCTTATGTCTCATCCAGCTGTGGGTCTAGATATGGTCAATCCAGGTTGCATCACAGCCCCTGAACGAATTGTGTAAGAATTTCTCTCTCTTTCCCTGTCTTTGTTTCATGGGTTTTTAAAAGTAATTTATTTTTATAATGGGGTTTAGCTGCTTTTCACGGCTGTGTTTATGCCGCTTTACACCCACTTGACACACTAACAGAGAGATATCAATACATAGGTTTTAAGATTATTACTAGTCAGATATATTCTTGTGCGATGAATCGGGCGTGTTGAGTCCAGTTCTCTGAGCAAGGAGTAGGTCTTGTCTATTACATATTGGGTTTATGGAACGGTGTCTGAGCTAATTTGAAGCTCTTGTTTTATGTATCACCCCACCTCACCTTTCCCGTTAAGCAGCCATAGTGTGTTTTCTGCATGTGTGACTCTGTTCTGTTTTGTAATTCAGTTCAAGTGTAACGGTTTTTACATTCCCTCTATAAGTGACACCTTATGAGAAGTGTCCTTTTCTGTGTGACTTATTTCACTTAGAATCGTCTTACCTAAATCCACTCATCATGCTGCTACTAGCCTTATGACATTGATTTCATGGCTGAGTGATATTCCATTGTACATAAGGACCACAACTTTTTTATCCATTTTTCGCTTTCCTGGGATATTTAAGGTGGAATGAAGTGGAGGTCCTTGTCAACAGAGCAGCCCTAAACTTTGGGGTGCTTGTGTCTTGCTGATTTTCAATTTTCCCACTTTATACCCCCATGCGTGGAAGTGCCCTATGCTCTCTAAGCTGTGTTTTTTAGATGTTTCAGGACACACCGTACACTTCTCCAGAGTGGCTGCTGGCAATTTACATCCCGCCCATCAGTGTAGCAAGGCTCCCATTTCTCCATGGCCTGTCCTGCATTTCTGGTTTTGACACTTTTTTCAGCATGGCCCTTTTGACCGATGGGAAGCGAGACTTCTTTGTAGCGCTGATTTGCCTTTCCAGGTTGCTTGGTTGGCCAAAAAGGGCGTATGGGTTTTTTCCTGAATATATTCAGGAAAAAACGCATACGCCCTTTTTGGCCAAGGGCATCATTGTCAACGTTTTGCCGCTTTTCATGTGCTTTAAAGGCGATTCGAATCTACCTCCTGAAATCTGTTTCCTGCAATTCTGACTTGATTTCAAATCCTCTTCTTTGCCTTCCCTGAATATATTTGTGGACGAGAGTTATCATTTATAACTCTGCAGGTTTGTGAATTGCAGTGCCCTGAAGCTCCATTTTACAAGTCGCTTTTTTGGGAGCTGGCCGCAAAAGCGCAGGATGGCTTCAGGCCCTGTTCTGGTTCCGGGGGGCAGGCTGAGCCTGTGGTTAATTCTTCTTCCTGATGGGAAAATAGAGTGACCTGTGCCTGTCCCAACACCAAGAGCTAGTCTCTCATTGGTTCCCCGTCTTCCCGTTCATCCTCAGGACAAATTGCAACCTGTACGGAACAGGAGGTTAAAGGTGCTGATGCTCCAAGTAGGGAGATTGCTAGTAAAGTGGCTGGAATGGCGAACCCGAGCACAAGGAGATGAGAAATGAGGTGCGTTTTAGAAACCTTTCCCCATCACACGGTGTACCATCTTCTGGGTTTCTCATGCATGTTTTCGATGTAGGAAGATGCCCTTGAACCTGGAGATTTGGGACCCATGCGATGGGTAGCACGCAGTATTACTTTAAAGGGTCTGCGTTTGCTCACCCAACCTCACCAAACCTCTCAGCCCCAAGAGTGTCCACCCTTATGTCTCATCCAGCTGTGGGTCTAGATATGGTCAATCCAGGTTGCATCACAGCCCCTGAACGAATTGTGTAAGAATTTCTCTCTCTTTCCCTGTCTTTGTTTCATGGGTTTTTAAAAGTAATTTATTTTTATAATGGGGTTTAGCTGCTTTTCACGGCTGTGTTTATGCCGCTTTACACCCACTTGACACACTAACAGAGAGATATCAATACATAGGTTTTAAGATTATTACTAGTCAGATATATTCTTGTGCGGTGAATCGGGCGTGTTGAGTCCAGTTCTCTGAGCAAGGAGTAGGTCTTGTCTATTACATATTGGGTTTATGGAACGGTATCTGAGCTAATTTGAAACTCTTGTTTTATGTATCACCCCACCTCACCTTTCCCGTTAAGCAGCCATAGTGTGTTTTCTGCATGTGTGACTCTGTTCTGTTTTGTAATTCAGTTCAAGTGTAACGGTTTTTACATTCCCTCTATAAGTGACACCTTATGAGAAGTGTCCTTTTCTGTGTGACTTATTTCACTTAGAATCGTCTTACCTAAATCCACTCATCATGCTGCTACTAGCCTTATGACATTGATTTCATGGCTGAGTGCTATTCCATTGTACATAAGGACCACAACTTTTTTATCCATTTTTCGCTTTCCTGGGATATTTAAGGTGGAATGAAGTGGAGGTCCTTGTCAACAGAGGAGCCCTAAACTTTGGGGTGCTTGTGTCTTGCTGATTTTCAATTTTCCCACTTTATCCCCCCATGCGTGGAAGCGCCCTATGCTCTCTAAGCTGTGTTTTTTAGATGTTTCAGGACACACCGTACACTTCTCCAGAGTGACTGTTGGCAATTTACATCCCGCCCCATCAGTGTAGCAAGGCTCCCATTTCTCCATGGCCTGTCCTGCATTTCTGGTTTTGACACTTTTTTCAGCATGGCCCTTTTGACCGATGGGAAGCGAGACTTCTTTGTAGCGCTGATTTGCCTTTCCAGGTTGCTTGGTTGGCCAAAAAGGGCGTATGCGTTTTTTCCTGAATATATTCAGGAAAAAACGCATACGCCCTTTTTGGCCAAGGGCATCATTGTCAACGTTTTGCCGCTTTTCATGTGCTTTAAAGGCGATTCGAATCTACCTCCTGAAATCTGTTTCCTGCAATTCTGCCTTGATTTCAAATCCTCTTCTTTGCCTTCCCTCAATATATTTGTGGACGAGAGTTATCATTTATAACTCTGCAGGTTTGTGAATTGCAGTGCCCTGAAGCTCCATTTTACAAGTCGCTTTTTTGGGAGCTGGCCGCAAAAGCGCAGGATGGCTTCAGGCCCTGTTCTGGTTCCGGGGGGCAGGCTGAGCCAGTGCTTAATTCTTCTTCCTGATGGGAAAATAGAGTGACCTGTGCCTGTCCCAACACCAAGAGCTAGTCTCTCATTGGTTCCCCGTCTTCCCGTGCATCCTCAGGACAAATTGCAACCTGTACGGAACAGGAGGTTAAAGGTGCTGATGCTCCAAGTAGGGAGATTGTTAGTAAAGTGGCTGGAATGGCGAACCCGAGCACAAGGAGATGAGAAATGAGGTGCGTTTTAGAAACCTTTCCCCATCACACGGTGTACCATCTTCTGGGTTTCTCATGCCTGTTTTCGATGTAGGAAGATGCCCTTGAACCTGGAGATTTGGGACCCATACGATGGGTAGCACGCAGTATTACTTTAAAGGGTCTGCGTTTGCTCACCCAACCTCACCAAACCTCTCAGCCCCAAGAGTGTCCACCCTTATGTCTCATCCAGCTGTGGGTCTAGATATGGTCACTCCAGGTTGCATCACAGCCCCTGAACGAATTGTGTAAGAATTTCTCTCTCTTTCCCTGTCTTTGTTTCATGGGTTTTTAAAAGTAATTTATTTTTATAATGGGGTTTAGCTGCTTTTCACGGCTGTGTTTATGCCGCTTTACACCCACTTGACACACTAACAGAGAGATATCAATACATAGGTTTTAAGATTATTACTAGTCAGATATATTCTTGTGCGGTGAATCGGGCGTGTTGAGTCCAGTTCTCTGAGCAAGGAGTAGGTCTTGTCTATTACATATTGGGTTTATGGAACGGTGTCTGAGCTAATTTGAAGCTCTTGTTTTATGTATCACCCCACCTCACCTTTCCCGTTAAGCAGCCATAGTGTGTTTTCTGCATGTGTGACTCTGTTCTGTTTTGTAATTCAGTTCAAGTGTAACGGTTTTTACATTCCCTCTATAAGTGACACCTTATGAGAAGTGTCCTTTTCTGTGTGACTTATTTCACTTAGAATCGTCTTACCTAAATCCACTCATCATGCTGCTACTAGCCTTATGACATTGATTTCATGGCTGAGTGATATTCCATTGTACATAAGGACCACAACTTTTTTATCCATTTTTCGCTTTCCTGGGATATTTAAGGTGGAATGAAGTGGAGGTCCTTGTCAACAGAGCAGCCCTAAACTTTGGGGTGCTTGTGTCTTGCTGATTTTCAATTTTCCCACTTTATCCCCCCATGCGTGGAAGTGCCCTATGCTCTCTAAGCTGTGTTTTTTAGATGTTTCAGGACACACCGTACACTTCTCCAGAGTGGCTGCTGGCAATTTACATCCCGCCCATCAGTGTAGCAAGGCTCCCATTTCTCCATGGCCTGTCCTGCATTTCTGGTTTTGACACTTTTTTCAGCATGGCCCTTTTGACCGATGGGAAGCGAGACTTCTTTGTAGCGCTGATTTGCCTTTCCAGATTGCTTGGTTGGCCAAAAAGGGCGTATGGGTTTTTTCCTGAATATATTCAGGAAAAAACGCATACGCCCTTTCTGGCCAAGGGCATCATTGTCAACGTTTTGCCGCTTTTCATGTGCTTTAAAGGCGATTCGAATCTACCTCCTGAAATCTGTTTCCTGCAATTCTGACTTGATTTCAAATCCTCTTCTTTGCCTTCCCTGAATATATTTGTGGACGAGAGTTATCATTTATAACTCTGCAGGTTTGTGAATTGCAGTGCCCTGAAGCTCCATTTTACAAGTCGCTTTTTTGGGAGCTGGCCGCAAAAGCGCAGGATGGCTTCAGGCCCTGTTCTGGTTCCGGGGGGCAGGCTGAGCCTGTGGTTAATTCTTCTTCCTGATGGGAAAATAGAGTGACCTGTGCCTGTCCCAACACCAAGAGCTAGTCTCTCATTGGTTCCCCGTCTTCCCGTTCATCCTCAGGACAAATTGCAACCTGTAGGGAACAGGAGGTTAAAGGTGCTGATGCTCCAAGTAGGGAGATTGCTAGTAAAGTGGCTGGAATGGCGAACCCGAGCACAAGGAGATGAGAAATGAGGTGCGTTTTAGAAACCTTTCCCCATCACACGGTGTACCATCTTCTGGGTTTCTTATGCATGTTTTCGATGTAGGAAGATGCCCTTGAACCTGGAGATTTGGGACCCATACGATGAGTAGCATGCAGTATTACTTTAAAGGGTCTGCGTTTGCTCACCCAACCTCACCAAACCTCTCAGCCCCAAGAGTGTCCACCCTTATGTCTCATCCAGCTGTGGGTCTAGATATGGTCAATCCAGGTTGCATCACAGCCCCTGAACGAATTGTGTAAGAATTTCTCTCTCTTTCCCTGTCTTTGTTTCATGGGTTTTTAAAAGTAATTTATTTTTATAATGGGGTTTAGCTGCTTTTCACGGCTGTGTTTATGCCGCTTTACACCCACTTGACACACTAACAGAGAGATATCAATACATAGGTTTTAAGATTATTACTAGTCAGATATATTCTTGTGCGATGAATCGGGCGTGTTGAGTCCAGTTCTCTGAGCAAGGAGTAGGTCTTGTCTATTACATATTGGGTTTATGGAACGGTGTCTGAGCTAATTTGAAGCTCTTGTTTTATGTATCACCCCACCTCACCTTTCCCGTTAAGCAGCCATAGTGTGTTTTCTGCATGTGTGACTCTGTTCTGTTTTGTAATTCAGTTCAAGTGTAACGGTTTTTACATTCCCTCTATAAGTGACACCTTATGAGAAGTGTCCTTTTCTGTGTGACTTATTTCACTTAGAATCGTCTTACCTAAATCCACTCATCATGCTGCTACTAGCCTTATGACATTGATTTCATGGCTGAGTGATATTCCATTGTACATAAGGACCACAACTTTTTTATCCATTTTTCGCTTTCCTGGGATATTTAAGGTGGAATGAAGTGGAGGTCCTTGTCAACAGAGCAGCCCTAAACTTTGGGGTGCTTGTGTCTTGCTGATTTTCAATTTTCCCACTTTATCCCCCCATGCGTGGAAGTGCCCTATGCTCTCTAAGCTGTGTTTTTTAGATGTTTCAGGACACACCGTACACTTCTCCAGAGTGGCTGCTGGCAATTTACATCCCGCCCATCAGTGTAGCAAGGCTCCCATTTCTCCATGGCCTGTCCTGCATTTCTGGTTTTGACACTTTTTTCAGCATGGCCCTTTTGACCGATGGGAAGCGAGACTTCTTTGTAGCGCTGATTTGCCTTTCCAGATTGCTTGGTTGGCCAAAAAGGGCGTATGGGTTTTTTCCTGAATATATTCAGGAAAAAACGCATACGCCCTTTTTGGCCAAGGGCATCATTGTCAACGTTTTGCCGCTTTTCATGTGCTTTAAAGGCGATTCGAATCTACCTCCTGAAATCTGTTTCCTGCAATTCTGACTTGATTTCAAATCCTCTTCTTTGCCTTCCCTGAATATATTTGTGGACGAGAGTTATCATTTATAACTCTGCAGGTTTGTGAATTGCAGTGCCCTGAAGCTCCATTTTACAAGTCGCTTTTTTGGGAGCTGGCCGCAAAAGCGCAGGATGGCTTCAGGCCCTGTTCTGGTTCCGGGGGGCAGGCTGAGCCTGTGGTTAATTCTTCTTCCTGATGGGAAAATAGAGTGACCTGTGCCTGTCCCAACACCAAGAGCTAGTCTCTCATTGGTTCCCCGTCTTCCCGTTCATCCTCAGGACAAATTGCAACCTGTAGGGAACAGGAGGTTAAAGGTGCTGATGCTCCAAGTATGGAGATTGCTAGTAAAGTGGCTGGAATGGCGAACCCGAGCACAAGGAGATGAGAAATGAGGTGCGTTTTAGAAACCTTTCCCCATCACACGGTGTACCATCTTCTGGGTTTCTCATGCATGTTTTCGATGTAGGAAGATACCTTTGAACCTGGAGATTTGGGACCCATGCGATGGGTAGCATGCAGTATTACTTTAAAGGGTCTGCGTTTGCTCACCCAACCTCACCAAACCTCTCAGCCCCAAGAGTGTCTACCCTTATGTCTCATCCAGCTGTGGGTCTAGATATGATCAATCCAGGTTGCATCACAGCCCCTGAACGAATTGTGTAAGAATTTCTCTCTCTTTCCCTGTCTTTGTTTCATGGGTTTTTAAAAGTAATTTATTTTTAAAATGGGGTTTAGCTGCTTTTCACGGCTGTGTTTATGCCGCTTTACACCCACTTGACACACTAACAGAGAGATATCACTACATAGGTTTTAAGATTATTACTAGTCAGATATATTCTTGTGCGGTGAATCGGGCGTGTTGAGTCCAGTTCTCTGAGCAAGGAGTAGGACTTGTCTATTACATATTGGGTTTATGGAACGGTATCTGAGCTAATTTGAAGCTCTTGTTTTATGTATCACCCCACCTCACCTTTCCCGTTAAGCAGCCATAGTGTGTTTTCTGCATGTGTGACTCTGTTCTGTTTTGTAATTCAGTTCAAGTGTAACGGTTTTTACATTCCCTCTATAAGTGACACCTTATGAGAAGTGTCCTTTTCTGTGTGACTTATTTCACTTAGAATCGTCTTACCTAAATCCACTCATCATGCTGCTACTAGCCTTATGACATTGATTTCATGGCTGAGTGATATTCCATTGTACATAAGGACCACAACTTTTTGATCCATTTTTCGCTTTCCTGGGATATTTAAGGTGGAATGAAGTGGAGGTCCTTGTCAACAGAGCAGCCCTAAACTTTGGGGTGCTTGTGTCTTGCTGATTTTCAATTTTCCCACTTTATCCCCCCATGCGTGGAAGTGCCCTATGCTCTCTAAGCTGTGTTTTTTAGATGTTTCAGGACACACCGTACACTTCTCCAGAGTGGCTGTTGGCAATTTACATCCCGCCCATCAGTGTAGCAAGGCTCCCATTTCTCCATGGCCTGTCCTGCATTTCTGGTTTTGACACTTTTTTCAGCATGGCCCTTTTGACCGATGGGAAGCGAGACTTCTTTGTAGCGCTGATTTGCCTTTCCAGGTTGCTTGGTTGGCCAAAAAGGGCGTATGCGTTTTTTCCTGAATATATTCAGGAAAAAACGCATACGCCCTTTTTGGCCAAGGGCATCATTGTCAACGTTTTGCCGCTTTTCATGTGCTTTAAAGGCGATTCGAATCTACCTCCTGAAATCTGTTTCCTGCAATTCTGCCTTGATTTCAAATCCTCTTCTTTGCCTTCCCTCAATATATTTGTGGACGAGAGTTATCATTTATAACTCTGCAGGTTTGTGAATTGCAGTGCCCTGAAGCTCCATTTTACAAGTCGCTTTTTTGGGAGCTGGCCGCAAAAGCGCAGGATGGCTTCAGGCCCTGTTCTGGTTCCGGGGGGCAGGCTGAGCCTGTGGTTAATTCTTCTTCCTGATGGGAAAATAGAGTGACCTGTGCCTGTCCCAACACCAAGAGCTAGTCTCTCATTGGTTCCCCGTCTTCCCGTTCATCCTCAGGACAAATTGCAACCTGTAGGGAACAGGAGGTTAAAGGTGCTGATGCTCCAAGTAGGGAGATTGCTAGTAAAGTGGCTGGAATGGCGAACCCGAGCACAAGGAGATGAGAAATGAGGTGCGTTTTAGAAACCTTTCCCCATCACACGGTGTACCATCTTCTGGGTTTCTTATGCATGTTTTCGATGTAGGAAGATGCCCTTGAACCTGGAGATTTGGGACCCATACGATGAGTAGCATGCAGTATTACTTTAAAGGGTCTGCGTTTGCTCACCCAACCTCACCAAACCTCTCAGCCCCAAGAGTGTCCACCCTTATGTCTCATCCAGCTGTGGGTCTAGATATGGTCAATCCAGGTTGCATCACAGCCCCTGAACGAATTGTGTAAGAATTTCTCTCTCTTTCCCTGTCTTTGTTTCATGGGTTTTTAAAAGTAATTTATTTTTATAATGGGGTTTAGCTGCTTTTCACGGCTGTGTTTATGCCGCTTTACACCCACTTGACACACTAACAGAGAGATATCAATACATAGGTTTTAAGATTATTACTAGTCAGATATATTCTTGTGCGATGAATCGGGCGTGTTGAGTCCAGTTCTCTGAGCAAGGAGTAGGTCTTGTCTATTACATATTGGGTTTATGGAACGGTGTCTGAGCTAATTTGAAGCTCTTGTTTTATGTATCACCCCACCTCACCTTTCCCGTTAAGCAGCCATAGTGTGTTTTCTGCATGTGTGACTCTGTTCTGTTTTGTAATTCAGTTCAAGTGTAACGGTTTTTACATTCCCTCTATAAGTGACACCTTATGAGAAGTGTCCTTTTCTGTGTGACTTATTTCACTTAGAATCGTCTTACCTAAATCCACTCATCATGCTGCTACTAGCCTTATGACATTGATTTCATGGCTGAGTGATATTCCATTGTACATAAGGACCACAACTTTTTTATCCATTTTTCGCTTTCCTGGGATATTTAAGGTGGAATGAAGTGGAGGTCCTTGTCAACAGAGCAGCCCTAAACTTTGGGGTGCTTGTGTCTTGCTGATTTTCAATTTTCCCACTTTATACCCCCATGCGTGGAAGTGCCCTATGCTCTCTAAGCTGTGTTTTTTAGATGTTTCAGGACACACCGTACACTTCTCCAGAGTGGCTGCTGGCAATTTACATCCCGCCCATCAGTGTAGCAAGGCTCCCATTTCTCCATGGCCTGTCCTGCATTTCTGGTTTTGACACTTTTTTCAGCATGGCCCTTTTGACCGATGGGAAGCGAGACTTCTTTGTAGCGCTGATTTGCCTTTCCAGGTTGCTTGGTTGGCCAAAAAGGGCGTATGGGTTTTTTCCTGAATATATTCAGGAAAAAACGCATACGCCCTTTTTGGCCAAGGGCATCATTGTCAACGTTTTGCCGCTTTTCATGTGCTTTAAAGGCGATTCGAATCTACCTCCTGAAATCTGTTTCCTGCAATTCTGACTTGATTTCAAATCCTCTTCTTTGCCTTCCCTGAATATATTTGTGGACGAGAGTTATCATTTATAACTCTGCAGGTTTGTGAATTGCAGTGCCCTGAAGCTCCATTTTACAAGTCGCTTTTTTGGGAGCTGGCCGCAAAAGCGCAGGATGGCTTCAGGCCCTGTTCTGGTTCCGGGGGGCAGGCTGAGCCTGTGGTTAATTCTTCTTCCTGATGGGAAAATAGAGTGACCTGTGCCTGTCCCAACACCAAGAGCTAGTCTCTCATTGGTTCCCCGTCTTCCCGTTCATCCTCAGGACAAATTGCAACCTGTACGGAACAGGAGGTTAAAGGTGCTGATGCTCCAAGTAGGGAGATTGCTAGTAAAGTGGCTGGAATGGCGAACCCGAGCACAAGGAGATGAGAAATGAGGTGCGTTTTAGAAACCTTTCCCCATCACACGGTGTACCATCTTCTGGGTTTCTCATGGATGTTTTCGATGTAGGAAGATGCCCTTGAACCTGGAGATTTGGGACCCATACGATGAGTAGCATGCAGTATTACTTTAAAGGGTCTGCGTTTGCTCACCCAACCTCACCAAACCTCTCAGCCCCAAGAGTGTCCACCCTTATGTCTCATCCAGCTGTGGGTCTAGATATGGTCAATCCAGGTTGCATCACAGCCCCTGAACGAATTGTGTAAGAATTTCTCTCTCTTTCCCTGTCTTTGTTTCATGGGTTTTTAAAAGTAATTTATTTTTATAATGGGGTTTAGCTGCTTTTCACGGCTGTGTTTATGCCGCTTTACACCCACTTGACACACTAACAGAGAGATATCAATACATAGGTTTTAAGATTATTACTAGTCAGATATATTCTTGTGCGATGAATCGGGCGTGTTGAGTCCAGTTCTCTGAGCAAGGAGTAGGTCTTGTCTATTACATATTGGGTTTATGGAACGGTGTCTGAGCTAATTTGAAGCTCTTGTTTTATGTATCACCCCACCTCACCTTTCCCGTTAAGCAGCCATAGTGTGTTTTCTGCATGTGTGACTCTGTTCTGTTTTGTAATTCAGTTCAAGTGTAACGGTTTTTACATTCCCTCTATAAGTGACACCTTATGAGAAGTGTCCTTTTCTGTGTGACTTATTTCACTTAGAATTGTCTTACCTAAATCCACTCATCATGCTGCTACTAGCCTTATGACATTGATTTCATGGCTGAGTGATATTCCATTGTACATAAGGACCACAACTTTTTTATCCATTTTTCGCTTTCCTGGGATATTTAAGGTGGAATGAAGTGGAGGTCCTTGTCAACAGAGCAGCCCTAAACTTTGGGGTGCTTGTGTCTTGCTGATTTTCAATTTTCCCACTTTATACCCCCATGCGTGGAAGTGCCCTATGCTCTCTAAGCTGTGTTTTTTAGATGTTTCAGGACACACCGTACACTTCTCCAGAGTGGCTGCTGGCAATTTACATCCCGCCCATCAGTGTAGCAAGGCTCCCATTTCTCCATGGCCTGTCCTGCATTTCTGGTTTTGACACTTTTTTCAGCATGGCCCTTTTGACCGATGGGAAGCGAGACTTCTTTGTAGCGCTGATTTGCCTTTCCAGGTTGCTTGGTTGGCCAAAAAGGGCGTATGGGTTTTTTCCTGAATATATTCAGGAAAAAACGCATACGCCCTTTTTGGCCAAGGGCATCATTGTCAACGTTTTGCCGCTTTTCATGTGCTTTAAAGGCGATTCGAATCTACCTCCTGAAATCTGTTTCCTGCAATTCTGACTTGATTTCAAATCCTCTTCTTTGCCTTCCCTGAATATATTTGTGGACGAGAGTTATCATTTATAACTCTGCAGGTTTGTGAATTGCAGTGCCCTGAAGCTCCATTTTACAAGTCGCTTTTTTGGGAGCTGGCCGCAAAAGCGCAGGATGGCTTCAGGCCCTGTTCTGGTTCCGGGGGGCAGGCTGAGCCTGTGGTTAATTCTTCTTCCTGATGGGAAAATAGAGTGACCTGTGCCTGTCCCAACACCAAGAGCTAGTCTCTCATTGGTTCCCCGTCTTCCCGTTCATCCTCAGGACAAATTGCAACCTGTACGGAACAGGAGGTTAAAGGTGCTGATGCTCCAAGTAGGGAGATTGCTAGTAAAGTGGCTGGAATGGCGAACCCGAGCACAAGGAGATGAGAAATGAGGTGCGTTTTAGAAACCTTTCCCCATCACACGGTGTACCATCTTCTGGGTTTCTCATGCATGTTTTCGATGTAGGAAGATGCCCTTGAACCTGGAGATTTGGGACCCATGCGATGGGTAGCACGCAGTATTACTTTAAAGGGTCTGCGTTTGCTCACCCAACCTCACCAAACCTCTCAGCCCCAAGAGTGTCCACCCTTATGTCTCATCCAGCTGTGGGTCTAGATATGGTCAATCCAGGTTGCATCACAGCCCCTGAACGAATTGTGTAAGAATTTCTCTCTCTTTCCCTGTCTTTGTTTCATGGGTTTTTAAAAGTAATTTATTTTTATAATGGGGTTTAGCTGCTTTTCACGGCTGTGTTTATGCCGCTTTACACCCACTTGACACACTAACAGAGAGATATCAATACATAGGTTTTAAGATTATTACTAGTCAGATATATTCTTGTGCGGTGAATCGGGCGTGTTGAGTCCAGTTCTCTGAGCAAGGAGTAGGTCTTGTCTATTACATATTGGGTTTATGGAACGGTATCTGAGCTAATTTGAAACTCTTGTTTTATGTATCACCCCACCTCACCTTTCCCGTTAAGCAGCCATAGTGTGTTTTCTGCATGTGTGACTCTGTTCTGTTTTGTAATTCAGTTCAAGTGTAACGGTTTTTACATTCCCTCTATAAGTGACACCTTATGAGAAGTGTCCTTTTCTGTGTGACTTATTTCACTTAGAATCGTCTTACCTAAATCCACTCATCATGCTGCTACTAGCCTTATGACATTGATTTCATGGCTGAGTGCTATTCCATTGTACATAAGGACCACAACTTTTTTATCCATTTTTCGCTTTCCTGGGATATTTAAGGTGGAATGAAGTGGAGGTCCTTGTCAACAGAGGAGCCCTAAACTTTGGGGTGCTTGTGTCTTGCTGATTTTCAATTTTCCCACTTTATCCCCCCATGCGTGGAAGCGCCCTATGCTCTCTAAGCTGTGTTTTTTAGATGTTTCAGGACACACCGTACACTTCTCCAGAGTGACTGTTGGCAATTTACATCCCGCCCCATCAGTGTAGCAAGGCTCCCATTTCTCCATGGCCTGTCCTGCATTTCTGGTTTTGACACTTTTTTCAGCATGGCCCTTTTGACCGATGGGAAGCGAGACTTCTTTGTAGCGCTGATTTGCCTTTCCAGGTTGCTTGGTTGGCCAAAAAGGGCGTATGCGTTTTTTCCTGAATATATTCAGGAAAAAACGCATACGCCCTTTTTGGCCAAGGGCATCATTGTCAACGTTTTGCCGCTTTTCATGTGCTTTAAAGCGATTCGAATCTACCTCCTGAAATCTGTTTCCTGCAATTCTGCCTTGATTTCAAATCCTCTTCTTTGCCTTCCCTCAATATATTTGTGGACGAGAGTTATCATTTATAACTCTGCAGGTTTGTGAATTGCAGTGCCCTGAAGCTCCATTTTACAAGTCGCTTTTTTGGGAGCTGGCCGCAAAAGCGCAGGATGGCTTCAGGCCCTGTTCTGGTTCCGGGGGGCAGGCTGAGCCAGTGCTTAATTTTTCTTCCTGATGGGAAAATAGAGTGACCTGTGCCTGTCCCAACACCAAGAGCTAGTCTCTCATTGGTTCCCCGTCTTCCCGTGCATCCTCAGGACAAATTGCAACCTGTACGGAACAGGAGGTTAAAGGTGCTGATGCTCCAAGTAGGGAGATTGTTAGTAAAGTGGCTGGAATGGCGAACCCGAGCACAAGGAGATGAGAAATGAGGTGCGTTTTAGAAACCTTTCCCCATCACACGGTGTACCATCTTCTGGGTTTCTCATGCCTGTTTTCGATGTAGGAAGATGCCCTTGAACCTGGAGATTTGGGACCCATACGATGGGTAGCACGCAGTATTACTTTAAAGGGTCTGCGTTTGCTCACCCAACCTCACCAAACCTCTCAGCCCCAAGAGTGTCCACCCTTATGTCTCATCCAGCTGTGGGTCTAGATATGGTCACTCCAGGTTGCATCACAGCCCCTGAACGAATTGTGTAAGAATTTCTCTCTCTTTCCCTGTCTTTGTTTCATGGGTTTTTAAAAGTAATTTATTTTTATAATGGGGTTTAGCTGCTTTTCACGGCTGTGTTTATGCCGCTTTACACCCACTTGACACACTAACAGAGAGATATCAATACATAGGTTTTAAGATTATTACTAGTCAGATATATTCTTGTGCGGTGAATCGGGCGTGTTGAGTCCAGTTCTCTGAGCAAGGAGTAGGTCTTGTCTATTACATATTGGGTTTATGGAACGGTGTCTGAGCTAATTTGAAGCTCTTGTTTTATGTATCACCCCACCTCACCTTTCCCGTTAAGCAGCCATAGTGTGTTTTCTGCATGTGTGACTCTGTTCTGTTTTGTAATTCAGTTCAAGTGTAACGGTTTTTACATTCCCTCTATAAGTGACACCTTATGAGAAGTGTCCTTTTCTGTTTGACTTATTTCACTTAGAATCGTCTTACCTAAATCCACTCATCATGCTGCTACTAGCCTTATGACATTGATTTCATGGCTGAGTGATATTCCATTGTACATAAGGACCACAACTTTTTTATCCATTTTTCGCTTTCCTGGGATATTTAAGGTGGAATGAAGTGGAGGTCCTTGTCAACAGAGCAGCCCTAAACTTTGGGGTGCTTGTGTCTTGCTGATTTTCAATTTTCCCACTTTATCCCCCCATGCGTGGAAGTGCCCTATGCTCTCTAAGCTGTGTTTTTTAGATGTTTCAGGACACACCGTACACTTCTCCAGAGTGGCTGCTGGCAATTTACATCCCGCCCATCAGTGTAGCAAGGCTCCCATTTCTCCATGGCCTGTCCTGCATTTCTGGTTTTGACACTTTTTTCAGCATGGCCCTTTTGACCGATGGGAAGCGAGACTTCTTTGTAGCGCTGATTTGCCTTTCCAGATTGCTTGGTTGGCCAAAAAGGGCGTATGGGTTTTTTCCTGAATATATTCAGGAAAAAACGCATACGCCCTTTTTGGCCAAGGGCATCATTGTCAACGTTTTGCCGCTTTTCATGTGCTTTAAAGGCGATTCGAATCTACCTCCTGAAATCTGTTTCCTGCAATTCTGACTTGATTTCAAATCCTCTTCTTTGCCTTCCCTGAATATATTTGTGGACGAGAGTTATCATTTATAACTCTGCAGGTTTGTGAATTGCAGTGCCCTGAAGCTCCATTTTACAAGTCGCTTTTTTGGGAGCTGGCCGCAAAAGCGCAGGATGGCTTCAGGCCCTGTTCTGGTTCCGGGGGGCAGGCTGAGCCTGTGGTTAATTCTTCTTCCTGATGGGAAAATAGAGTGACCTGTGCCTGTCCCAACACCAAGAGCTAGTCTCTCATTGGTTCCCCGTCTTCCCGTTCATCCTCAGGACAAATTGCAACCTGTACGGAACAGGAGGTTAAAGGTGCTGATGCTCCAAGTATGGAGATTGCTAGTAAAGTGGCTGGAATGGCGAACCCGAGCACAAGGAGATGAGAAATGAGGTGCGTTTTAGAAACCTTTCCCCATCACACGGTGTACCATCTTCTGGGTTTCTCATGCATGTTTTCGATGTAGGAAGATACCTTTGAACCTGGAGATTTGTGACCCATGCGATGGGTAGCACGCAGTATTACTTTAAAGGGTCTGCGTTTGCTCACCCAACCTCACCAAACCTCTCAGCCCCAAGAGTGTCTACCCTTATGTCTCATCCAGCTGTGGGTCTAGATATGATCAATCCAGGTTGCATCACAGCCCCTGAACGAATTGTGTAAGAATTTCTCTCTCTTTCCCTGTCTTTGTTTCATGGGTTTTTAAAAGTAATTTATTTTTAAAATGGGGTTTAGCTGCTTTTCACGGCTGTGTTTATGCCGCTTTACACCCACTTGACACACTAACAGAGAGATATCACTACATAGGTTTTAAGATTATTACTAGTCAGATATATTCTTGTGCGGTGAATCGGGCGTGTTGAGTCCAGTTCTCTGAGCAAGGAGTAGGACTTGTCTATTACATATTGGGTTTATGGAACGGTATCTGAGCTAATTTGAAGCTCTTGTTTTATGTATCACCCCACCTCACCTTTCCCGTTAAGCAGCCATAGTGTGTTTTCTGCATGTGTGACTCTGTTCTGTTTTGTAATTCAGTTCAAGTGTAACGGTTTTTACATTTCCTCTATAAGTGACACCTTATGAGAAGTGTCCTTTTCTGTGTGACTTATTTCACTTAGAATCGTCTTACCTAAATCCACTCATCATGCTGCTACTAGCCTTATGACATTGATTTCATGGCTGAGTGATATTCCATTGTACATAAGGACCACAACTTTTTGATCCATTTTTCGCTTTCCTGGGATATTTAAGGTGGAATGAAGTGGAGGTCCTTGTCAACAGAGCAGCCCTAAACTTTGGGGTGCTTGTGTCTTGCTGATTTTCAATTTTCCCACTTTATCCCCCCATGCGTGGAAGTGCCCTATGCTCTCTAAGCTGTGTTTTTTAGATGTTTCAGGACACACCGTACACTTCTCCAGAGTGGCTGTTGGCAATTTACATCCCGCCCATCAGTGTAGCAAGGCTCCCATTTCTCCATGGCCTGTCCTGCATTTCTGGTTTTGACACTTTTTTCAGCATGGCCCTTTTGACCGATGGGAAGCGAGACTTCTTTGTAGCGCTGATTTGCCTTTCCAGGTTGCTTGGTTGGCCAAAAAGGGCGTATGCGTTTTTTCCTGAATATATTCAGGAAAAAACGCATACGCCCTTTTTGGCCAAGGGCATCATTGTCAACGTTTTGCCGCTTTTCATGTGCTTTAAAGGCGATTCGAATCTACCTCCTGAAATCTGTTTCCTGCAATTCTGCCTTGATTTCAAATCCTCTTCTTTGCCTTCCCTCAATATATTTGTGGACGAGAGTTATCATTTATAACTCTGCAGGTTTGTGAATTGCAGTGCCCTGAAGCTCCATTTTACAAGTCGCTTTTTTGGGAGCTGGCCGCAAAAGCGCAGGATGGCTTCAGGCCCTGTTCTGGTTCCGGGGGGCAGGCTGAGCCTGTGGTTAATTCTTCTTCCTGATGGGAAAATAGAGTGACCTGTGCCTGTCCCAACACCAAGAGCTAGTCTCTCATTGGTTCCCCGTCTTCCCGTTCATCCTCAGGACAAATTGCAACCTGTAGGGAACAGGAGGTTAAAGGTGCTGATGCTCCAAGTAGGGAGATTGCTAGTAAAGTGGCTGGAATGGCGAACCCGAGCACAAGGAGATGAGAAATGAGGTGCGTTTTAGAAACCTTTCCCCATCACACGGTGTACCATCTTCTGGGTTTCTTATGCATGTTTTCGATGTAGGAAGATGCCCTTGAACCTGGAGATTTGGGACCCATACGATGAGTAGCATGCAGTATTACTTTAAAGGGTCTGCGTTTGCTCACCCAACCTCACCAAACCTCTCAGCCCCAAGAGTGTCCACCCTTATGTCTCATCCAGCTGTGGGTCTAGATATGGTCAATCCAGGTTGCATCACAGCCCCTGAACGAATTGTGTAAGAATTTCTCTCTCTTTCCCTGTCTTTGTTTCATGGGTTTTTAAAAGTAATTTATTTTTATAATGGGGTTTAGCTGCTTTTCACGGCTGTGTTTATGCCGCTTTACACCCACTTGACACACTAACAGAGAGATATCAATACATAGGTTTTAAGATTATTACTAGTCAGATATATTCTTGTGCGATGAATCGGGCGTGTTGAGTCCAGTTCTCTGAGCAAGGAGTAGGTCTTGTCTATTACATATTGGGTTTATGGAACGGTGTCTGAGCTAATTTGAAGCTCTTGTTTTATGTATCACCCCACCTCACCTTTCCCGTTAAGCAGCCATAGTGTGTTTTCTGCATGTGTGACTCTGTTCTGTTTTGTAATTCAGTTCAAGTGTAACGGTTTTTACATTCCCTCTATAAGTGACACCTTATGAGAAGTGTCCTTTTCTGTGTGACTTATTTCACTTAGAATCGTCTTACCTAAATCCACTCATCATGCTGCTACTAGCCTTATGACATTGATTTCATGGCTGAGTGATATTCCATTGTACATAAGGACCACAACTTTTTTATCCATTTTTCGCTTTCCTGGGATATTTAAGGTGGAATGAAGTGGAGGTCCTTGTCAACAGAGCAGCCCTAAACTTTGGGGTGCTTGTGTCTTGCTGATTTTCAATTTTCCCACTTTATCCCCCCATGCGTGGAAGTGCCCTATGCTCTCTAAGCTGTGTTTTTTAGATGTTTCAGGACACACCGTACACTTCTCCAGAGTGGCTGCTGGCAATTTACATCCCGCCCATCAGTGTAGCAAGGCTCCCATTTCTCCATGGCCTGTCCTGCATTTCTGGTTTTGACACTTTTTTCAGCATGGCCCTTTTGACCGATGGGAAGCGAGACTTCTTTGTAGCGCTGATTTGCCTTTCCAGATTGCTTGGTTGGCCAAAAAGGGCGTATGGGTTTTTTCCTGAATATATTCAGGAAAAAACGCATACGCCCTTTTTGGCCAAGGGCATCATTGTCAACGTTTTGCCGCTTTTCATGTGCTTTAAAGGCGATTCGAATCTACCTCCTGAAATCTGTTTCCTGCAATTCTGACTTGATTTCAAATCCTCTTCTTTGCCTTCCCTGAATATATTTGTGGACGAGAGTTATCATTTATAACTCTGCAGGTTTGTGAATTGCAGTGCCCTGAAGCTCCATTTTACAAGTCGCTTTTTTGGGAGCTGGCCGCAAAAGCGCAGGATGGCTTCAGGCCCTGTTCTGGTTCCGGGGGGCAGGCTGAGCCTGTGGTTAATTCTTCTTCCTGATGGGAAAATAGAGTGACCTGTGCCTGTCCCAACACCAAGAGCTAGTCTCTCATTGGTTCCCCGTCTTCCCGTTCATCCTCAGGACAAATTGCAACCTGTAGGGAACAGGAGGTTAAAGGTGCTGATGCTCCAAGTATGGAGATTGCTAGTAAAGTGGCTGGAATGGCGAACCCGAGCACAAGGAGATGAGAAATGAGGTGCGTTTTAGAAACCTTTCCCCATCACACGGTGTACCATCTTCTGGGTTTCTCATGCATGTTTTCGATGTAGGAAGATACCTTTGAACCTGGAGATTTGGGACCCATGCGATGGGTAGCACGCAGTATTACTTTAAAGGGTCTGCGTTTGCTCACCCAACCTCACCAAACCTCTCAGCCCCAAGAGTGTCTACCCTTATGTCTCATCCAGCTGTGGGTCTAGATATGATCAATCCAGGTTGCATCACAGCCCCTGAACGAATTGTGTAAGAATTTCTCTCTCTTTCCCTGTCTTTGTTTCATGGGTTTTTAAAAGTAATTTATTTTTAAAATGGGGTTTAGCTGCTTTTCACGGCTGTGTTTATGCCGCTTTACACCCACTTGACACACTAACAGAGAGATATCACTACATAGGTTTTAAGATTATTACTAGTCAGATATATTCTTGTGCGGTGAATCGGGCGTGTTGAGTCCAGTTCTCTGAGCAAGGAGTAGGACTTGTCTATTACATATTGGGTTTATGGAACGGTATCTGAGCTAATTTGAAGCTCTTGTTTTATGTATCACCCCACCTCACCTTTCCCGTTAAGCAGCCATAGTGTGTTTTCTGCATGTGTGACTCTGTTCTGTTTTGTAATTCAGTTCAAGTGTAACGGTTTTTACATTCCCTCTATAAGTGACACCTTATGAGAAGTGTCCTTTTCTGTGTGACTTATTTCACTTAGAATCGTCTTACCTAAATCCACTCATCATGCTGCTACTAGCCTTATGACATTGATTTCATGGCTGAGTGATATTCCATTGTACATAAGGACCACAACTTTTTGATCCATTTTTCGCTTTCCTGGGATATTTAAGGTGGAATGAAGTGGAGGTCCTTGTCAACAGAGCAGCCCTAAACTTTGGGGTGCTTGTGTCTTGCTGATTTTCAATTTTCCCACTTTATCCCCCCATGCGTGGAAGTGCCCTATGCTCTCTAAGCTGTGTTTTTTAGATGTTTCAGGACACACCGTACACTTCTCCAGAGTGGCTGTTGGCAATTTACATCCCGCCCATCAGTGTAGCAAGGCTCCCATTTCTCCATGGCCTGTCCTGCATTTCTGGTTTTGACACTTTTTTCAGCATGGCCCTTTTGACCGATGGGAAGCGAGACTTCTTTGTAGCGCTGATTTGCCTTTCCAGGTTGCTTGGTTGGCCAAAAAGGGCGTATGCGTTTTTTCCTGAATATATTCAGGAAAAAACGCATACGCCCTTTTTGGCCAAGGGCATCATTGTCAACGTTTTGCCGCTTTTCATGTGCTTTAAAGGCGATTCGAATCTACCTCCTGAAATCTGTTTCCTGCAATTCTGCCTTGATTTCAAATCCTCTTCTTTGCCTTCCCTCAATATATTTGTGGACGAGAGTTATCATTTATAACTCTGCAGGTTTGTGAATTGCAGTGCCCTGAAGCTCCATTTTACAAGTCGCTTTTTTGGGAGCTGGCCGCAAAAGCGCAGGATGGCTTCAGGCCCTGTTCTGGTTCCGGGGGGCAGGCTGAGCCTGTGGTTAATTCTTCTTCCTGATGGGAAAATAGAGTGACCTGTGCCTGTCCCAACACCAAGAGCTAGTCTCTCATTGGTTCCCCGTCTTCCCGTTCATCCTCAGGACAAATTGCAACCTGTACGGAACAGGAGGTTAAAGGTGCTGATGCTCCAAGTAGGGAGATTGCTAGTAAAGTGGCTGGAATGGCGAACCCGAGCACAAGGAGATGAGAAATGAGGTGCGTTTTAGAAACCTTTCCCCATCACACGGTGTACCATCTTCTGGGTTTCTCATGCATGTTTTCGATGTAGGAAGATGCCCTTGAACCTGGAGATTTGGGACCCATGCGATGGGTAGCACGCAGTATTACTTTAAAGGGTCTGCGTTTGCTCACCCAACCTCACCAAACCTCTCAGCCCCAAGAGTGTCCACCCTTATGTCTCATCCAGCTGTGGGTCTAGATATGGTCAATCCAGGTTGCATCACAGCCCCTGAACGAATTGTGTAAGAATTTCTCTCTCTTTCCCTGTCTTTGTTTCATGGGTTTTTAAAAGTAATTTATTTTTATAATGGGGTTTAGCTGCTTTTCACGGCTGTGTTTATGCCGCTTTACACCCACTTGACACACTAACAGAGAGATATCAATACATAGGTTTTAAGATTATTACTAGTCAGATATATTCTTGTGCGGTGAATCGGGCGTGTTGAGTCCAGTTCTCTGAGCAAGGAGTAGGTCTTGTCTATTACATATTGGGTTTATGGAACGGTATCTGAGCTAATTTGAAACTCTTGTTTTATGTATCACCCCACCTCACCTTTCCCGTTAAGCAGCCATAGTGTGTTTTCTGCATGTGTGACTCTGTTCTGTTTTGTAATTCAGTTCAAGTGTAACGGTTTTTACATTCCCTCTATAAGTGACACCTTATGAGAAGTGTCCTTTTCTGTGTGACTTATTTCACTTAGAATCGTCTTACCTAAATCCACTCATCATGCTGCTACTAGCCTTATGACATTGATTTCATGGCTGAGTGCTATTCCATTGTACATAAGGACCACAACTTTTTTATCCATTTTTCGCTTTCCTGGGATATTTAAGGTGGAATGAAGTGGAGGTCCTTGTCAACAGAGGAGCCCTAAACTTTGGGGTGCTTGTGTCTTGCTGATTTTCAATTTTCCCACTTTATCCCCCCATGCGTGGAAGCGCCCTATGCTCTCTAAGCTGTGTTTTTTAGATGTTTCAGGACACACCGTACACTTCTCCAGAGTGACTGTTGGCAATTTACATCCCGCCCCATCAGTGTAGCAAGGCTCCCATTTCTCCATGGCCTGTCCTGCATTTCTGGTTTTGACACTTTTTTCAGCATGGCCCTTTTGACCGATGGGAAGCGAGACTTCTTTGTAGCGCTGATTTGCCTTTCCAGGTTGCTTGGTTGGCCAAAAAGGGCGTATGCGTTTTTTCCTGAATATATTCAGGAAAAAACGCATACGCCCTTTTTGGCCAAGGGCATCATTGTCAACGTTTTGCCGCTTTTCATGTGCTTTAAAGCGATTCGAATCTACCTCCTGAAATCTGTTTCCTGCAATTCTGCCTTGATTTCAAATCCTCTTCTTTGCCTTCCCTCAATATATTTGTGGACGAGAGTTATCATTTATAACTCTGCAGGTTTGTGAATTGCAGTGCCCTGAAGCTCCATTTTACAAGTCGCTTTTTTGGGAGCTGGCCGCAAAAGCGCAGGATGGCTTCAGGCCCTGTTCTGGTTCCGGGGGGCAGGCTGAGCCTGTGGTGAATTCTTCTTCCTGATGGGAAAATAGAGTGACCTGTGCCTGTCCCAACACCAAGAGCTAGTCTCTCATTGGTTCCCCGTCTTCCCGTTCATCCTCAGGACAAATTGCAACCTGCACGGAACAGGAGGTTAAAGGTGCTGAGGCTCCAAGTAGGGAGATTGCTAGTAAAGCGGCTGGAATGGCGAACCCGAGCACAAGGAGATGAGAAATGAGGTGCGTTTTAGAAACCTTTCCCCATCACACGGTGTACCATCTTCTGGGTTTCTCATGCATGTTTTCGATGTAGGAAGATGCCCTTGAACCTGGAGATTTGGGACCCATGCGATGGGTAGCACGCAGTATTACTTTAAAGGGTCTGCGTTTGCTCACCCAACCTCACCAAACCTCTCAGCCCCAAGAGTGTCCACCCTTATGTCTCATCCAGCTGTGGGTCTAGATATGGTCAATCCAGGTTGCATCACAGCCCCTGAACGAATTGTGTAAGAATTTCTCTCTCTTTCCCTGTCTTTGTTTCATGGGTTTTTAAAAGTAATTTATTTTTATAATGGGGTTTAGCTGCTTTTCACGGCTGTGTTTATGCCGCTTTACACCCACTTGACACACTAACAGAGAGATAGCAATACATAGGTTTTAAGATTATTACTAGTCAGATATATTCTTGTGCGGTGAATCGGGCGTGTTGAGTCCAGTTCTCTGAGCAAGGAGTAGGTCTTGTCTATTACATATTGGGTTTATGGAACGGTATCTGAGCTAATTTGAAACTCTTGTTTTATGTATCACCCCACCTCACCTTTCCCGTTAAGCAGCCATAGTGTGTTTTCTGCATGTGTGACTCTGTTCTGTTTTGTAATTCAGTTCAAGTGTAACGGTTTTTACATTCCCTCTATAAGTGACACCTTATGAGAAGTGTCCTTTTCTGTGTGACTTATTTCACTTAGAATCGTCTTACCTAAATCCACTCATCATGCTGCTACTAGCCTTATGACATTGATTTCATGGCTGAGTGCTATTCCATTGTACATAAGGACCACAACTTTTTTATCCATTTTTCGCTTTCCTGGGATATTTAAGGTGGAATGAAGTGGAGGTCCTTGTCAACAGAGGAGCCCTAAACTTTGGGGTGCTTGTGTCTTGCTGATTTTCAATTTTCCCACTTTATCCCCCCATGCGTGGAAGCGCCCTATGCTCTCTAAGCTGTGTTTTTTAGATGTTTCAGGACACACCGTACACTTCTCCAGAGTGACTGTTGGCAATTTACATCCCGCCCCATCAGTGTAGCAAGGCTCCCATTTCTCCATGGCCTGTCCTGCATTTCTGGTTTTGACACTTTTTTCAGCATGGCCCTTTTGACCGATGGGAAGCGAGACTTCTTTGTAGTGCTGATTTGCCTTTCCAGGTTGCTTGGTTGGCCAAAAAGGGCGTATGCGTTTTTTCCTGAATATATTCAGGAAAAAACGCATACGCCCTTTTTGGCCAAGGGCATCATTGTCAACGTTTTGCCGCTTTTCATGTGCTTTAAAGCGATTCGAATCTACCTCCTGAAATCTGTTTCCTGCAATTCTGCCTTGATTTCAAATCCTCTTCTTTGCCTTCCCTCAATATATTTGTGGACGAGAGTTATCATTTATAACTCTGCAGGTTTGTGAATTGCAGTGCCCTGAAGCTCCATTTTACAAGTCGCTTTTTTGGGAGCTGGCCGCAAAAGCGCAGGATGGCTTCAGGCCCTGTTCTGGTTCCGGGGGGCAGGCTGAGCCAGTGCTTAATTCTTCTTCCTGATGGGAAAATAGAGTGACCTGTGCCTGTCCCAACACCAAGAGCTAGTCTCTCATTGGTTCCCCGTCTTCCCGTGCATCCTCAGGACAAATTGCAACCTGTACGGAACAGGAGGTTAAAGGTGCTGATGCTCCAAGTAGGGAGATTGTTAGTAAAGTGGCTGGAATGGCGAACCCGAGCACAAGGAGATGAGAAATGAGGTGCGTTTTAGAAACCTTTCCCCATCACACGGTGTACCATCTTCTGGGTTTCTCATGCCTGTTTTCGATGTAGGAAGATGCCCTTGAACCTGGAGATTTGGGACCCATACGATGGGTAGCACGCAGTATTACTTTAAAGGGTCTGCGTTTGCTCACCCAACCTCACCAAACCTCTCAGCCCCAAGAGTGTCCACCCTTATGTCTCATCCAGCTGTGGGTCTAGATATGGTCACTCCAGGTTGCATCACAGCCCCTGAACGAATTGTGTAAGAATTTCTCTCTCTTTCCCTGTCTTTGTTTCATGGGTTTTTAAAAGTAATTTATTTTTATAATGGGGTTTAGCTGCTTTTCACGGCTGTGTTTATGCCGCTTTACACCCACTTGACACACTAACAGAGAGATATCAATACATAGGTTTTAAGATTATTACTAGTCAGATATATTCTTGTGCGGTGAATCGGGCGTGTTGAGTCCAGTTCTCTGAGCAAGGAGTAGGTCTTGTCTATTACATATTGGGTTTATGGAACGGTATCTGAGCTAATTTGAAGCTCTTGTTTTATGTATCACCCCACCTCACCTTTCCCGTTAAGCAGCCATAGTGTGTTTTCTGCATGTGTGACTCTGTTCTGTTTTGTAATTCAGTTCAAGTGTAACGGTTTTTACATTCCCTCTATAAGTGACACCTTATGAGAAGTGTCCTTTTCTGTGTGACTTATTTCACTTAGAATCGTCTTACCTAAATCCACTCATCATGCTGCTACTAGCCTTATGACATTGATTTCATGGCTGAGTGCTATTCCATTGTACATAAGGACCACAACTTTTTTATCCATTTTTCGCTTTCCTGGGATATTTAAGGTGGAATGAAGTGGAGGTCCTTGTCAACAGAGCAGCCCTAAACTTTGGGGTGCTTGTGTCTTGCTGATTTTCAATTTTCCCACTTTATCCCCCCATGCGTGGAAGTGCCCTATGCTCTCTAAGCTGTGTTTTTTAGATGTTTCAGGACACACCGTACACTTCTCCAGAGTGGCTGTTGGCAATTTACATCCCGCCCATCAGTGTAGCAAGGCTCCCATTTCTCCATGGCCTGTCCTGCATTTCTGGTTTTGACACTTTTTTCAGCATGGCCCTTTTGACCGATGGGAAGCGAGACTTCTTTGTAGCGCTGATTTGCCTTTCCAGGTTGCTTGGTTGGCCAAAAAGGGCGTATGCGTTTTTTCCTGAATATATTCAGGAAAAAACGCATACGCCCTTTTTGGCCAAGGGCATCATTGTCAACGTTTTGCCGCTTTTCATGTGCTTTAAAGGCGATTCGAATCTACCTCCTGAAATCTGTTTCCTGCAATTCTGCCTTGATTTCAAATCCTCTTCTTTGCCTTCCCTCAATATATTTGTGGACGAGAGTTATCATTTATAACTCTGCAGGTTTGTGAATTGCAGTGCCCTGAAGCTCCATTTTACAAGTCGCTTTTTTGGGAGCTGGCCGCAAAAGCGCAGGATGGCTTCAGGCCCTGTTCTGGTTCCGGGGGGCAGGCTGAGCCTGTGGTGAATTCTTCTTCCTGATGGGAAAATAGAGTGACCTGTGCCTGTCCCAACACCAAGAGCTAGTCTCTCATTGGTTCCCCGTCTTCCCGTTCATCCTCAGGACAAATTGCAACCTGCACGGAACAGGAGGTTAAAGGTGCTGAGGCTCCAAGTAGGGAGATTGCTAGTAAAGCGGCTGGAATGGCGAACCCGAGCACAAGGAGATGAGAAATGAGGTGCGTTTTAGAAACCTTTCCCCATCACACGGTGTACCATCTTCTGGGTTTCTCATGCATGTTTTCGATGTAGGAAGATGCCCTTGAACCTGGAGATTTGGGACCCATGCGATGGGTAGCACGCAGTATTACTTTAAAGGGTCTGCGTTTGCTCACCCAACCTCACCAAACCTCTCAGCCCCAAGAGTGTCCACCCTTATGTCTCATCCAGCTGTGGGTCTAGATATGGTCAATCCAGGTTGCATCACAGCCCCTGAACGAATTGTGTAAGAATTTCTCTCTCTTTCCCTGTCTTTGTTTCATGGGTTTTTAAAAGTAATTTATTTTTATAATGGGGTTTAGCTGCTTTTCACGGCTGTGTTTATGCCGCTTTACACCCACTTGACACACTAACAGAGAGATAGCAATACATAGGTTTTAAGATTATTACTAGTCAGATATATTCTTGTGCGGTGAATCGGGCGTGTTGAGTCCAGTTCTCTGAGCAAGGAGTAGGTCTTGTCTATTACATATTGGGTTTATGGAACGGTATCTGAGCTAATTTGAAACTCTTGTTTTATGTATCACCCCACCTCACCTTTCCCGTTAAGCAGCCATAGTGTGTTTTCTGCATGTGTGACTCTGTTCTGTTTTGTAATTCAGTTCAAGTGTAACGGTTTTTACATTCCCTCTATAAGTGACACCTTATGAGAAGTGTCCTTTTCTGTGTGACTTATTTCACTTAGAATCGTCTTACCTAAATCCACTCATCATGCTGCTACTAGCCTTATGACATTGATTTCATGGCTGAGTGCTATTCCATTGTACATAAGGACCACAACTTTTTGATCCATTTTTCGCTTTCCTGGGATATTTAAGGTGGAATGAAGTGGAGGTCCTTGTCAACAGAGCAGCCCTAAACTTTGGGGTGCTTGTGTCTTGCTGATTTTCAATTTTCCCACTTTATCCCCCCATGCGTGGAAGTGCCCTATGCTCTCTAAGCTGTGTTTTTTAGATGTTTCAGGACACACCGTACACTTCTCCAGAGTGGCTGTTGGCAATTTACATCCCGCCCATCAGTGTAGCAAGGCTCCCATTTCTCCATGGCCTGTCCTGCATTTCTGTTTTTGACACTTTTTTCAGCATGGCCCTTTTGACCGATGGGAAGCGAGACTTCTTTGTAGCGCTGATTTGCCTTTCCAGGTTGCTTGGTTGGCCAAAAAGGGCGTATGCGTTTTTTCCTGAATATATTCAGGAAAAAACGCATACGCCCTTTTTGGCCAAGGGCATCATTGTCAACGTTTTGCCGCTTTTCATGTGCTTTAAAGGCGATTCGAATCTACCTCCTGAAATCTGTTTCCTGCAATTCTGCCTTGATTTCAAATCCTCTTCTTTGCCTTCCCTCAATATATTTGTGGACGAGAGTTATCATTTATAACTCTGCAGGTTTGTGAATTGCAGTGCCCTGAAGCTCCATTTTACAAGTCGCTTTTTTGGGAGCTGGCCGCAAAAGCGCAGGATGGCTTCAGGCCCTGTTCTGGTTCCGGGGGGCAGGCTGAGCCAGTGCTTAATTCTTCTTCCTGATGGGAAAATAGAGTGACCTGTGCCTGTCCCAACACCAAGAGCTAGTCTCTCATTGGTTCCCCGTCTTCCCGTGCATCCTCAGGACAAATTGCAACCTGTACGGAACAGGAGGTTAAAGGTGCTGATGCTCCAAGTAGGGAGATTGTTAGTAAAGTGGCTGGAATGGCGAACCCGAGCACAAGGAGATGAGAAATGTGGTGCGTTTTAGAAACCTTTCCCCATCACACGGTGTACCATCTTCTGGGTTTCTCATGCCTGTTTTCGATGTAGGAAGATGCCCTTGAACCTGGAGATTTGGGACCCATACGATGGGTAGCACGCAGTATTACTTTAAAGGGTCTGCGTTTGCTCACCCAACCTCACCAAACCTCTCAGCCCCAAGAGTGTCCACCCTTATGTCTCATCCAGCTGTGGGTCTAGATATGGTCACTCCAGGTTGCATCACAGCCCCTGAACGAATTGTGTAAGAATTTCTCTCTCTTTCCCTGTCTTTGTTTCATGGGTTTTTAAAAGTAATTTATTTTTATAATGGGGTTTAGCTGCTTTTCACGGCTGTGTTTATGCCGCTTTACACCCACTTGACACACTAACAGAGAGATATCAATACATAGGTTTTAAGATTATTACTAGTCAGATATATTCTTGTGCGGTGAATCGGGCGTGTTGAGTCCAGTTCTCTGAGCAAGGAGTAGGTCTTGTCTATTACATATTGGGTTTATGGAACGGTATCTGAGCTAATTTGAAGCTCTTGTTTTATGTATCACCCCACCTCACCTTTCCCGTTAAGCAGCCATAGTGTGTTTTCTGCATGTGTGACTCTGTTCTGTTTTGTAATTCAGTTCAAGTGTAACGGTTTTTACATTCCCTCTATAAGTTACACCTTATGAGAAGTGTCCTTTTCTGTGTGACTTATTTCACTTAGAATCGTCTTACCTAAATCCACTCATCATGCTGCTACTAGCCTTATGACATTGATTTCATGGCTGAGTGCTATTCCATTGTACATAAGGACCACAACTTTTTTATCCATTTTTCGCTTTCCTGGGATATTTAAGGTGGAATGAAGTGGAGGTCCTTGTCAACAGAGCAGCCCTAAACTTTGGGGTGCTTGTGTCTTGCTGATTTTCAATTTTCCCACTTTATCCCCCCATGCGTGGAAGTGCCCTATGCTCTCTAAGCTGTGTTTTTTAGATGTTTCAGGACACACCGTACACTTCTCCAGAGTGGCTGTTGGCAATTTACATCCCGCCCATCAGTGTAGCAAGGCTCCCATTTCTCCATGGCCTGTCCTGCATTTCTGGTTTTGACACTTTTTTCAGCATGGCCCTTTTGACCGATGGGAAGCGAGACTTCTTTGTAGCGCTGATTTGCCTTTCCAGGTTGCTTGGTTGGCCAAAAAGGGCGTATGCGTTTTTTCCTGAATATATTCAGGAAAAAACGCATACGCCCTTTTTGGCCAAGGGCATCATTGTCAACGTTTTGCCGCTTTTCATGTGCTTTAAAGGCGATTCGAATCTACCTCCTGAAATCTGTTTCCTGCAATTCTGCCTTGATTTCAAATCCTCTTCTTTGCCTTCCCTCAATATATTTGTGGACGAGAGTTATCATTTATAACTCTGCAGGTTTGTGAATTGCAGTGCCCTGAAGCTCCATTTTACAAGTCGCTTTTTTGGGAGCTGGCCGCAAAAGCGCAGGATGGCTTCAGGCCCTGTTCTGGTTCCGGGGGGCAGGCTGAGCCTGTGGTGAATTCTTCTTCCTGATGGGAAAATAGAGTGACCTGTGCCTGTCCCAACACCAAGAGCTAGTCTCTCATTGGTTCCCCGTCTTCCCGTTCATCCTCAGGACAAATTGCAACCTGCACGGAACAGGAGGTTAAAGGTGCTGAGGCTCCAAGTAGGGAGATTGCTAGTAAAGCGGCTGGAATGGCGAACCCGAGCACAAGGAGATGAGAAATGAGGTGCGTTTTAGAAACCTTTCCCCATCACACGGTGTACCATCTTCTGGGTTTCTCATGCATGTTTTCGATGTAGGAAGATGCCCTTGAACCTGGAGATTTGGGACCCATGCGATGGGTAGCACGCAGTATTACTTTAAAGGGTCTGCGTTTGCTCACCCAACCTCACCAAACCTCTCAGCCCCAAGAGTGTCCACCCTTATGTCTCATCCAGCTGTGGGTCTAGATATGGTCAATCCAGGTTGCATCACAGCCCCTGAACGAATTGTGTAAGAATTTCTCTCTCTTTCCCTGTCTTTGTTTCATGGGTTTTTAAAAGTAATTTATTTTTATAATGGGGTTTAGCTGCTTTTCACGGCTGTGTTTATGCCGCTTTACACCCACTTGACACACTAACAGAGAGATAGCAATACATAGGTTTTAAGATTATTACTAGTCAGATATATTCTTGTGCGGTGAATCGGGCGTGTTGAGTCCAGTTCTCTGAGCAAGGAGTAGGTCTTGTCTATTACATATTGGGTTTATGGAACGGTATCTGAGCTAATTTGAAACTCTTGTTTTATGTATCACCCCACCTCACCTTTCCCGTTAAGCAGCCATAGTGTGTTTTCTGCATGTGTGACTCTGTTCTGTTTTGTAATTCAGTTCAAGTGTAACGGTTTTTACATTCCCTCTATAAGTGACACCTTATGAGAAGTGTCCTTTTCTGTGTGACTTATTTCACTTAGAATCGTCTTACCTAAATCCACTCATCATGCTGCTACTAGCCTTATGACATTGATTTCATGGCTGAGTGCTATTCCATTGTACATAAGGACCACAACTTTTTGATCCATTTTTCGCTTTCCTGGGATATTTAAGGTGGAATGAAGTGGAGGTCCTTGTCAACAGAGCAGCCCTAAACTTTGGGGTGCTTGTGTCTTGCTGATTTTCAATTTTCCCACTTTATCCCCCCATGCGTGGAAGTGCCCTATGCTCTCTAAGCTGTGTTTTTTAGATGTTTCAGGACACACCGTACACTTCTCCAGAGTGGCTGTTGGCAATTTACATCCCGCCCATCAGTGTAGCAAGGCTCCCATTTCTCCATGGCCTGTCCTGCATTTCTGTTTTTGACACTTTTTTCAGCATGGCCCTTTTGACCGATGGGAAGCGAGACTTCTTTGTAGCGCTGATTTGCCTTTCCAGGTTGCTTGGTTGGCCAAAAAGGGCGTATGCGTTTTTTCCTGAATATATTCAGGAAAAAACGCATACGCCCTTTTTGGCCAAGGGCATCATTGTCAACGTTTTGCCGCTTTTCATGTGCTTTAAAGGCGATTCGAATCTACCTCCTGAAATCTGTTTCCTGCAATTCTGCCTTGATTTCAAATCCTCTTCTTTGCCTTCCCTCAATATATTTGTGGACGAGAGTTATCATTTATAACTCTGCAGGTTTGTGAATTGCAGTGCCCTGAAGCTCCATTTTACAAGTCGCTTTTTTGGGAGCTGGCCGCAAAAGCGCAGGATGGCTTCAGGCCCTGTTCTGGTTCCGGGGGGCAGGCTGAGCCTGTGGTTAATTCTTCTTCCTGATGGGAAAATAGAGTGACCTGTGCCTGTCCCAACACCAAGAGCTAGTCTCTCATTGGTTCCCCGTCTTCCCGTTCATCCTCAGGACAAATTGCAACCTGTACGGAACAGGAGGTTAAAGGTGCTGAGGCTCCAAGTAGGGAGATTGTTAGTAAAGTGGCTGGAATGGCGAACCCGAGCACAAGGAGATGAGAAATGAGGTGCGTTTTAGAAACCTTTCCCCATCACACGGTGTACCATCTTCTGGGTTTCTCATGCATGTTTTCGATGTAGGAAGATGCCCTTGAACCTGGAGATTTGGGACCCATGCGATGGGTAGCACGCAGTATTACTTTAAAGGGTCTGCGTTTGCTCACCCAACCTCACCAAACCTCTCAGCCCCAAGAGTGTCCACCCTTATGTCTCATCCAGCTGTGGGTCTAGATATGGTCAATCCAGGTTGCATCACAGCCCCTGAACGAATTGTGTAAGAATTTCTCTCTCTTTCCCTGTCTTTGTTTCATGGGTTTTTAAAAGTAATTTATTTTTATAATGGGGTTTAGCTGCTTTTCACGGCTGTGTTTATGCCGCTTTACACCCACTTGACACACTAACAGAGAGATAGCAATACATAGGTTTTAAGATTATTACTAGTCAGATATATTCTTGTGCGGTGAATCGGGCGTGTTGAGTCCAGTTCTCTGAGCAAGGAGTAGGTCTTGTCTATTACATATTGGGTTTATGGAACGGTATCTGAGCTAATTTGAAACTCTTGTTTTATGTATCACCCCACCTCACCTTTCCCGTTAAGCAGCCATAGTGTGTTTTCTGCATGTGTGACTCTGTTCTGTTTTGTAATTCAGTTCAAGTGTAACGGTTTTTACATTCCCTCTATAAGTGACACCTTATGAGAAGTGTCCTTTTCTGTGTGACTTATTTCACTTAGAATCGTCTTACCTAAATCCACTCATCATGCTGCTACTAGCCTTATGACATTGATTTCATGGCTGAGTGCTATTCCATTGTACATAAGGACCACAACTTTTTTATCCATTTTTCGCTTTCCTGGGATATTTAAGGTGGAATGAAGTGGAGGTCCTTGTCAACAGAGCAGCCCTAAACTTTGGGGTGCTTGTGTCTTGCTGATTTTCAATTTTCCCACTTTATCCCCCCATGCGTGGAAGTGCCCTATGCTCTCTAAGCTGTGTTTTTTAGATGTTTCAGGACACACCGTACACTTCTCCAGAGTGGCTGTTGGCAATTTACATCCCGCCCATCAGTGTAGCAAGGCTCCCATTTCTCCATGGCCTGTCCTGCATTTCTGTTTTTGACACTTTTTTCAACATGGCCCTTTTGACCGATGGGAAGCGAGACTTCTTTGTAGCGCTGATTTGCCTTTCCAGGTTGCTTGGTTGGCCAAAAAGGGCGTATGCGTTTTTTCCTGAATATATTCAGGAAAAAACGCATACGCCCTTTTTGGCCAAGGGCATCATTGTCAACGTTTTGCCGCTTTTCATGTGCTTTAAAGGCGATTCGAATCTACCTCCTGAAATCTGTTTCCTGCAATTCTGCCTTGATTTCAAATCCTCTTCTTTGCCTTCCCTCAATATATTTGTGGACGAGAGTTATCATTTATAACTCTGCAGGTTTGTGAATTGCAGTGCCCTGAAGCTCCATTTTACAAATCGCTTTTTTGGGAGCTGGCCGCAAAAGCGCAGGATGGCTTCAGGCCCTGTTCTGGTTCCGGGGGGCAGGCTGAGCCTGTGGTTAATTCTTCTTCCTGATGGGAAAATAGAGTGACCTGTGCCTGTCCCAACACCAAGAGCTAGTCTCTCATTGGTTCCCCGTCTTCCCGTTCATCCTCAGGACAAATTGCAACCTGTACGGAACAGGAGGTTAAAGGTGCTGATGCTCCAAGTAGGGAGATTGTTAGTAAAGTGGCTGGAATGGCGAACCCGAGCACAAGGAGATGAGAAATGAGGTGCGTTTTAGAAACCTTTCCCCATCACACGGTGTACCATCTTCTGGGTTTCTCATGCATGTTTTCGATGTAGGAAGATGCCCTTGAACCTGGAGATTTGGGACCCATGCGATGGGTAGCACGCAGTATTACTTTAAAGGGTCTGCGTTTGCTCACCCAACCTCACCAAACCTCTCAGCCCCAAGAGTGTCCACCCTTATGTCTCATCCAGCTGTGGGTCTAGATATGGTCAATCCAGGTTGCATCACAGCCCCTGAACGAATTGTGTAAGAATTTCTCTCTCTTTCCCTGTCTTTGTTTCATGGGTTTTTAAAAGTAATTTATTTTTATAATGGGGTTTAGCTGCTTTTCACGGCTGTGTTTATGCCGCTTTACACCCACTTGACACACTAACAGAGAGATAGCAATACATAGGTTTTAAGATTATTACTAGTCAGATATATTCTTGTGCGGTGAATCGGGCGTGTTGAGTCCAGTTCTCTGAGCAAGGAGTAGGTCTTGTCTATTACATATTGGGTTTATGGAACGGTATCTGAGCTAATTTGAAACTCTTGTTTTATGTATCACCCCACCTCACCTTTCCCGTTAAGCAGCCATAGTGTGTTTTCTGCATGTGTGACTCTGTTCTGTTTTGTAATTCAGTTCAAGTGTAACGGTTTTTACATTCCCTCTATAAGTGACACCTTATGAGAAGTGTCCTTTTCTGTGTGACTTATTTCACTTAGAATCGTCTTACCTAAATCCACTCATCATGCTGCTACTAGCCTTATGACATTGATTTCATGGCTGAGTGTTATTCCATTGTACATAAGGACCACAACTTTTTTATCCATTTTTCGCTTTCCTGGGATATTTAAGGTGGAATGAAGTGGAGGTCCTTGTCAACAGAGCAGCCCTAAACTTTGGGGTGCTTGTGTCTTGCTGATTTTCAATTTTCCCACTTTATCCCCCCATGCGTGGAAGTGCCCTATGCTCTCTAAGCTGTGTTTTTTAGATGTTTCAGGACACACCGTACACTTCTCCAGAGTGGCTGTTGGCAATTTACATCCCGCCCATCAGTGTAGCAAGGCTCCCATTTCTCCATGGCCTGTCCTGCATTTCTGGTTTTGACACTTTTTTCAGCATGGCCCTTTTGACCGATGGGAAGCGAGACTTCTTTGTAGCGCTGATTTGCCTTTCCAGGTTGCTTGGTTGGCCAAAAAGGGCGTATGCGTTTTTTCCTGAATATATTCAGGAAAAAACGCATACGCCCTTTTTGGCCAAGGGCATCATTGTCAACGTTTTGCCGCTTTTCATGTGCTTTGAAGGCGATTCGAATCTACCTCCTGAAATCTGTTTCCTGCAATTCTGCCTTGATTTCAAATCCTCTTCTTTGCCTTCCCTCAATATATTTGTGGACGAGAGTTATCATTTATAACTCTGCAGGTTTGTGAATTGCAGTGCCCTGAAGCTCCATTTTACAAGTCGGTTTTTTGGGAGCTGGCCGCAAAAGCGCAGGATGGCTTCAGGCCCTGTTCTGGTTCCGGGGGGCAGGCTGGGCCTGTGGTTAATTCTTCTTCCTGATGGGAAAATAGAGTGACCTGTGCCTGTCCCAACACCAAGAGCTAGTCTCTCATTGGTTCCCCGTCTTCCCGTGCATCCTCAGGACAAATTGCAACCTGTACGGAACAGGAGGTTAAAGGTGCTGATGCTCCAAGTAGGGAGATTGTTAGTAAAGTGGCTGGAATGGCGAACCCGAGCACAAGGAGATGAGAAATGAGGTGCGTTTTAGAAACCTTTCCCCATCACACGGTGTACCATCTTCTGGGTTTCTCATGCATGTTTTCGATGTAGGAAGATGCCCTTGAACCTGGAGATTTGGGACCCATGCGATGGGTAGCACGCAGTATTACTTTAAAGGGTCTGCGTTTGCTCACCCAACCTCACCAAACCTCTCAGCCCCAAGAGTGTCCACCCTTATGTCTCATCCAGCTGTGGGTCTAGATATGGTCAATCCAGGTTGCATCACAGCCCCTGAACGAATTGTGTAAGAATTTCTCTCTCTTTCCCTGTCTTTGTTTCATGGGTTTTTAAAAGTAATTTATTTTTATAATGGGGTTTAGCTGCTTTTCACGGCTGTGTTTATGCCGCTTTACACCCACTTGACACACTAACAGAGAGATATCAATACATAGGTTTTAAGATTATTACTAGTCAGATATATTCTTGTGCGGTGAATCGGGCGTGTTGAGTCCAGTTCTCTGAGCAAGGAGTAGGTCTTGTCTATTACATATTGGGTTTATGGAACGGTATCTGAGCTAATTTGAAACTCTTGTTTTATGTATCACCCCACCTCACCTTTCCCGTTAAGCAGCCATAGTGTGTTTTCTGCATGTGTGACTCTGTTCTGTTTTGTAATTCAGTTCAAGTGTAACGGTTTTTACATTCCCTCTATAAGTGACACCTTATGAGAAGTGTCCTTTTCTGTGTGACTTATTTCACTTAGAATCGTCTTACCTAAATCCACTCATCATGCTGCTACTAGCCTTATGACATTGATTTCATGGCTGAGTGCTATTCCATTGTACATAAGGACCACAACTTTTTTATCCATTTTTCGCTTTCCTGGGATATTTAAGGTGGAATGAAGTGGAGGTCCTTGTCAACAGAGCAGCCCTAAACTTTGGGGTGCTTGTGTCTTGCTGATTTTCAATTTTCCCACTTTATCCCCCCATGCGTGGAAGTGCCCTATGCTCTCTAAGCTGTGTTTTTTAGATGTTTCAGGACACACCGTACACTTCTCCAGAGTGGCTGTTGGCAATTTACATCCCGCCCATCAGTGTAGCAAGGCTCCCATTTCTCCATGGCCTGTCCTGCATTTCTGGTTTTGACACTTTTTTCAGCATGGCCCTTTTGACCGATGGGAAGCGAGACTTCTTTGTAGCGCTGATTTGCCTTTCCAGGTTGCTTGGTTGGCCAAAAAGGGCGTATGCGTTTTTTCCTGAATATATTCAGGAAAAAACGCATACGCCCTTTTTGGCCAAGGGCATCATTGTCAACGTTTTGCCGCTTTTCATGTGCTTTAAAGGCGATTCGAATCTACCTCCTGAAATCTGTTTCCTGCAATTCTGCCTTGATTTCTAATCCTCTTCTTTGCCTTCCCTCAATATATTTGTGGACGAGAGTTATCATTTATCACTCTGCAGGTTTGTGAATTGCAGTGCCCTGAAGCTCCATTTTACAAGTCGCTTTTTTGGGAGCTGGCCGCAAAAGCGCAGGATGGCTTCAGGCCCTGTTCTGGTTCCTGGGGGCAGGCTGGGCCTATGGTTAATTCTTCTTCCTGATGGGAAAATAGAGTGACCTGTGCCTGTCCCAACACCAAGAGCTAGTCTCTCATTGGTTCCCCGTCTTCCCGTGCATCCTCAGGACAAATTGCAACCTGTACGGAACAGGAGGTTAAAGGTGCTGATGCTCCAAGTAGGGAGATTGTTAGTAAAGTGGCTGGAATGGCGAACCCGAGCACAAGGAGATGAGAAATGAGGTGCGTTTTAGAAACCTTTCCCCATCACACGGTGTACCATCTTCTGGGTTTCTCATGCATGTTTTCGATGTAGGAAGATGCCCTTGAACCTGGAGATTTGGGACCCATGCGATGGGTAGCACGCAGTATTACTTTAAAGGGTCTGCGTTTGCTCACCCAACCTCACCAAACCTCTCAGCCCCAAGAGTGTCCACCCTTATGTCTCATCCAGCTGTGGGTCTAGATATGGTCACTCCAGGTTGCATCACAGCCCCTGAACGAATTGTGTAAGAATTTCTCTCTCTTTCCCTGTCTTTGTTTCATGGGTTTTTAAAAGTAATTTATTTTTATAATGGGGTTTAGCTGCTTTTCACGGCTGTGTTTATGCCGCTTTACACCCACTTGACACACTAACAGAGAGATATCAATACATAGGTTTTAAGATTATTACTAGTCAGATATATTCTTGTGCGGTGAATCGGGCGTGTTGAGTCCAGTTCTCTGAGCAAGGAGTAGGTCTTGTCTATTACATATTGGGTTTATGGAACGGTATCTGAGCTAATTTGAAACTCTTGTTTTATGTATCACCCCACCTCACCTTTCCCGTTAAGCAGCCATAGTGTGTTTTCTGCATGTGTGACTCTGTTCTGTTTTGTAATTCAGTTCAAGTGTAACGGTTTTTACATTCCCTCTATAAGTGACACCTTATGAGAAGTGTCCTTTTCTGTGTGACTTATTTCACTTAGAATCGTCTTACCTAAATCCACTCATCATGCTGCTACTAGCCTTATGACATTGATTTCATGGCTGAGTGCTATTCCATTGTACATAAGGACCACAACTTTTTTATCCATTTTTCGCTTTCCTGGGATATTTAAGGTGGAATGAAGTGGAGGTCCTTGTCAACAGAGCAGCCCTAAACTTTGGGGTGCTTGTGTCTTGCTGATTTTCAATTTTCCCACTTTATCCCCCCATGCGTGGAAGTGCCCTATGCTCTCTAAGCTGTGTTTTTTAGATGTTTCAGGACACACCGTACACTTCTCCAGAGTGGCTGTTGGCAATTTACATCCCGCCCATCAGTGTAGCAAGGCTCCCATTTCTCCATGGCCTGTCCTGCATTTCTGGTTTTGACACTTTTTTCAGCATGGCCCTTTTGACCGATGGGAAGCGAGACTTCTTTGTAGCGCTGATTTGCATTTCCAGGTTGCTTGGTTGGCCAAAAAGGGCGTATGCGTTTTTTCCTGAATATATTCAGGAAAAAACGCATACGCCCTTTTTGGCCAAGGGCATCATTGTCAACGTTTTGCCGCTTTTCATGTGCTTTGAAGGCGATTCGAATCTACCTCCTGAAATCTGTTTCCTGCAATTCTGCCTTGATTTCAAATCCTCTTCTTTGCCTTCCCTCAATATATTTGTGGACGAGAGTTATCATTTATAACTCTGCAGGTTTGTGAATTGCAGTGCCCTGAAGCTCCATTTTACAAGTCGCTTTTTTGGGAGCTGGCCGCAAAAGCGCAGGATGGCTTCAGGCCCTGTTCTGGTTCCTGGGGGCAGGTTGGGCCTGTGGTTAATTCTTCTTCCTGATGGGAAAATAGAGTGACCTGTGCCTGTCCCAACACCAAGAGCTAGTCTCTCATTGGTTCCCCGTCTTCCCGTGCATCCTCAGGACAAATTGCAACCTGTACGGAACAGGAGGTTAAAGGTGCTGATGCTCCAAGTAGGGAGATTGTTAGTAAAGTGGCTGGAATGGCGAACCCGAGCACAAGGAGATGAGAAATGAGGTGCGTTTTAGAAACCTTTCCCCATCACACGGTGTACCATCTTCTGGGTTTCTCATGCATGTTTTCGATGTAGGAAGATGCCCTTGAACCTGGAGATTTGGGACCCATGCGATGGGTAGCACGCAGTATTACTTTAAAGGGTCTGCGTTTGCTCACCCAACCTCACCAAACCTCTCAGCCCCAAGAGTGTCCACCCTTATGTCTCTTCCAGCTGTGGGTCTAGATATGGTCAATCCAGGTTGCATCACAGCCCCTGAACGAATTGTGTAAGAATTTCTCTCTCTTTCCCTGTCTTTGTTTCATGGGTTTTTAAAAGTAATTTATTTTTATAATGGGGTTTAGCTGCTTTTCACGGCTGTGTTTATGCCGCTTTACACCCACTTGACACACTAACAGAGAGATAGCAATACATAGGTTTTAAGATTATTACTAGTCAGATATATTCTTGTGCGGTGAATCGGGCGTGTTGAGTCCAGTTCTCTGAGCAAGGAGTAGGTCTTGTCTATTACATATTGGGTTTATGGAACGGTATCTGAGCTAATTTGAAACTCTTGTTTTATGTATCACCCCACCTCACCTTTCCCGTTAAGCAGCCATAGTGTGTTTTCTGCATGTGTGACTCTGTTCTGTTTTGTAATTCAGTTCAAGTGTAACGGTTTTTACATTCCCTCTATAAGTGACACCTTATGAGAAGTGTCCTTTTCTGTGTGACTTATTTCACTTAGAATCGTCTTACCTAAATCCACTCATCATGCTGCTACTAGCCTTATGACATTGATTTCATGGCTGAGTGCTATTCCATTGTACATAAGGACCACAACTTTTTTATCCATTTTTCGCTTTCCTGGGATATTTAAGGTGGAATGAAGTGGAGGTCCTTGTCAACAGAGCAGCCCTAAACTTTGGGGTGCTTGTGTCTTGCTGATTTTCAATTTTCCCACTTTATCCCCCCATGCGTGGAAGTGCCCTATGCTCTCTAAGCTGTGTTTTTTAGATGTTTCAGGACACACCGTACACTTCTCCAGAGTGGCTGTTGGCAATTTACATCCCGCCCATCAGTGTAGCAAGGCTCCCATTTCTCCATGGCCTGTCCTGCATTTCTGGTTTTGACACTTTTTTCAGCATGGCCCTTTTGACCGATGGGAAGCGAGACTTCTTTGTAGCGCTGATTTGCCTTTCCAGGTTGCTTGGTTGGCCAAAAAGGGCGTATGCGTTTTTTCCTGAATATATTCAGGAAAAAACGCATACGCCCTTTTTGGCCAAGGGCATCATTGTCAACGTTTTGCCGCTTTTCATGTGCTTTAAAGGCGATTCGAATCTACCTCCTGAAATCTGTTTCCTGCAATTCTGCCTTGATTTCAAATCCTCTTCTTTGCCTTCCCTCAATATATTTGTGGACGAGAGTTATCATTTATAACTCTGCAGGTTTGTGAATTGCAGTGCCCTGAAGCTCCATTTTACAAGTCGCTTTTTTGGGAGCTGGCCGCAAAAGCGCAGGATGGCTTCAGGCCCTGTTCTGGTTCCGGGGGGCAGGCTGAGCCTGTGGTTAATTCTTCTTCCTGATGGGAAAATAGAGTGACCTGTGCCTGTCCCAACACCAAGAGCTAGTCTCTCATTGGTTCCCCGTCTTCCCGTTCATCCTCAGGACAAATTGCAACCTGTACGGAACAGGAGGTTAAAGGTGCTGATGCTCCAAGTAGGGAGATTGTTAGTAAAGTGGCTGGAATGGCGAACCCGAGCACAAGGAGATGAGAAATGAGGTGCGTTTTAGAAACCTTTCCCCATCACACGGTGTACCATCTTCTGGGTTTCTCATGCATGTTTTCGATGTAGGAAGATGCCCTTGAACCTGGAGATTTGGGACCCATGCGATGGGTAGCACGCAGTATTACTTTAAAGGGTCTGCGTTTGCTCACCCAACCTCACCAAACCTCTCAGCCCCAAGAGTGTCCACCCTTATGTCTCTTCCAGCTGTGGGTCTAGATATGGTCAATCCAGGTTGCATCACAGCCCCTGAACGAATTGTGTAAGAATTTGTCTCTCTTTCCCTGTCTTTGTTTCATGGGTTTTTAAAAGTAATTTATTTTTATAATGGGGTTTAGCTGCTTTTCACGGCTGTGTTTATGCCGCTTTACACCCACTTGACACACTAACAGAGAGATAGCAATACATAGGTTTTAAGATTATTACTAGTCAGATATATTCTTGTGCGGTGAATCGGGCGTGTTGAGTCCAGTTCTCTGAGCAAGGAGTAGGTCTTGTCTATTACATATTGGGTTTATGGAACGGTATCTGAGCTAATTTGAAACTCTTGTTTTATGTATCACCCCACCTCACCTTTCCCGTTAAGCAGCCATAGTGTGTTTTCTGCATGTGTGACTCTGTTCTGTTTTGTAATTCAGTTCAAGTGTAACGGTTTTTACATTCCCTCTATAAGTGACACCTTATGAGAAGTGTCCTTTTCTGTGTGACTTATTTCACTTAGAATCGTCTTACCTAAATCCACTCATCATGCTGCTACTAGCCTTATGACATTGATTTCATGGCTGAGTGCTATTCCATTGTACATAAGGACCACAACTTTTTTATCCATTTTTCGCTTTCCTTGGATATTTAAGGTGGAATGAAGTGGAGGTCCTTGTCAACAGAGCAGCCCTAAACTTTGGGGTGCTTGTGTCTTGCTGATTTTCAATTTTCCCACTTTATCCCCCCATGCGTGGAAGTGCCCTATGCTCTCTAAGCTGTGTTTTTTAGATGTTTCAGGACACACCGTACACTTCTCCAGAGTGGCTGTTGGCAATTTACATCCCGCCCATCAGTGTAGCAAGGCTCCCATTTCTCCATGGCCTGTCCTGCATTTCTGGTTTTGACACTTTTTTCAGCATGGCCCTTTTGACCGATGGGAAGCGAGACTTCTTTGTAGCGCTGATTTGCCTTTCCAGGTTGCTTGGTTGGCCAAAAAGGGCGTATGCGTTTTTTCCTGAATATATTCAGGAAAAAACGCATACGCCCTTTTTGGCCAAGGGCATCATTGTCAACGTTTTGCCGCTTTTCATGTGCTTTAAAGGCGATTCGAATCTACCTCCTGAAATCTGTTTCCTGCAATTCTGCCTTGATTTCAAATCCTCTTCTTTGCCTTCCCTCAATATATTTGTGGACGAGAGTTATCATTTATAACTCTGCAGGTTTGTGAATTGCAGTGCCCTGAAGCTCCATTTTACAAGTCGCTTTTTTGGGAGCTGGCCGCAAAAGCGCAGGATGGCTTCAGGCCCTGTTCTGGTTCCTGGGGGCAGGTTGGGCCTGTGGTTAATTCTTCTTCCTGATGGGAAAATAGAGTGACCTGTGCCTGTCCAACACCAAGAGCTAGTCTCTCATTGGTTCCCCGTCTTCCCGTGCATCCTCAGGACAAATTGCAACCTGTACGGAACAGGAGGTTAAAGGTGCTGATGCTCCAAGTAGGGAGATTGTTAGTAAAGTGGCTGGAATGGCGAACCCGAGCACAAGGAGATGAGAAATGAGGTGCGTTTTAGAAACCTTTCCCCATCACACGGTGTACCATCTTCTGGGTTTCTCATGCATGTTTTCGATGTAGGAAGATGCCCTTGAACCTGGAGATTTGGGACCCATGCGATGGGTAGCACGCAGTATTACTTTAAAGGGTCTGCGTTTGCTCACCCAACCTCACCAAACCTCTCAGCCCCAAGAGTGTCCACCCTTATGTCTCATCCAGCTGTGGGTCTAGATATGGTCACTCCAGGTTGCATCACAGCCCCTGAACGAATTTTGTAAGAATTTCTCTCTCTTTCCCTGTCTTTGTTTCATGGGTTTTTAAAAGTAATTTATTTTTATAATGGGGTTTAGCTGCTTTTCACGGCTGTGTTTATGCCGCTTTACACCCACTTGACACACTAACAGAGAGATAGCAATACATAGGTTTTAAGATTATTACTAGTCAGATATATTCTTGTGCGGTGAATCGGGCGTGTTGAGTCCAGTTCTCTGAGCAAGGAGTAGGTCTTGTCTATTACATATTGGGTTTATGGAACGGTATCTGAGCTAATTTGAAACTCTTGTTTTATGTATCACCCCACCTCACCTTTCCCGTTAAGCAGCCATAGTGTGTTTTCTGCATGTGTGACTCTGTTCTGTTTTGTAATTCAGTTCAAGTGTAACGGTTTTTACATTCCCTCTATAAGTGACACCTTATGAGAAGTGTCCTTTTCTGTGTGACTTATTTCACTTAGAATCGTCTTACCTAAATCCACTCATCATGCTGCTACTAGCCTTATGACATTGATTTCATGGCTGAGTGTTATTCCATTGTACATAAGGACCACAACTTTTTTATCCATTTTTCGCTTTCCTGGGATATTTAAGGTGGAATGAAGTGGAGGTCCTTGTCAACAGAGCAGCCCTAAACTTTGGGGTGCTTGTGTCTTGCTGATTTTCAATTTTCCCACTTTATCCCCCCATGCGTGGAAGTGCCCTATGCTCTCTAAGCTGTGTTTTTTAGATGTTTCAGGACACACCGTACACTTCTCCAGAGTGGCTGTTGGCAATTTACATCCCGCCCATCAGTGTAGCAAGGCTCCCATTTCTCCATGGCCTGTCCTGCATTTCTGGTTTTGACACTTTTTTCAGCATGGCCCTTTTGACCGATGGGAAGCGAGACTTCTTTGTAGCGCTGATTTGCCTTTCCAGGTTGCTTGGTTGGCCAAAAAGGGCGTATGCGTTTTTTCCTGAATATATTCAGGAAAAAACGCATACGCCCTTTTTGGCCAAGGGCATCATTGTCAATGTTTTGCCGCTTTTCATGTGCTTTGAAGGCGATTCGAATCTACCTCCTGAAATCTGTTTCCTGCAATTCTGCCTTGATTTCAAATCCTCTTCTTTGCCTTCCCTCAATATATTTGTGGACGAGAGTTATCATTTATAACTCTGCAGGTTTGTGAATTGCAGTGCCCTGAAGCTCCATTTTACAAGTCGGTTTTTTGGGAGCTGGCCGCAAAAGCGCAGGATGGCTTCAGGCCCTGTTCTGGTTCCGGGGGGCAGGCTGGGCCTGTGGTTAATTCTTCTTCCTGATGGGAAAATAGAGTGACCTGTGCCTGTCCCAACACCAAGAGCTAGTCTCTCATTGGTTCCCCGTCTTCCCGTGCATCCTCAGGACAAATTGCAACCTGTACGGAACAGGAGGTTAAAGGTGCTGATGCTCCAAGTAGGGAGATTGTTAGTAAAGTGGCTGGAATGGCGAACCCGAGCACAAGGAGATGAGAAATGAGGTGCGTTTTAGAAACCTTTCCCCATCACACGGTGTACCATCTTCTGGGTTTCTCATGCATGTTTTCGATGTAGGAAGATGCCCTTGAACCTGGAGATTTGGGACCCATGCGATGGGTAGCACGCAGTATTACTTTAAAGGGTCTGCGTTTGCTCACCCAACCTCACCAAACCTCTCAGCCCCAAGAGTGTCCACCCTTATGTCTCATCCAGCTGTGGGTCTAGATATGGTCAATCCAGGTTGCATCACATCCCCTGAACGAATTGTGTAAGAATTTCTCTCTCTTTCCCTGTCTTTGTTTCATGGGTTTTTAAAAGTAATTTATTTTTATAATGGGGTTTAGCTGCTTTTCACGGCTGTGTTTATGCCGCTTTACACCCACTTGACACACTAACAGAGAGATATCAATACATAGGTTTTAAGATTATTACTAGTCAGATATATTCTTGTGCGGTGAATCGGGCGTGTTGAGTCCAGTTCTCTGAGCAAGGAGTAGGTCTTGTCTATTACATATTGGGTTTATGGAACGGTATCTGAGCTAATTTGAAACTCTTGTTTTATGTATCACCCCACCTCACCTTTCCCGTTAAGCAGCCATAGTGTGTTTTCTGCATGTGTGACTCTGTTCTGTTTTGTAATTCAGTTCAAGTGTAACGGTTTTTACATTCCCTCTATAAGTGACACCTTATGAGAAGTGTCCTTTTCTGTGTGACTTATTTCACTTAGAATCGTCTTACCTAAATCCACTCATCATGCTGCTACTAGCCTTATGACATTGATTTCATGGCTGAGTGCTATTCCATTGTACATAAGGACCACAACTTTTTTATCCATTTTTCGCTTTCCTGGGATATTTAAGGTGGAATGAAGTGGAGGTCCTTGTCAACAGAGCAGCCCTAAACTTTGGGGTGCTTGTGTCTTGCTGATTTTCAATTTTCCCACTTTATCCCCCCATTCGTGGAAGTGCCCTATGCTCTCTAAGCTGTGTTTTTTAGATATTTCAGGACACACCGTACACTTCTCCAGAGTGGCTGTTGGCAATTTACATCCCGCCCATCAGTGTAGCAAGGCTCCCATTTCTCCATGGCCTGTCCTGCATTTCTGGTTTTGACACTTTTTTCAGCATGGCCCTTTTGACCGATGGGAAGCGAGACTTCTTTGTAGCGCTGATTTGCCTTTCCAGGTTGCTTGGTTGGCCAAAAAGGGCGTATGCGTTTTTTCCTGAATATATTCAGGAAAAAACGCATACGCCCTTTTTGGCCAAGGGCATCATTGTCAACGTTTTGCCGCTTTTCATGTGCTTTAAAGGCGATTCGAATCTACCTCCTGAAATCTGTTTCCTGCAATTCTGCCTTGATTTCAAATCCTCTTCTTTGCCTTCCCTCAATATATTTGTGGACGAGAGTTATCATTTATAACTCTGCAGGTTTGTGAATTGCAGTGCCCTGAAGCTCCATTTTACAAGTCGCTTTTTTGGGAGCTGGCCGCAAAAGCGCAGGATGGCTTCAGGCCCTGTTCTGGTTCCTGGGGGCAGGTTGGGCCTGTGGTTAATTCTTCTTCCTGATGGGAAAATAGAGTGACCTGTGCCTGTCCAACACCAAGAGCTAGTCTCTCATTGGTTCCCCGTCTTCCCGTGCATCCTCAGGACAAATTGCAACCTGTACGGAACAGGAGGTTAAAGGTGCTGATGCTCCAAGTAGGGAGATTGTTAGTAAAGTGGCTGGAATGGCGAACCCGAGCACAAGGAGATGAGAAATGAGGTGCGTTTTAGAAACCTTTCCCCATCACACGGTGTACCATCTTCTGGGTTTCTCATGCATGTTTTCGATGTAGGAAGATGCCCTTGAACCTGGAGATTTGGGACCCATGCGATGGGTAGCACGCAGTATTACTTTAAAGGGTCTGCGTTTGCTCACCCAACCTCACCAAACCTCTCAGCCCCAAGAGTGTCCACCCTTATGTCTCATCCAGCTGTGGGTCTAGATATGGTCACTCCAGGTTGCATCACAGCCCCTGAACGAATTGTGTAAGAATTTCTCTCTCTTTCCCTGTCTTTGTTTCATGGGTTTTTAAAAGTAATTTATTTTTATAATGGGGTTTAGCTGCTTTTCACGGCTGTGTTTATGCCGCTTTACACCCACTTGACACACTAACAGAGAGATATCAATACATAGGTTTTAAGATTATTACTAGTCAGATATATTCTTGTGCGGTGAATCGGGCGTGTTGAGTCCAGTTCTCTGAGCAAGGAGTAGGTCTTGTCTATTACATATTGGGTTTATGGAACGGTATCTGAGCTAATTTGAAACTCTTGTTTTATGTATCACCCCACCTCACCTTTCCCGTTAAGCAGCCATAGTGTGTTTTCTGCATGTGTGACTCTGTTCTGTTTTGTAATTCAGTTCAAGTGTAACGGTTTTTACATTCCCTCTATAAGTGACACCTTATGAGAAGTGTCCTTTTCTGTGTGACTTATTTCACTTAGAATCGTCTTACCTAAATCCACTCATCATGCTGCTACTAGCCTTATGACATTGATTTCATGGCTGAGTGTTATTCCATTGTACATAAGGACCACAACTTTTTTATCCATTTTTCGCTTTCCTGGGATATTTAAGGTGGAATGAAGTGGAGGTCCTTGTCAACAGAGCAGCCCTAAACTTTGGGGTGCTTGTGTCTTGCTGATTTTCAATTTTCCCACTTTATCCCCCCATGCGTGGAAGTGCCCTATGCTCTCTAAGCTGTGTTTTTTAGATGTTTCAGGACACACCGTACACTTCTCCAGAGTGGCTGTTGGCAATTTACATCCCGCCCATCAGTGTAGCAAGGCTCCCATTTCTCCATGGCCTGTCCTGCATTTCTGGTTTTGACACTTTTTTCAGCATGGCCCTTTTGACCGATGGGAAGCGAGACTTCTTTGTAGCGCTGATTTGCCTTTCCAGGTTGCTTGGTTGGCCAAAAAGGGCGTATGCGTTTTTTCCTGAATATATTCAGGAAAAAACGCATACGCCCTTTTTGGCCAAGGGCATCATTGTCAACGTTTTGCCGCTTTTCATGTGCTTTGAAGGCGATTCGAATCTACCTCCTGAAATCTGTTTCCTGCAATTCTGCCTTGATTTCAAATCCTCTTCTTTGCCTTCCCTCAATATATTTGTGGACGAGAGTTATCATTTATAACTCTGCAGGTTTGTGAATTGCAGTGCCCTGAAGCTCCATTTTACAAGTCGGTTTTTTGGGAGCTGGCCGCAAAAGCGCAGGATGGCTTCAGGCCCTGTTCTGGTTCCGGGGGGCAGGCTGGGCCTGTGGTTAATTCTTCTTCCTGATGGGAAAATAGAGTGACCTGTGCCTGTCCCAACACCAAGAGCTAGTCTCTCATTGGTTCCCCGTCTTCCCGTGCATCCTCAGGACAAATTGCAACCTGTACGGAACAGGAGGTTAAAGGTGCTGATGCTCCAAGTAGGGAGATTGTTAGTAAAGTGGCTGGAATGGCGAACCCGAGCACAAGGAGATGAGAAATGAGGTGCGTTTTAGAAACCTTTCCCCATCACACGGTGTACCATCTTCTGGGTTTCTCATGCATGTTTTCGATGTAGGAAGATGCCCTTGAACCTGGAGATTTGGGACCCATGCGATGGGTAGCACGCAGTATTACTTTAAAGGGTCTGCGTTTGCTCACCCAACCTCACCAAACCTCTCAGCCCCAAGAGTGTCCACCCTTATGTCTCATCCAGCTGTGGGTCTAGATATGGTCAATCCAGGTTGCATCACATCCCCTGAACGAATTGTGTAAGAATTTCTCTCTCTTTCCCTGTCTTTGTTTCATGGGTTTTTAAAAGTAATTTATTTTTATAATGGGGTTTAGCTGCTTTTCACGGCTGTGTTTATGCCGCTTTACACCCACTTGACACACTAACAGAGAGATATCAATACATAGGTTTTAAGATTATTACTAGTCAGATATATTCTTGTGCGGTGAATCGGGCGTGTTGAGTCCAGTTCTCTGAGCAAGGAGTAGGTCTTGTCTATTACATATTGGGTTTATGGAACGGTATCTGAGCTAATTTGAAACTCTTGTTTTATGTATCACCCCACCTCACCTTTCCCGTTAAGCAGCCATAGTGTGTTTTCTGCATGTGTGACTCTGTTCTGTTTTGTAATTCAGTTCAAGTGTAACGGTTTTTACATTCCCTCTATAAGTGACACCTTATGAGAAGTGTCCTTTTCTGTGTGACTTATTTCACTTAGAATCGTCTTACCTAAATCCACTCATCATGCTGCTACTAGCCTTATGACATTGATTTCATGGCTGAGTGCTATTCCATTGTACATAAGGACCACAACTTTTTTATCCATTTTTCGCTTTCCTGGGATATTTAAGGTGGAATGAAGTGGAGGTCCTTGTCAACAGAGCAGCCCTAAACTTTGGGGTGCTTGTGTCTTGCTGATTTTCAATTTTCCCACTTTATCCCCCCATTCGTGGAAGTGCCCTATGCTCTCTAAGCTGTGTTTTTTAGATGTTTCAGGACACACCGTACACTTCTCCAGAGTGGCTGTTGGCAATTTACATCCCGCCCATCAGTGTAGCAAGGCTCCCATTTCTCCATGGCCTGTCCTGCATTTCTGGTTTTGACACTTTTTTCAGCATGGCCCTTTTGACCGATGGGAAGCGAGACTTCTTTGTAGCGCTGATTTGCCTTTCCAGGTTGCTTGGTTGGCCAAAAAGGGCGTATGCGTTTTTTCCTGAATATATTCAGGAAAAAACGCATACGCCCTTTTTGGCCAAGGGCATCATTGTCAACGTTTTGCCGCTTTTCATGTGCTTTAAAGGCGATTCGAATCTACCTCCTGAAATCTGTTTCCTGCAATTCTGCCTTGATTTCAAATCCTCTTCTTTGCCTTCCCTCAATATATTTGTGGACGAGAGTTATCATTTATAACTCTGCAGGTTTGTGAATTGCAGTGCCCTGAAGCTCCATTTTACAAGTCGCTTTTTTGGGAGCTGGCCGCAAAAGCGCAGGATGGCTTCAGGCCCTGTTCTGGTTCCTGGGGGCAGGTTGGGCCTGTGGTTAATTCTTCTTCCTGATGGGAAAATAGAGTGACCTGTGCCTGTCCCAACACCAAGAGCTAGTCTCTCATTGGTTCCCCGTCTTCCCGTGCATCCTCAGGACAAATTGCAACCTGTACGGAACAGGAGGTTAAAGGTGCTGATGCTCCAAGTAGGGAGATTGTTAGTAAAGTGGCTGGAATGGCGAACCCGAGCACAAGGAGATGAGAAATGAGGTGCGTTTTAGAAACCTTTCCCCATCACACGGTGTACCATCTTCTGGGTTTCTCATGCATGTTTTCGATGTAGGAAGATGCCCTTGAACCTGGAGATTTGGGACCCATGCGATGGGTAGCACGCAGTATTACTTTAAAGGGTCTGCGTTTGCTCACCCAACCTCACCAAACCTCTCAGCCCCAAGAGTGTCCACCCTTATGTCTCATCCAGCTGTGGGTCTAGATATGGTCACTCCAGGTTGCATCACAGCCCCTGAACGAATTTTGTAAGAATTTCTCTCTCTTTCCCTGTCTTTGTTTCATGGGTTTTTAAAAGTAATTTATTTTTATAATGGGGTTTAGCTGCTTTTCACGGCTGTGTTTATGCCGCTTTACACCCACTTGACACACTAACAGAGAGATATCAATACATAGGTTTTAAGATTATTACTAGTCAGATATATTCTTGTGCGGTGAATCGGGCGTGTTGAGTCCAGTTCTCTGAGCAAGGAGTAGGTCTTGTCTATTACATATTGGGTTTATGGAACGGTATCTGAGCTAATTTGAAACTCTTGTTTTATGTATCACCCCACCTCACCTTTCCCGTTAAGCAGCCATAGTGTGTTTTCTGCATGTGTGACTCTGTTCTGTTTTGTAATTCAGTTCAAGTGTAACGGTTTTTACATTTCCTCTATAAGTGACACCTTATGAGAAGTGTCCTTTTCTGTGTGACTTATTTCACTTAGAATCATCTTACCTAAATCCACTCATCATGCTGCTACTAGCCTTATGACATTGATTTCATGGCTGAGTGCTATTCCATTGTACATAAGGACCACAACTTTTTTATCCATTTTTCGCTTTCCTGGGATATTTAAGGTGGAATGAAGTGGAGGTCCTTGTCAACAGAGCAGCCCTAAACTTTGGTGTGCTTGTGTCTTGCTGATTTTCAATTTTCCCACTTTATCCCCCCATGCGTGGAAGTGCCCTATGCTCTCTAAGCTGTGTTTTTTAGATGTTTCAGGACACAGCGTACACTTCTCCAGAGTGGCTGTTGGCAATTTACATCCCGCCCATCAGTGTAGCAAGGCTCCCATTTCTCCATGGCCTGTCCTGCATTTCTGGTTTTGACACTTTTTTCAGCATGGCCCTTTTGACCGATGGGAAGCGAGACTTCTTTGTAGCGCTGATTTGCCTTTCCAGGTTGCTTGGTTGGCCAAAAAGGGCGTATGCGTTTTTTCCTGAATATATTCAGGAAAAAACGCATACGCCCTTTTTGGCCAAGGGCATCATTGTCAACGTTTTGCCGCTTTTCATGTGCTTTGAAGGCGATTCGAATCTACCTCCTGAAATCTGTTTCCTGCAATTCTGCCTTGATTTCAAACCCTCTTCTTTGCCTTCCCTCAATATATTTGTGGACGAGAGTTATCATTTATAACTCTGCAGGTTTGTGAATTGCAGTGCCCTTAAGCTCCATTTTACAAGTCGGTTTTTTGGGAGCTGGCCGCAAAAGCGCAGGATGGCTTCAGGCCCTGTTCTGGTTCCGGGGGGCAGGCTGAGCCTGTGGTTAATTCTTCTTCCTGATGGGAAAATAGAGTGACCTGTGCCTGTCCCAACACCAAGAGCTAGTCTCTCATTGGTTCCCCGTCTTCCCGTTCATCCTCAGGACAAATTGCAACCTGTACGGAACAGGAGGTTAAAGGTGCTGATGCTCCAAGTAGGGAGATTGTTAGTAAAGTGGCTGGAATGGCGAACCCGAGCACAAGGAGATGAGAAATGAGGTGCGTTTTAGAAACCTTTCCCCATCACACGGTGTACCATCTTCTGGGTTTCTCATGCATGTTTTCGATGTAGGAAGATGCCCTTGAACCTGGAGATTTGGGACCCATGCGATGGGTAGCACGCAGTATTACTTTAAAGGGTCTGCATTTGCTCACCCAACCTCACCAAACCTCTCAGCCCCAAGAGTGTCCACCCTTATGTCTCATCCAGCTGTGGGTCTAGATATGGTCAATCCAGGTTGCATCACAGCCCCTGAACGAATTGTGTAAGAATTTCTCTCTCTTTCCCTGTGTTTGTTTCATGGGTTTTTAAAAGTAATTTATTTTTATAATGGGGTTTAGCTGCTTTTCACGGCTGTGTTTATGCCGCTTTACACCCACTTGACACACTAACAGAGAGATAGCAATACATAGGTTTTAAGATTATTACTAGTCAGATATATTCTTGTGCGGTGAATCGGGCGTGTTGAGTCCAGTTCTCTGAGCAAGGAGTAGGTCTTGTCTATTACATATTGGGTTTATGGAACGGTATCTGAGCTAATTTGAAACTCTTGTTTTATGTATCACCCCACCTCACCTTTCCCGTTAAGCAGCCATAGTGTGTTTTCTGCATGTGTGACTCTGTTCTGTTTTGTAATTCAGTTCAAGTGTAACGGTTTTTACATTCCCTCTATAAGTGACACCTTATGAGAAGTGTCCTTTTCTGTGTGACTTATTTCACGTAGAATCGTCTTACCTAAATCCACTCATCATGCTGCTACTAGCCTTATGACATTGATTTCATGGCTGAGTGCTATTCCATTGTACATAAGGACCACAACTTTTTTATCCATTTTTCGCTTTCCTGGGATATTTAAGGTGGAATGAAGTGGGAGGTCCTTGTCAACAGAGCAGCCCTAAACTTTGGGGTGCTTGTGTCTTGCTGATTTTCAATTTTCCCACTTTATCCCCCATGCGTGGAAGTGCCCTATGCTCTCTAAGCTGTGTTTTTTAGATGTTTCAGGACACACCGTACACTTCTCCAGAGTGACTGTTGGCAATTTACATCCCGCCCATCAGTGTAGCAAGGCTCCCATTTCTCCATGGCCTGTCCTGCATTTCTGCTTTTGACACTTTTTTCAGCATGGCCCTTTTGACCGATGGGAAGCGAGACTTCTTTGTAGCGCTGATTTGCCTTTCCAAGTTGCTTGGTTGGCCAAAAAGGGCGTATGCGTTTTTTCCTGAATATATTCAGGAAAAAACGCATACGCCCTTTTTGGCCAAGGGCATCATTGTCAACGTTTTGCCGCTTTTCATGTGCTTTAAAGCGATTCGAATCTACCTCCTGAAATCTGTTTCCTGCAATTCTGCCTTGATTTCAAATCCTCTTCTTTGCCTTCCCTCAATATATTTGTGGACGAGAGTTATCATTTATAACTCTGCAGGTTTGTGAATTGCAGTGCCCTGAAGCTCCACTTTACAAGTCGCTTTTTTGGGAGCTGGCCGCAAAGCGCAGGATGGCTTCAGGCCCTGTTCTGGTTCCGGGGGGCAGGCTGGGCCTGTGGTTAATTCTTCTTCCTGATGGGAAAATAGAGTGACCTGTGCCTGTCCCAACACCAAGAGCTAGTCTCTCATTGGTTCCCCGTCTTCCCGTGCATCCTCAGGACAAATTGCACCTGTACGGAACAGGAGTTAAAGGTGCTGATGCTCCAAGTAGGGAGATAGTTAGTAAAGTGGCTGGAATGGCGAACCCGAGCACAAGGAGATGAGAAATGAGGTGCGTTTTAGAAACCTTTCCCCATCACACGGTGTACCATCTTCTGGGTTTCTCATGCATGTTTTCGATGTAGGAAGATGCCCTTGAACCTGGAGATTTGGGACCCATGCGATGGGTAGCACGCAGTATTACTTTAAAGGGTCTGCGTTTGCTCACCCAACCTCACCAAACCTCTCAGCCCCAAGAGTGTCCACCCTTATGTCTCATCCAGCTGTGGGTCTAGATATGGTCACTCCAGGTTGCATCACAGCCCCTGAACGAATTGTGTAAGAATTTCTCTCTCTTTCCCTGTCTTTGTTTCATGGGTTTTTAAAAGTAATTTATTTTTATAATGGGGTTTAGCTGCTTTTCACGGCTGTGTTTATGCCGCTTTACACCCACTTGACACACTAACAGAGAGATATCAATACATAGGTTTTAAGATTATTACTAGTCAGATATATTCTTGTGCGGTGAATCGGGCGTGTTGAGTCCAGTTCTCTGAGCAAGGAGTAGGTCTTGTCTATTACATATTGGGTTTATGGAACGGTATCTGAGCTAATTTGAAACTCTTGTTTTATGTATCACCCCACCTCACCTTTCCCGTTAAGCAGCCATAGTGTGTTTTCTGCATGTGTGACTCTGTTCTGTTTTGTAATTCAGTTCAAGTGTAACGGTTTTTACATTCCCTCTATAAGTGACACCTTATGAGAAGTGTCCTTTTCTGTGTGACTTATTTCACTTAGAATCGTCTTACCTAAATCCACTCATCATGCTGCTACTAGCCTTATGACATTGATTTCATGGCTGAGTGCTATTCCATTGTACATAAGGACCACAACTTTTTTATCCATTTTTCGCTTTCCTGGGATATTTAAGGTGGAATGAAGTGGAGGTCCTTGTCAACAGAGCAGCCCTAAACTTTGGGGTGCTTGTGTCTTGCTGATTTTCAATTTTCCCACTTTCTCCCCCCATGCGTGGAAGTGCCCTATGCTCTCTAAGCTGTGTTTTTTAGATGTTTCAGGACACACCGTACACTTCTCCAGAGTGGCTGTTGGCAATTTACATCCCGCCCATCAGTGTAGCAAGGCTCCCATTTCTCCATGGCCTGTCCTGCATTTCTGGTTTTGACACTTTTTTCAGCATGGCCCTTTTGACCGATGGGAAGCGAGACTTCTTTGTAGCGCTGATTTGCATTTCCAGGTTGCTTGGTTGGCCAAAAAGGGCGTATGCGTTTTTTCCTGAATATATTCAGGAAAAAACGCATACGCCCTTTTTGGCCAAGGGCATCATTGTCAACGTTTTGCCGCTTTTCATGTGCTTTGAAGGCGATTCGAATCTACCTCCTGAAATCTGTTTCCTGCAATTCTGCCTTGATTTCAAATCCTCTTCTTTGCCTTCCCTCAATATATTTGTGGACGAGAGTTATCATTTATAACTCTGCAGGTTTGTGAATTGCAGTGCCCTGAAGCTCCATTTTACAAGTCGCTTTTTTGGGAGCTGGCCGCAAAAGCGCAGGATGGCTTCAGGCCCTGTTCTGGTTCCTGGGGGCAGGTTGGGCCTGTGGTTAATTCTTCTTCCTGATGGGAAAATAGAGTGACCTGTGCCTGTCCCAACACCAAGAGCTAGTCTCTCATTGGTTCCCCGTCTTCCCGTGCATCCTCAGGACAAATTGCAACCTGTACGGAACAGGAGGTTAAAGGTGCTGATGCTCCAAGTAGGGAGATTGTTAGTAAAGTGGCTGGAATGGCGAACCCGAGCACAAGGAGATGAGAAATGAGGTGCGTTTTAGAAACCTTTCCCCATCACACGGTGTACCATCTTCTGGGTTTCTCATGCATGTTTTCGATGTAGGAAGATGCCCTTGAACCTGGAGATTTGGGACCCATGCGATGGGTAGCACGCAGTATTACTTTAAAGGGTCTGCGTTTGCTCACCCAACCTCACCAAACCTCTCAGCCCCAAGAGTGTCCACCCTTATGTCTCTTCCAGCTGTGGGTCTAGATATGGTCAATCCAGGTTGCATCACAGCCCCTGAACGAATTGTGTAAGAATTTCTCTCTCTTTCCCTGTCTTTGTTTCATGGGTTTTTAAAAGTAATTTATTTTTATAATGGGGTTTAGCTGCTTTTCACGGCTGTGTTTATGCCGCTTTACACCCACTTGACACACTAACAGAGAGATAGCAATACATAGGTTTTAAGATTATTACTAGTCAGATATATTCTTGTGCGGTGAATCGGGCGTGTTGAGTCCAGTTCTCTGAGCAAGGAGTAGGTCTTGTCTATTACATATTGGGTTTATGGAACGGTATCTGAGCTAATTTGAAACTCTTGTTTTATGTATCACCCCACCTCACCTTTCCCGTTAAGCAGCCATAGTGTGTTTTCTGCATGTGTGACTCTGTTCTGTTTTGTAATTCAGTTCAAGTGTAACGGTTTTTACATTCCCTCTATAAGTGACACCTTATGAGAAGTGTCCTTTTCTGTGTGACTTATTTCACTTAGAATCGTCTTACCTAAATCCACTCATCATGCTGCTACTAGCCTTATGACATTGATTTCATGGCTGAGTGCTATTCCATTGTACATAAGGACCACAACTTTTTTATCCATTTTTCGCTTTCCTGGGATATTTAAGGTGGAATGAAGTGGAGGTCCTTGTCAACAGAGCAGCCCTAAACTTTGGGGTGCTTGTGTCTTGCTGATTTTCAATTTTCCCACTTTATCCCCCCATGCGTGGAAGTGCCCTATGCTCTCTAAGCTGTGTTTTTTAGATGTTTCAGGACACACCGTACACTTCTCCAGAGTGGCTGTTGGCAATTTACATCCCGCCCATCAGTGTAGCAAGGCTCCCATTTCTCCATGGCCTGTCCTGCATTTCTGGTTTTGACACTTTTTTCAGCATGGCCCTTTTGACCGATGGGAAGCGAGACTTCTTTGTAGCGCTGATTTGCCTTTCCAGGTTGCTTGGTTGGCCAAAAAGGGCGTATGCGTTTTTTCCTGAATATATTCAGGAAAAAACGCATACGCCCTTTTTGGCCAAGGGCATCATTGTCAACGTTTTGCCGCTTTTCATGTGCTTTAAAGGCGATTCGAATCTACCTCCTGAAATCTGTTTCCTGCAATTCTGCCTTGATTTCAAATCCTCTTCTTTGCCTTCCCTCAATATATTTGTGGACGAGAGTTATCATTTATAACTCTGCAGGTTTGTGAATTGCAGTGCCCTGAAGCTCCATTTTACAAGTCGCTTTTTTGGGAGCTGGCCGCAAAAGCGCAGGATGGCTTCAGGCCCTGTTCTGGTTCCGGGGGGCAGGCTGAGCCTGTGGTTAATTCTTCTTCCTGATGGGAAAATAGAGTGACCTGTGCCTGTCCCAACACCAAGAGCTAGTCTCTCATTGGTTCCCCGTCTTCCCGTTCATCCTCAGGACAAATTGCAACCTGTACGGAACAGGAGGTTAAAGGTGCTGATGCTCCAAGTAGGGAGATTGTTAGTAAAGTGGCTGGAATGGCGAACCCGAGCACAAGGAGATGAGAAATGAGGTGCGTTTTAGAAACCTTTCCCCATCACACGGTGTACCATCTTCTGGGTTTCTCATGCATGTTTTCGATGTAGGAAGATGCCCTTGAACCTGGAGATTTGGGACCCATGCGATGGGTAGCACGCAGTATTACTTTAAAGGGTCTGCGTTTGCTCACCCAACCTCACCAAACCTCTCAGCCCCAAGAGTGTCCACCCTTATGTCTCTTCCAGCTGTGGGTCTAGATATGGTCAATCCAGGTTGCATCACAGCCCCTGAACGAATTGTGTAAGAATTTGTCTCTCTTTCCCTGTCTTTGTTTCATGGGTTTTTAAAAGTAATTTATTTTTATAATGGGGTTTAGCTGCTTTTCACGGCTGTGTTTATGCCGCTTTACACCCACTTGACACACTAACAGAGAGATAGCAATACATAGGTTTTAAGATTATTACTAGTCAGATATATTCTTGTGCGGTGAATCGGGCGTGTTGAGTCCAGTTCTCTGAGCAAGGAGTAGGTCTTGTCTATTACATATTGGGTTTATGGAACGGTATCTGAGCTAATTTGAAACTCTTGTTTTATGTATCACCCCACCTCACCTTTCCCGTTAAGCAGCCATAGTGTGTTTTCTGCATGTGTGACTCTGTTCTGTTTTGTAATTCAGTTCAAGTGTAACGGTTTTTACATTCCCTCTATAAGTGACACCTTATGAGAAGTGTCCTTTTCTGTGTGACTTATTTCACTTAGAATCGTCTTACCTAAATCCACTCATCATGCTGCTACTAGCCTTATGACATTGATTTCATGGCTGAGTGCTATTCCATTGTACATAAGGACCACAACTTTTTTATCCATTTTTCGCTTTCCTTGGATATTTAAGGTGGAATGAAGTGGAGGTCCTTGTCAACAGAGCAGCCCTAAACTTTGGGGTGCTTGTGTCTTGCTGATTTTCAATTTTCCCACTTTATCCCCCCATGCGTGGAAGTGCCCTATGCTCTCTAAGCTGTGTTTTTTAGATGTTTCAGGACACACCGTACACTTCTCCAGAGTGGCTGTTGGCAATTTACATCCCGCCCATCAGTGTAGCAAGGCTCCCATTTCTCCATGGCCTGTCCTGCATTTCTGGTTTTGACACTTTTTTCAGCATGGCCCTTTTGACCGATGGGAAGCGAGACTTCTTTGTAGCGCTGATTTGCCTTTCCAGGTTGCTTGGTTGGCCAAAAAGGGCGTATGCGTTTTTTCCTGAATATATTCAGGAAAAAACGCATACGCCCTTTTTGGCCAAGGGCATCATTGTCAACGTTTTGCCGCTTTTCATGTGCTTTAAAGGCGATTCGAATCTACCTCCTGAAATCTGTTTCCTGCAATTCTGCCTTGATTTCAAATCCTCTTCTTTGCCTTCCCTCAATATATTTGTGGACGAGAGTTATCATTTATAACTCTGCAGGTTTGTGAATTGCAGTGCCCTGAAGCTCCATTTTACAAGTCGCTTTTTTGGGAGCTGGCCGCAAAAGCGCAGGATGGCTTCAGGCCCTGTTCTGGTTCCTGGGGGCAGGTTGGGCCTGTGGTTAATTCTTCTTCCTGATGGGAAAATAGAGTGACCTGTGCCTGTCCAACACCAAGAGCTAGTCTCTCATTGGTTCCCCGTCTTCCCGTGCATCCTCAGGACAAATTGCAACCTGTACGGAACAGGAGGTTAAAGGTGCTGATGCTCCAAGTAGGGAGATTGTTAGTAAAGTGGCTGGAATGGCGAACCCGAGCACAAGGAGATGAGAAATGAGGTGCGTTTTAGAAACCTTTCCCCATCACACGGTGTACCATCTTCTGGGTTTCTCATGCATGTTTTCGATGTAGGAAGATGCCCTTGAACCTGGAGATTTGGGACCCATGCGATGGGTAGCACGCAGTATTACTTTAAAGGGTCTGCGTTTGCTCACCCAACCTCACCAAACCTCTCAGCCCCAAGAGTGTCCACCCTTATGTCTCATCCAGCTGTGGGTCTAGATATGGTCACTCCAGGTTGCATCACAGCCCCTGAACGAATTTTGTAAGAATTTCTCTCTCTTTCCCTGTCTTTGTTTCATGGGTTTTTAAAAGTAATTTATTTTTATAATGGGGTTTAGCTGCTTTTCACGGCTGTGTTTATGCCGCTTTACACCCACTTGACACACTAACAGAGAGATAGCAATACATAGGTTTTAAGATTATTACTAGTCAGATATATTCTTGTGCGGTGAATCGGGCGTGTTGAGTCCAGTTCTCTGAGCAAGGAGTAGGTCTTGTCTATTACATATTGGGTTTATGGAACGGTATCTGAGCTAATTTGAAACTCTTGTTTTATGTATCACCCCACCTCACCTTTCCCGTTAAGCAGCCATAGTGTGTTTTCTGCATGTGTGACTCTGTTCTGTTTTGTAATTCAGTTCAAGTGTAACGGTTTTTACATTCCCTCTATAAGTGACACCTTATGAGAAGTGTCCTTTTCTGTGTGACTTATTTCACTTAGAATCGTCTTACCTAAATCCACTCATCATGCTGCTACTAGCCTTATGACATTGATTTCATGGCTGAGTGTTATTCCATTGTACATAAGGACCACAACTTTTTTATCCATTTTTCGCTTTCCTGGGATATTTAAGGTGGAATGAAGTGGAGGTCCTTGTCAACAGAGCAGCCCTAAACTTTGGGGTGCTTGTGTCTTGCTGATTTTCAATTTTCCCACTTTATCCCCCCATGCGTGGAAGTGCCCTATGCTCTCTAAGCTGTGTTTTTTAGATGTTTCAGGACACACCGTACACTTCTCCAGAGTGGCTGTTGGCAATTTACATCCCGCCCATCAGTGTAGCAAGGCTCCCATTTCTCCATGGCCTGTCCTGCATTTCTGGTTTTGACACTTTTTTCAGCATGGCCCTTTTGACCGATGGGAAGCGAGACTTCTTTGTAGCGCTGATTTGCCTTTCCAGGTTGCTTGGTTGGCCAAAAAGGGCGTATGCGTTTTTTCCTGAATATATTCAGGAAAAAACGCATACGCCCTTTTTGGCCAAGGGCATCATTGTCAATGTTTTGCCGCTTTTCATGTGCTTTGAAGGCGATTCGAATCTACCTCCTGAAATCTGTTTCCTGCAATTCTGCCTTGATTTCAAATCCTCTTCTTTGCCTTCCCTCAATATATTTGTGGACGAGAGTTATCATTTATAACTCTGCAGGTTTGTGAATTGCAGTGCCCTGAAGCTCCATTTTACAAGTCGGTTTTTTGGGAGCTGGCCGCAAAAGCGCAGGATGGCTTCAGGCCCTGTTCTGGTTCCGGGGGGCAGGCTGGGCCTGTGGTTAATTCTTCTTCCTGATGGGAAAATAGAGTGACCTGTGCCTGTCCCAACACCAAGAGCTAGTCTCTCATTGGTTCCCCGTCTTCCCGTGCATCCTCAGGACAAATTGCAACCTGTACGGAACAGGAGGTTAAAGGTGCTGATGCTCCAAGTAGGGAGATTGTTAGTAAAGTGGCTGGAATGGCGAACCCGAGCACAAGGAGATGAGAAATGAGGTGCGTTTTAGAAACCTTTCCCCATCACACGGTGTACCATCTTCTGGGTTTCTCATGCATGTTTTCGATGTAGGAAGATGCCCTTGAACCTGGAGATTTGGGACCCATGCGATGGGTAGCACGCAGTATTACTTTAAAGGGTCTGCGTTTGCTCACCCAACCTCACCAAACCTCTCAGCCCCAAGAGTGTCCACCCTTATGTCTCATCCAGCTGTGGGTCTAGATATGGTCAATCCAGGTTGCATCACATCCCCTGAACGAATTGTGTAAGAATTTCTCTCTCTTTCCCTGTCTTTGTTTCATGGGTTTTTAAAAGTAATTTATTTTTATAATGGGGTTTAGCTGCTTTTCACGGCTGTGTTTATGCCGCTTTACACCCACTTGACACACTAACAGAGAGATATCAATACATAGGTTTTAAGATTATTACTAGTCAGATATATTCTTGTGCGGTGAATCGGGCGTGTTGAGTCCAGTTCTCTGAGCAAGGAGTAGGTCTTGTCTATTACATATTGGGTTTATGGAACGGTATCTGAGCTAATTTGAAACTCTTGTTTTATGTATCACCCCACCTCACCTTTCCCGTTAAGCAGCCATAGTGTGTTTTCTGCATGTGTGACTCTGTTCTGTTTTGTAATTCAGTTCAAGTGTAACGGTTTTTACATTCCCTCTATAAGTGACACCTTATGAGAAGTGTCCTTTTCTGTGTGACTTATTTCACTTAGAATCGTCTTACCTAAATCCACTCATCATGCTGCTACTAGCCTTATGACATTGATTTCATGGCTGAGTGCTATTCCATTGTACATAAGGACCACAACTTTTTTATCCATTTTTCGCTTTCCTGGGATATTTAAGGTGGAATGAAGTGGAGGTCCTTGTCAACAGAGCAGCCCTAAACTTTGGGGTGCTTGTGTCTTGCTGATTTTCAATTTTCCCACTTTATCCCCCCATTCGTGGAAGTGCCCTATGCTCTCTAAGCTGTGTTTTTTAGATATTTCAGGACACACCGTACACTTCTCCAGAGTGGCTGTTGGCAATTTACATCCCGCCCATCAGTGTAGCAAGGCTCCCATTTCTCCATGGCCTGTCCTGCATTTCTGGTTTTGACACTTTTTTCAGCATGGCCCTTTTGACCGATGGGAAGCGAGACTTCTTTGTAGCGCTGATTTGCCTTTCCAGGTTGCTTGGTTGGCCAAAAAGGGCGTATGCGTTTTTTCCTGAATATATTCAGGAAAAAACGCATACGCCCTTTTTGGCCAAGGGCATCATTGTCAACGTTTTGCCGCTTTTCATGTGCTTTAAAGGCGATTCGAATCTACCTCCTGAAATCTGTTTCCTGCAATTCTGCCTTGATTTCAAATCCTCTTCTTTGCCTTCCCTCAATATATTTGTGGACGAGAGTTATCATTTATAACTCTGCAGGTTTGTGAATTGCAGTGCCCTGAAGCTCCATTTTACAAGTCGCTTTTTTGGGAGCTGGCCGCAAAAGCGCAGGATGGCTTCAGGCCCTGTTCTGGTTCCTGGGGGCAGGTTGGGCCTGTGGTTAATTCTTCTTCCTGATGGGAAAATAGAGTGACCTGTGCCTGTCCAACACCAAGAGCTAGTCTCTCATTGGTTCCCCGTCTTCCCGTGCATCCTCAGGACAAATTGCAACCTGTACGGAACAGGAGGTTAAAGGTGCTGATGCTCCAAGTAGGGAGATTGTTAGTAAAGTGGCTGGAATGGCGAACCCGAGCACAAGGAGATGAGAAATGAGGTGCGTTTTAGAAACCTTTCCCCATCACACGGTGTACCATCTTCTGGGTTTCTCATGCATGTTTTCGATGTAGGAAGATGCCCTTGAACCTGGAGATTTGGGACCCATGCGATGGGTAGCACGCAGTATTACTTTAAAGGGTCTGCGTTTGCTCACCCAACCTCACCAAACCTCTCAGCCCCAAGAGTGTCCACCCTTATGTCTCATCCAGCTGTGGGTCTAGATATGGTCACTCCAGGTTGCATCACAGCCCCTGAACGAATTGTGTAAGAATTTCTCTCTCTTTCCCTGTCTTTGTTTCATGGGTTTTTAAAAGTAATTTATTTTTATAATGGGGTTTAGCTGCTTTTCACGGCTGTGTTTATGCCGCTTTACACCCACTTGACACACTAACAGAGAGATATCAATACATAGGTTTTAAGATTATTACTAGTCAGATATATTCTTGTGCGGTGAATCGGGCGTGTTGAGTCCAGTTCTCTGAGCAAGGAGTAGGTCTTGTCTATTACATATTGGGTTTATGGAACGGTATCTGAGCTAATTTGAAACTCTTGTTTTATGTATCACCCCACCTCACCTTTCCCGTTAAGCAGCCATAGTGTGTTTTCTGCATGTGTGACTCTGTTCTGTTTTGTAATTCAGTTCAAGTGTAACGGTTTTTACATTCCCTCTATAAGTGACACCTTATGAGAAGTGTCCTTTTCTGTGTGACTTATTTCACTTAGAATCGTCTTACCTAAATCCACTCATCATGCTGCTACTAGCCTTATGACATTGATTTCATGGCTGAGTGTTATTCCATTGTACATAAGGACCACAACTTTTTTATCCATTTTTCGCTTTCCTGGGATATTTAAGGTGGAATGAAGTGGAGGTCCTTGTCAACAGAGCAGCCCTAAACTTTGGGGTGCTTGTGTCTTGCTGATTTTCAATTTTCCCACTTTATCCCCCCATGCGTGGAAGTGCCCTATGCTCTCTAAGCTGTGTTTTTTAGATGTTTCAGGACACACCGTACACTTCTCCAGAGTGGCTGTTGGCAATTTACATCCCGCCCATCAGTGTAGCAAGGCTCCCATTTCTCCATGGCCTGTCCTGCATTTCTGGTTTTGACACTTTTTTCAGCATGGCCCTTTTGACCGATGGGAAGCGAGACTTCTTTGTAGCGCTGATTTGCCTTTCCAGGTTGCTTGGTTGGCCAAAAAGGGCGTATGCGTTTTTTCCTGAATATATTCAGGAAAAAACGCATACGCCCTTTTTGGCCAAGGGCATCATTGTCAACGTTTTGCCGCTTTTCATGTGCTTTGAAGGCGATTCGAATCTACCTCCTGAAATCTGTTTCCTGCAATTCTGCCTTGATTTCAAATCCTCTTCTTTGCCTTCCCTCAATATATTTGTGGACGAGAGTTATCATTTATAACTCTGCAGGTTTGTGAATTGCAGTGCCCTGAAGCTCCATTTTACAAGTCGGTTTTTTGGGAGCTGGCCGCAAAAGCGCAGGATGGCTTCAGGCCCTGTTCTGGTTCCGGGGGGCAGGCTGGGCCTGTGGTTAATTCTTCTTCCTGATGGGAAAATAGAGTGACCTGTGCCTGTCCCAACACCAAGAGCTAGTCTCTCATTGGTTCCCCGTCTTCCCGTGCATCCTCAGGACAAATTGCAACCTGTACGGAACAGGAGGTTAAAGGTGCTGATGCTCCAAGTAGGGAGATTGTTAGTAAAGTGGCTGGAATGGCGAACCCGAGCACAAGGAGATGAGAAATGAGGTGCGTTTTAGAAACCTTTCCCCATCACACGGTGTACCATCTTCTGGGTTTCTCATGCATGTTTTCGATGTAGGAAGATGCCCTTGAACCTGGAGATTTGGGACCCATGCGATGGGTAGCACGCAGTATTACTTTAAAGGGTCTGCGTTTGCTCACCCAACCTCACCAAACCTCTCAGCCCCAAGAGTGTCCACCCTTATGTCTCATCCAGCTGTGGGTCTAGATATGGTCAATCCAGGTTGCATCACATCCCCTGAACGAATTGTGTAAGAATTTCTCTCTCTTTCCCTGTCTTTGTTTCATGGGTTTTTAAAAGTAATTTATTTTTATAATGGGGTTTAGCTGCTTTTCACGGCTGTGTTTATGCCGCTTTACACCCACTTGACACACTAACAGAGAGATATCAATACATAGGTTTTAAGATTATTACTAGTCAGATATATTCTTGTGCGGTGAATCGGGCGTGTTGAGTCCAGTTCTCTGAGCAAGGAGTAGGTCTTGTCTATTACATATTGGGTTTATGGAACGGTATCTGAGCTAATTTGAAACTCTTGTTTTATGTATCACCCCACCTCACCTTTCCCGTTAAGCAGCCATAGTGTGTTTTCTGCATGTGTGACTCTGTTCTGTTTTGTAATTCAGTTCAAGTGTAACGGTTTTTACATTCCCTCTATAAGTGACACCTTATGAGAAGTGTCCTTTTCTGTGTGACTTATTTCACTTAGAATCGTCTTACCTAAATCCACTCATCATGCTGCTACTAGCCTTATGACATTGATTTCATGGCTGAGTGCTATTCCATTGTACATAAGGACCACAACTTTTTTATCCATTTTTCGCTTTCCTGGGATATTTAAGGTGGAATGAAGTGGAGGTCCTTGTCAACAGAGCAGCCCTAAACTTTGGGGTGCTTGTGTCTTGCTGATTTTCAATTTTCCCACTTTATCCCCCCATTCGTGGAAGTGCCCTATGCTCTCTAAGCTGTGTTTTTTAGATGTTTCAGGACACACCGTACACTTCTCCAGAGTGGCTGTTGGCAATTTACATCCCGCCCATCAGTGTAGCAAGGCTCCCATTTCTCCATGGCCTGTCCTGCATTTCTGGTTTTGACACTTTTTTCAGCATGGCCCTTTTGACCGATGGGAAGCGAGACTTCTTTGTAGCGCTGATTTGCCTTTCCAGGTTGCTTGGTTGGCCAAAAAGGGCGTATGCGTTTTTTCCTGAATATATTCAGGAAAAAACGCATACGCCCTTTTTGGCCAAGGGCATCATTGTCAACGTTTTGCCGCTTTTCATGTGCTTTAAAGGCGATTCGAATCTACCTCCTGAAATCTGTTTCCTGCAATTCTGCCTTGATTTCAAATCCTCTTCTTTGCCTTCCCTCAATATATTTGTGGACGAGAGTTATCATTTATAACTCTGCAGGTTTGTGAATTGCAGTGCCCTGAAGCTCCATTTTACAAGTCGCTTTTTTGGGAGCTGGCCGCAAAAGCGCAGGATGGCTTCAGGCCCTGTTCTGGTTCCTGGGGGCAGGTTGGGCCTGTGGTTAATTCTTCTTCCTGATGGGAAAATAGAGTGACCTGTGCCTGTCCCAACACCAAGAGCTAGTCTCTCATTGGTTCCCCGTCTTCCCGTGCATCCTCAGGACAAATTGCAACCTGTACGGAACAGGAGGTTAAAGGTGCTGATGCTCCAAGTAGGGAGATTGTTAGTAAAGTGGCTGGAATGGCGAACCCGAGCACAAGGAGATGAGAAATGAGGTGCGTTTTAGAAACCTTTCCCCATCACACGGTGTACCATCTTCTGGGTTTCTCATGCATGTTTTCGATGTAGGAAGATGCCCTTGAACCTGGAGATTTGGGACCCATGCGATGGGTAGCACGCAGTATTACTTTAAAGGGTCTGCGTTTGCTCACCCAACCTCACCAAACCTCTCAGCCCCAAGAGTGTCCACCCTTATGTCTCATCCAGCTGTGGGTCTAGATATGGTCACTCCAGGTTGCATCACAGCCCCTGAACGAATTTTGTAAGAATTTCTCTCTCTTTCCCTGTCTTTGTTTCATGGGTTTTTAAAAGTAATTTATTTTTATAATGGGGTTTAGCTGCTTTTCACGGCTGTGTTTATGCCGCTTTACACCCACTTGACACACTAACAGAGAGATATCAATACATAGGTTTTAAGATTATTACTAGTCAGATATATTCTTGTGCGGTGAATCGGGCGTGTTGAGTCCAGTTCTCTGAGCAAGGAGTAGGTCTTGTCTATTACATATTGGGTTTATGGAACGGTATCTGAGCTAATTTGAAACTCTTGTTTTATGTATCACCCCACCTCACCTTTCCCGTTAAGCAGCCATAGTGTGTTTTCTGCATGTGTGACTCTGTTCTGTTTTGTAATTCAGTTCAAGTGTAACGGTTTTTACAATTCCTCTATAAGTGACACCTTATGAGAAGTGTCCTTTTCTGTGTGACTTATTTCACTTAGAATCATCTTACCTAAATCCACTCATCATGCTGCTACTAGCCTTATGACATTGATTTCATGGCTGAGTGCTATTCCATTGTACATAAGGACCACAACTTTTTTATCCATTTTTCGCTTTCCTGGGATATTTAAGGTGGAATGAAGTGGAGGTCCTTGTCAACAGAGCAGCCCTAAACTTTGGTGTGCTTGTGTCTTGCTGATTTTCAATTTTCCCACTTTATCCCCCCATGCGTGGAAGTGCCCTATGCTCTCTAAGCTGTGTTTTTTAGATGTTTCAGGACACAGCGTACACTTCTCCAGAGTGGCTGTTGGCAATTTACATCCCGCCCATCAGTGTAGCAAGGCTCCCATTTCTCCATGGCCTGTCCTGCATTTCTGGTTTTGACACTTTTTTCAGCATGGCCCTTTTGACCGATGGGAAGCGAGACTTCTTTGTAGCGCTGATTTGCCTTTCCAGGTTGCTTGGTTGGCCAAAAAGGGCGTATGCGTTTTTTCCTGAATATATTCAGGAAAAAACGCATACGCCCTTTTTGGCCAAGGGCATCATTGTCAACGTTTTGCCGCTTTTCATGTGCTTTGAAGGCGATTCGAATCTACCTCCTGAAATCTGTTTCCTGCAATTCTGCCTTGATTTCAAACCCTCTTCTTTGCCTTCCCTCAATATATTTGTGGACGAGAGTTATCATTTATAACTCTGCAGGTTTGTGAATTGCAGTGCCCTTAAGCTCCATTTTACAAGTCGGTTTTTTGGGAGCTGGCCGCAAAAGCGCAGGATGGCTTCAGGCCCTGTTCTGGTTCCGGGGGGCAGGCTGAGCCTGTGGTTAATTCTTCTTCCTGATGGGAAAATAGAGTGACCTGTGCCTGTCCCAACACCAAGAGCTAGTCTCTCATTGGTTCCCCGTCTTCCCGTTCATCCTCAGGACAAATTGCAACCTGTACGGAACAGGAGGTTAAAGGTGCTGATGCTCCAAGTAGGGAGATTGTTAGTAAAGTGGCTGGAATGGCGAACCCGAGCACAAGGAGATGAGAAATGAGGTGCGTTTTAGAAACCTTTCCCCATCACACGGTGTACCATCTTCTGGGTTTCTCATGCATGTTTTCGATGTAGGAAGATGCCCTTGAACCTGGAGATTTGGGACCCATGCGATGGGTAGCACGCAGTATTACTTTAAAGGGTCTGCATTTGCTCACCCAACCTCACCAAACCTCTCAGCCCCAAGAGTGTCCACCCTTATGTCTCATCCAGCTGTGGGTCTAGATATGGTCAATCCAGGTTGCATCACAGCCCCTGAACGAATTGTGTAAGAATTTCTCTCTCTTTCCCTGTGTTTGTTTCATGGGTTTTTAAAAGTAATTTATTTTTATAATGGGGTTTAGCTGCTTTTCACGGCTGTGTTTATGCCGCTTTACACCCACTTGACACACTAACAGAGAGATAGCAATACATAGGTTTTAAGATTATTACTAGTCAGATATATTCTTGTGCGGTGAATCGGGCGTGTTGAGTCCAGTTCTCTGAGCAAGGAGTAGGTCTTGTCTATTACATATTGGGTTTATGGAACGGTATCTGAGCTAATTTGAAACTCTTGTTTTATGTATCACCCCACCTCACCTTTCCCGTTAAGCAGCCATAGTGTGTTTTCTGCATGTGTGACTCTGTTCTGTTTTGTAATTCAGTTCAAGTGTAACGGTTTTTACATTCCCTCTATAAGTGACACCTTATGAGAAGTGTCCTTTTCTGTGTGACTTATTTCACGTAGAATCGTCTTACCTAAATCCACTCATCATGCTGCTACTAGCCTTATGACATTGATTTCATGGCTGAGTGCTATTCCATTGTACATAAGGACCACAACTTTTTTATCCATTTTTCGCTTTCCTGGGATATTTAAGGTGGAATGAAGTGGAGGTCCTTGTCAACAGAGCAGCCCTAAACTTTGGGGTGCTTGTGTCTTGCTGATTTTCAATTTTCCCACTTTATCCCCCCATGCGTGGAAGTGCCCTATGCTCTCTAAGCTGTGTTTTTTAGATGTTTCAGGACACACCGTACACTTCTCCAGAGTGACTGTTGGCAATTTACATCCCGCCCATCAGTGTAGCAAGGCTCCCATTTCTCCATGGCCTGTCCTGCATTTCTGCTTTTGACACTTTTTTCAGCATGGCCCTTTTGACCGATGGGAAGCGAGACTTCTTTGTAGCGCTGATTTGCCTTTCCAGGTTGCTTGGTTGGCCAAAAAGGGCGTATGCGTTTTTTCCTGAATATATTCAGGAAAAAACGCATACGCCCTTTTTGGCCAAGGGCATCATTGTCAACGTTTTGCCGCTTTTCATGTGCTTTAAAGCGATTCGAATCTACCTCCTGAAATCTGTTTCCTGCAATTCTGCCTTGATTTCAAATCCTCTTCTTTGCCTTCCCTCAATATATTTGTGGACGAGAGTTATCATTTATAACTCTGCAGGTTTGTGAATTGCAGTGCCCTGAAGCTCCACTTTACAAGTCGCTTTTTTGGGAGCTGGCCGCAAAAGCGCAGGATGGCTTCAGGCCCTGTTCTGGTTCCGGGGGGCAGGCTGGGCCTGTGGTTAATTCTTCTTCCTGATGGGAAAATAGAGTGACCTGTGCCTGTCCCAACACCAAGAGCTAGTCTCTCATTGGTTCCCCGTCTTCCCGTGCATCCTCAGGACAAATTGCAACCTGTACGGAACAGGAGGTTAAAGGTGCTGATGCTCCAAGTAGGGAGATAGTTAGTAAAGTGGCTGGAATGGCGAACCCGAGCACAAGGAGATGAGAAATGAGGTGCGTTTTAGAAACCTTTCCCCATCACACGGTGTACCATCTTCTGGGTTTCTCATGCATGTTTTCGATGTAGGAAGATGCCCTTGAACCTGGAGATTTGGGACCCATGCGATGGGTAGCACGCAGTATTACTTTAAAGGGTCTGCGTTTGCTCACCCAACCTCACCAAACCTCTCAGCCCCAAGAGTGTCCACCCTTATGTCTCATCCAGCTGTGGGTCTAGATATGGTCACTCCAGGTTGCATCACAGCCCCTGAACGAATTGTGTAAGAATTTCTCTCTCTTTCCCTGTCTTTGTTTCATGGGTTTTTAAAAGTAATTTATTTTTATAATGGGGTTTAGCTGCTTTTCACGGCTGTGTTTATGCCGCTTTACACCCACTTGACACACTAACAGAGAGATATCAATACATAGGTTTTAAGATTATTACTAGTCAGATATATTCTTGTGCGGTGAATCGGGCGTGTTGAGTCCAGTTCTCTGAGCAAGGAGTAGGTCTTGTCTATTACATATTGGGTTTATGGAACGGTATCTGAGCTAATTTGAAACTCTTGTTTTATGTATCACCCCACCTCACCTTTCCCGTTAAGCAGCCATAGTGTGTTTTCTGCATATGTGACTCTGTTCTGTTTTGTAATTCAGTTCAAGTGTAACGGTTTTTACATTCCCTCTATAAGTGACACCTTATGAGAAGTGTCCTTTTCTGTGTGACTTATTTCACTTAGAATCGTCTTACCTAAATCCACTCATCATGCTGCTACTAGCCTTATGACATTGATTTCATGGCTGAGTGCTATTCCATTGTACATAAGGACCACAACTTTTTTATCCATTTTTCGCTTTCCTGGGATATTTAAGGTGGAATGAAGTGGAGGTCCTTGTCAACAGAGCAGCCCTAAACTTTGGGGTGCTTGTGTCTTGCTGATTTTCAATTTTCCCACTTTATTCCCCCATGCGTGGAAGTGCCCTATGCTCTCTAAGCTGTGTTTTTTAGATGTTTCAGGACACACCGTACACTTCTCCAGAGTGGCTGTTGGCAATTTACATCCCGCCCATCAGTGTAGCAAGGCTCCCATTTCTCCATGGCCTGTCCTGCATTTCTGGTTTTGACACTTTTTTCAGCATGGCCCTTTTGACCGATGGGAAGCGAGACTTCTTTGTAGCGCTGATTTGCCTTTCCAGGTTGCTTGGTTGGCCAAAAAGGGCGTATGCGTTTTTTCCTGAATATATTCAGGAAAAAACGCATACGCCCTTTTTGGCCAAGGGCATCATTGTCAATGTTTTGCCGCTTTTCATGTGCTTTGAAGGCGATTCGAATCTACCTCCTGAAATCTGTTTCCTGCAATTCTGCCTTGATTTCAAATCCTCTTCTTTGCCTTCCCTCAATATATTTGTGGACGAGAGTTATCATTTATAACTCTGCAGGTTTGTGAATTGCAGTGCCCTGAAGCTCCATTTTACAAGTCGGTTTTTTGGGAGCTGGCCGCAAAAGCGCAGGATGGCTTCAGGCCCTGTTCTGGTTCCGGGGGGCAGGCTGGGCCTGTGGTTAATTCTTCTTCCTGATGGGAAAATAGAGTGACCTGTGCCTGTCCCAACACCAAGAGCTAGTCTCTCATTGGTTCCCCGTCTTCCCGTGCATCCTCAGGACAAATTGCAACCTGTACGGAACAGGAGGTTAAAGGTGCTGATGCTCCAAGTAGGGAGATTGTTAGTAAAGTGGCTGGAATGGCGAACCCGAGCACAAGGAGATGAGAAATGAGGTGCGTTTTAGAAACCTTTCCCCATCACACGGTGTACCATCTTCTGGGTTTCTCATGCATGTTTTCGATGTAGGAAGATGCCCTTGAACCTGGAGATTTGGGACCCATGCGATGGGTAGCACGCAGTATTACTTTAAAGGGTCTGCGTTTGCTCACCCAACCTCACCAAACCTCTCAGCCCCAAGAGTGTCCACCCTTATGTCTCATCCAGCTGTGGGTCTAGATATGGTCAATCCAGGTTGCATCACATCCCCTGAACGAATTGTGTAAGAATTTCTCTCTCTTTCCCTGTCTTTGTTTCATGGGTTTTTAAAAGTAATTTATTTTTATAATGGGGTTTAGCTGCTTTTCACGGCTGTGTTTATGCCGCTTTACACCCACTTGACACACTAACAGAGAGATATCAATACATAGGTTTTAAGATTATTACTAGTCAGATATATTCTTGTGCGGTGAATCGGGCGTGTTGAGTCCAGTTCTCTGAGCAAGGAGTAGGTCTTGTCTATTACATATTGGGTTTATGGAACGGTATCTGAGCTAATTTGAAACTCTTGTTTTATGTATCACCCCACCTCACCTTTCCCGTTAAGCAGCCATAGTGTGTTTTCTGCATGTGTGACTCTGTTCTGTTTTGTAATTCAGTTCAAGTGTAACGGTTTTTACATTCCCTCTATAAGTGACACCTTATGAGAAGTGTCCTTTTCTGTGTGACTTATTTCACTTAGAATCGTCTTACCTAAATCCACTCATCATGCTGCTACTAGCCTTATGACATTGATTTCATGGCTGAGTGCTATTCCATTGTACATAAGGACCACAACTTTTTTATCCATTTTTCGCTTTCCTGGGATATTTAAGGTGGAATGAAGTGGAGGTCCTTGTCAACAGAGCAGCCCTAAACTTTGGGGTGCTTGTGTCTTGCTGATTTTCAATTTTCCCACTTTATCCCCCCATTCGTGGAAGTGCCCTATGCTCTCTAAGCTGTGTTTTTTAGATATTTCAGGACACACCGTACACTTCTCCAGAGTGGCTGTTGGCAATTTACATCCCGCCCATCAGTGTAGCAAGGCTCCCATTTCTCCATGGCCTGTCCTGCATTTCTGGTTTTGACACTTTTTTCAGCATGGCCCTTTTGACCGATGGGAAGCGAGACTTCTTTGTAGCGCTGATTTGCCTTTCCAGGTTGCTTGGTTGGCCAAAAAGGGCGTATGCGTTTTTTCCTGAATATATTCAGGAAAAAACGCATACGCCCTTTTTGGCCAAGGGCATCATTGTCAACGTTTTGCCGCTTTTCATGTGCTTTAAAGGCGATTCGAATCTACCTCCTGAAATCTGTTTCCTGCAATTCTGCCTTGATTTCAAATCCTCTTCTTTGCCTTCCCTCAATATATTTGTGGACGAGAGTTATCATTTATAACTCTGCAGGTTTGTGAATTGCAGTGCCCTGAAGCTCCATTTTACAAGTCGCTTTTTTGGGAGCTGGCCGCAAAAGCGCAGGATGGCTTCAGGCCCTGTTCTGGTTCCTGGGGGCAGGTTGGGCCTGTGGTTAATTCTTCTTCCTGATGGGAAAATAGAGTGACCTGTGCCTGTCCCAACACCAAGAGCTAGTCTCACATTGGTTCCCCGTCTTCCCGTGCATCCTCAGGACAAATTGCAACCTGTACGGAACAGGAGGTTAAAGGTGCTGATGCTCCAAGTAGGGAGATTGTTAGTAAAGTGGCTGGAATGGCGAACCCGAGCACAAGGAGATGAGAAATGAGGTGCGTTTTAGAAACCTTTCCCCATCACACGGTGTACCATCTTCTGGGTTTCTCATGCATGTTTTCGATGTAGGAAGATGCCCTTGAACCTGGAGATTTGGGACCCATGCGATGGGTAGCACGCAGTATTACTTTAAAGGGTCTGCGTTTGCTCACCCAACCTCACCAAACCTCTCAGCCCCAAGAGTGTCCACCCTTATGTCTCATCCAGCTGTGGGTCTAGATATGGTCACTCCAGGTTGCATCACAGCCCCTGAACGAATTGTGTAAGAATTTCTCTCTCTTTCCCTGTCTTTGTTTCATGGGTTTTTAAAAGTAATTTATTTTTATAATGGGGTTTAGCTGCTTTTCACGGCTGTGTTTATGCCGCTTTACACCCACTTGACACACTAACAGAGAGATATCAATACATAGGTTTTAAGATTATTACTAGTCAGATATATTCTTGTGCGGTGAATCGGGCGTGTTGAGTCCAGTTCTCTGAGCAAGGAGTAGGTCTTGTCTATTACATATTGGGTTTATGGAACGGTATCTGAGCTAATTTGAAACTCTTGTTTTATGTATCACCCCACCTCACCTTTCCCGTTAAGCAGCCATAGTGTGTTTTCTGCATGTGTGACTCTGTTCTGTTTTGTAATTCAGTTCAAGTGTAACGGTTTTTACATTCCCTCTATAAGTGACACCTTATGAGAAGTGTCCTTTTCTGTGTGACTTATTTCACTTAGAATCGTCTTGCCTAAATCCACTCATCATGCTGCTACTAGCCTTATGACATTGATTTCATGGCTGAGTGATATTCCATTGTACATAAGGACCACAACTTTTTTATCCATTTTTCGCTTTCCTGGGATATTTAAGGTGGAATGAAGTGGAGGTCCTTGTCAACAGAGCAGCCCTAAACTTTGGGGTGCTTGTGTCTTGCTGATTTTCAATTTTCCCACTTTATCCCCCCATGCGTGGAAGTGCCCTATGCTCTCTAAGCTGTGTTTTTTAGATGTTTCAGGACACACCGTACACTTCTCCAGAGTGGCTGTTGGCAATTTACATCCCACCCATCAGTGTAGCAAGGCTCCCATTTCTCCATGGCCTGTCCTGCATTTCTGGTTTTGACACTTTTTTCAGCATGGCCCTTTTGACCGATGGGAAGCGAGACTTCTTTGTAGCGCTGATTTGCCTTTCCAGGTTGCTTGGTTGGCCAAAAAGGGCGTATGCGTTTTTTCCTGAATATATTCAGGAAAAAACGCATACGCCCTTTTTGGCCAAGGGCATCATTGTCAACGTTTTGCCGCTTTTCATGTGCTTTAAAGGTGATTCGAATCTACCTCCTGAAATCTGTTTCCTGCAATTCTGCCTTGATTTCAAATCCTCTTCTTTGCCTTCCCTCAATATATTTGTGGACGAGAGTTATCATTTATAACTCTGCAGGTTTGTGAATTGCAGTGCCCTGAAGCTCCATTTTACAAGTCGCTTTTTTGGGAGCTGGCCGCAAAAGCGCAGGATGGCTTCAGGCCCTGTTCTGGTTCCTGGGGGCAGGTTGGGCCTGTGGTTAATTCTTCTTCCTGATGGGAAAATAGAGTGACCTGTGCCTGTCCCAACACCAAGAGCTAGTCTCTCATTGGTTCCCCGTCTTCCCGTGCATCCTCAGGACAAATTGCAACCTGTACGGAACAGGAGGTTAAAGGTGCTGATGCTCCAAGTAGGGAGATTGTTAGTAAAGTGGCTGGAATGGCGAACCCGAGCACAAGGAGATGAGAAATGAGGTGCGTTTTAGAAACCTTTCCCCATCACACGGTGTACCATCTTCTGGGTTTCTCATGCATGTTTTCGATGTAGGAAGATGCCCTTGAACCTGGAGATTTGGGACCCATGCGATGGGTAGCACGCAGTATTACTTTAAAGGGTCTGCGTTTGCTCACCCAACCTCACCAAACCTCTCAGCCCCAAGAGTGTCCACCCTTATGTCTCTTCCAGCTGTGGGTCTAGATATGGTCAATCCAGGTTGCATCACAGCCCCTGAACGAATTGTGTAAGAATTTCTCTCTCTTTCCCTGTCTTTGTTTCATGGGTTTTTAAAAGTAATTTATTTTTATAATGGGGTTTAGCTGCTTTTCACGGCTGTGTTTATGCCGCTTTACACCCACTTGACACACTAACAGAGAGATAGCAATACATAGGTTTTAAGATTATTACTAGTCAGATATATTCTTGTGCGGTGAATCGGGCGTGTTGAGTCCAGTTCTCTGAGCAAGGAGTAGGTCTTGTCTATTACATATTGGGTTTATGGAACGGTATCTGAGCTAATTTGAAACTCTTGTTTTATGTATCACCCCACCTCACCTTTCCCGTTAAGCAGCCATAGTGTGTTTTCTGCATGTGTGACTCTGTTCTGTTTTGTAATTCAGTTCAAGTGTAACGGTTTTTACATTCCCTCTATAAGTGACACCTTATGAGAAGTGTCCTTTTCTGTGTGACTTATTTCACTTAGAATCGTCTTACCTAAATCCACTCATCATGCTGCTACTAGCCTTATGACATTGATTTCATGGCTGAGTGCTATTCCATTGTACATAAGGACCACAACTTTTTTATCCATTTTTCGCTTTCCTGGGATATTTAAGGTGGAATGAAGTGGAGGTCCTTGTCAACAGAGCAGCCCTAAACTTTGGGGTGCTTGTGTCTTGCTGATTTTCAATTTTCCCACTTTATCCCCCCATGCGTGGAAGTGCCCTATGCTCTCTAAGCTGTGTTTTTTAGATGTTTCAGGACACACCGTACACTTCTCCAGAGTGGCTGTTGGCAATTTACATCCCGCCCATCAGTGTAGCAAGGCTCCCATTTCTCCATGGCCTGTCCTGCATTTCTGGTTTTGACACTTTTTTCAGCATGGCCCTTTTGACCGATGGGAAGCGAGACTTCTTTGTAGCGCTGATTTGCCTTTCCAGGTTGCTTGGTTGGCCAAAAAGGGCGTATGCGTTTTTTCCTGAATATATTCAGGAAAAAACGCATACGCCCTTTTTGGCCAAGGGCATCATTGTCAACGTTTTGCCGCTTTTCATGTGCTTTAAAGGCGATTCGAATCTACCTCCTGAAATCTGTTTCCTGCAATTCTGCCTTGATTTCAAATCCTCTTCTTTGCCTTCCCTCAATATATTTGTGGACGAGAGTTATCATTTATAACTCTGCAGGTTTGTGAATTGCAGTGCCCTGAAGCTCCATTTTACAAGTCGCTTTTTTGGGAGCTGGCCGCAAAAGCGCAGGATGGCTTCAGGCCCTGTTCTGGTTCCGGGGGGCAGGCTGAGCCTGTGGTTAATTCTTCTTCCTGATGGGAAAATAGAGTGACCTGTGCCTGTCCCAACACCAAGAGCTAGTCTCTCATTGGTTCCCCGTCTTCCCGTTCATCCTCAGGACAAATTGCAACCTGTACGGAACAGGAGGTTAAAGGTGCTGATGCTCCAAGTAGGGAGATTGTTAGTAAAGTGGCTGGAATGGCGAACCCGAGCACAAGGAGATGAGAAATGAGGTGCGTTTTAGAAACCTTTCCCCATCACACGGTGTACCATCTTCTGGGTTTCTCATGCATGTTTTCGATGTAGGAAGATGCCCTTGAACCTGGAGATTTGGGACCCATGCGATGGGTAGCACGCAGTATTACTTTAAAGGGTCTGCGTTTGCTCACCCAACCTCACCAAACCTCTCAGCCCCAAGAGTGTCCACCCTTATGTCTCTTCCAGCTGTGGGTCTAGATATGGTCAATCCAGGTTGCATCACAGCCCCTGAACGAATTGTGTAAGAATTTGTCTCTCTTTCCCTGTCTTTGTTTCATGGGTTTTTAAAAGTAATTTATTTTTATAATGGGGTTTAGCTGCTTTTCACGGCTGTGTTTATGCCGCTTTACACCCACTTGACACACTAACAGAGAGATAGCAATACATAGGTTTTAAGATTATTACTAGTCAGATATATTCTTGTGCGGTGAATCGGGCGTGTTGAGTCCAGTTCTCTGAGCAAGGAGTAGGTCTTGTCTATTACATATTGGGTTTATGGAACGGTATCTGAGCTAATTTGAAACTCTTGTTTTATGTATCACCCCACCTCACCTTTCCCGTTAAGCAGCCATAGTGTGTTTTCTGCATGTGTGACTCTGTTCTGTTTTGTAATTCAGTTCAAGTGTAACGGTTTTTACATTCCCTCTATAAGTGACACCTTATGAGAAGTGTCCTTTTCTGTGTGACTTATTTCACTTAGAATCGTCTTACCTAAATCCACTCATCATGCTGCTACTAGCCTTATGACATTGATTTCATGGCTGAGTGCTATTCCATTGTACATAAGGACCACAACTTTTTTATCCATTTTTCGCTTTCCTTGGATATTTAAGGTGGAATGAAGTGGAGGTCCTTGTCAACAGAGCAGCCCTAAACTTTGGGGTGCTTGTGTCTTGCTGATTTTCAATTTTCCCACTTTATCCCCCCATGCGTGGAAGTGCCCTATGCTCTCTAAGCTGTGTTTTTTAGATGTTTCAGGACACACCGTACACTTCTCCAGAGTGGCTGTTGGCAATTTACATCCCGCCCATCAGTGTAGCAAGGCTCCCATTTCTCCATGGCCTGTCCTGCATTTCTGGTTTTGACACTTTTTTCAGCATGGCCCTTTTGACCGATGGGAAGCGAGACTTCTTTGTAGCGCTGATTTGCCTTTCCAGGTTGCTTGGTTGGCCAAAAAGGGCGTATGCGTTTTTTCCTGAATATATTCAGGAAAAAACGCATACGCCCTTTTTGGCCAAGGGCATCATTGTCAACGTTTTGCCGCTTTTCATGTGCTTTAAAGGCGATTCGAATCTACCTCCTGAAATCTGTTTCCTGCAATTCTGCCTTGATTTCAAATCCTCTTCTTTGCCTTCCCTCAATATATTTGTGGACGAGAGTTATCATTTATAACTCTGCAGGTTTGTGAATTGCAGTGCCCTGAAGCTCCATTTTACAAGTCGCTTTTTTGGGAGCTGGCCGCAAAAGCGCAGGATGGCTTCAGGCCCTGTTCTGGTTCCTGGGGGCAGGTTGGGCCTGTGGTTAATTCTTCTTCCTGATGGGAAAATAGAGTGACCTGTGCCTGTCCAACACCAAGAGCTAGTCTCTCATTGGTTCCCCGTCTTCCCGTGCATCCTCAGGACAAATTGCAACCTGTACGGAACAGGAGGTTAAAGGTGCTGATGCTCCAAGTAGGGAGATTGTTAGTAAAGTGGCTGGAATGGCGAACCCGAGCACAAGGAGATGAGAAATGAGGTGCGTTTTAGAAACCTTTCCCCATCACACGGTGTACCATCTTCTGGGTTTCTCATGCATGTTTTCGATGTAGGAAGATGCCCTTGAACCTGGAGATTTGGGACCCATGCGATGGGTAGCACGCAGTATTACTTTAAAGGGTCTGCGTTTGCTCACCCAACCTCACCAAACCTCTCAGCCCCAAGAGTGTCCACCCTTATGTCTCATCCAGCTGTGGGTCTAGATATGGTCACTCCAGGTTGCATCACAGCCCCTGAACGAATTTTGTAAGAATTTCTCTCTCTTTCCCTGTCTTTGTTTCATGGGTTTTTAAAAGTAATTTATTTTTATAATGGGGTTTAGCTGCTTTTCACGGCTGTGTTTATGCCGCTTTACACCCACTTGACACACTAACAGAGAGATAGCAATACATAGGTTTTAAGATTATTACTAGTCAGATATATTCTTGTGCGGTGAATCGGGCGTGTTGAGTCCAGTTCTCTGAGCAAGGAGTAGGTCTTGTCTATTACATATTGGGTTTATGGAACGGTATCTGAGCTAATTTGAAACTCTTGTTTTATGTATCACCCCACCTCACCTTTCCCGTTAAGCAGCCATAGTGTGTTTTCTGCATGTGTGACTCTGTTCTGTTTTGTAATTCAGTTCAAGTGTAACGGTTTTTACATTCCCTCTATAAGTGACACCTTATGAGAAGTGTCCTTTTCTGTGTGACTTATTTCACTTAGAATCGTCTTACCTAAATCCACTCATCATGCTGCTACTAGCCTTATGACATTGATTTCATGGCTGAGTGTTATTCCATTGTACATAAGGACCACAACTTTTTTATCCATTTTTCGCTTTCCTGGGATATTTAAGGTGGAATGAAGTGGAGGTCCTTGTCAACAGAGCAGCCCTAAACTTTGGGGTGCTTGTGTCTTGCTGATTTTCAATTTTCCCACTTTATCCCCCCATGCGTGGAAGTGCCCTATGCTCTCTAAGCTGTGTTTTTTAGATGTTTCAGGACACACCGTACACTTCTCCAGAGTGGCTGTTGGCAATTTACATCCCGCCCATCAGTGTAGCAAGGCTCCCATTTCTCCATGGCCTGTCCTGCATTTCTGGTTTTGACACTTTTTTCAGCATGGCCCTTTTGACCGATGGGAAGCGAGACTTCTTTGTAGCGCTGATTTGCCTTTCCAGGTTGCTTGGTTGGCCAAAAAGGGCGTATGCGTTTTTTCCTGAATATATTCAGGAAAAAACGCATACGCCCTTTTTGGCCAAGGGCATCATTGTCAACGTTTTGCCGCTTTTCATGTGCTTTGAAGGCGATTCGAATCTACCTCCTGAAATCTGTTTCCTGCAATTCTGCCTTGATTTCAAATCCTCTTCTTTGCCTTCCCTCAATATATTTGTGGACGAGAGTTATCATTTATAACTCTGCAGGTTTGTGAATTGCAGTGCCCTGAAGCTCCATTTTACAAGTCGGTTTTTTGGGAGCTGGCCGCAAAAGCGCAGGATGGCTTCAGGCCCTGTTCTGGTTCCGGGGGGCAGGCTGGGCCTGTGGTTAATTCTTCTTCCTGATGGGAAAATAGAGTGACCTGTGCCTGTCCCAACACCAAGAGCTAGTCTCTCATTGGTTCCCCGTCTTCCCGTGCATCCTCAGGACAAATTGCAACCTGTACGGAACAGGAGGTTAAAGGTGCTGATGCTCCAAGTAGGGAGATTGTTAGTAAAGTGGCTGGAATGGCGAACCCGAGCACAAGGAGATGAGAAATGAGGTGCGTTTTAGAAACCTTTCCCCATCACACGGTGTACCATCTTCTGGGTTTCTCATGCATGTTTTCGATGTAGGAAGATGCCCTTGAACCTGGAGATTTGGGACCCATGCGATGGGTAGCACGCAGTATTACTTTAAAGGGTCTGCGTTTGCTCACCCAACCTCACCAAACCTCTCAGCCCCAAGAGTGTCCACCCTTATGTCTCATCCAGCTGTGGGTCTAGATATGGTCAATCCAGGTTGCATCACATCCCCTGAACGAATTGTGTAAGAATTTCTCTCTCTTTCCCTGTCTTTGTTTCATGGGTTTTTAAAAGTAATTTATTTTTATAATGGGGTTTAGCTGCTTTTCACGGCTGTGTTTATGCCGCTTTACACCCACTTGACACACTAACAGAGAGATATCAATACATAGGTTTTAAGATTATTACTAGTCAGATATATTCTTGTGCGGTGAATCGGGCGTGTTGAGTCCAGTTCTCTGAGCAAGGAGTAGGTCTTGTCTATTACATATTGGGTTTATGGAACGGTATCTGAGCTAATTTGAAACTCTTGTTTTATGTATCACCCCACCTCACCTTTCCCGTTAAGCAGCCATAGTGTGTTTTCTGCATGTGTGACTCTGTTCTGTTTTGTAATTCAGTTCAAGTGTAACGGTTTTTACATTCCCTCTATAAGTGACACCTTATGAGAAGTGTCCTTTTCTGTGTGACTTATTTCACTTAGAATCGTCTTACCTAAATCCACTCATCATGCTGCTACTAGCCTTATGACATTGATTTCATGGCTGAGTGCTATTCCATTGTACATAAGGACCACAACTTTTTTATCCATTTTTCGCTTTCCTGGGATATTTAAGGTGGAATGAAGTGGAGGTCCTTGTCAACAGAGCAGCCCTAAACTTTGGGGTGCTTGTGTCTTGCTGATTTTCAATTTTCCCACTTTATCCCCCCATTCGTGGAAGTGCCCTATGCTCTCTAAGCTGTGTTTTTTAGATATTTCAGGACACACCGTACACTTCTCCAGAGTGGCTGTTGGCAATTTATATCCCGCCCATCAGTGTAGCAAGGCTCCCATTTCTCCATGGCCTGTCCTGCATTTCTGGTTTTGACACTTTTTTCAGCATGGCCCTTTTGACCGATGGGAAGCGAGACTTCTTTGTAGCGCTGATTTGCCTTTCCAGGTTGCTTGGTTGGCCAAAAAGGGCGTATGCGTTTTTTCCTGAATATATTCAGGAAAAAACGCATACGCCCTTTTTGGCCAAGGGCATCATTGTCAACGTTTTGCCGCTTTTCATGTGCTTTAAAGGCGATTCGAATCTACCTCCTGAAATCTGTTTCCTGCAATTCTGCCTTGATTTCAAATCCTCTTCTTTGCCTTCCCTCAATATATTTGTGGACGAGAGTTATCATTTATAACTCTGCAGGTTTGTGAATTGCAGTGCCCTGAAGCTCCATTTTACAAGTCGCTTTTTTGGGAGCTGGCCGCAAAAGCGCAGGATGGCTTCAGGCCCTGTTCTGGTTCCTGGGGGCAGGTTGGGCCTGTGGTTAATTCTTCTTCCTGATGGGAAAATAGAGTGACCTGTGCCTGTCCCAACACCAAGAGCTAGTCTCTCATTGGTTCCCCGTCTTCCCGTGCATCCTCAGGACAAATTGCAACCTGTACGGAACAGGAGGTTAAAGGTGCTGATGCTCCAAGTAGGGAGATTGTTAGTAAAGTGGCTGGAATGGCGAACCCGAGCACAAGGAGATGAGAAATGAGGTGCGTTTTAGAAACCTTTCCCCATCACACGGTGTACCATCTTCTGGGTTTCTCATGCATGTTTTCGATGTAGGAAGATGCCCTTGAACCTGGAGATTTGGGACCCATGCGATGGGTAGCACGCAGTATTACTTTAAAGGGTCTGCGTTTGCTCACCCAACCTCACCAAACCTCTCAGCCCCAAGAGTGTCCACCCTTATGTCTCATCCAGCTGTGGGTCTAGATATGGTCACTCCAGGTTGCATCACAGCCCCTGAACGAATTTTGTAAGAATTTCTCTCTCTTTCCCTGTCTTTGTTTCATGGGTTTTTAAAAGTAATTTATTTTTATAATGGGGTTTAGCTGCTTTTCACGGCTGTGTTTATGCCGCTTTACACCCACTTGACACACTAACAGAGAGATAGCAATACATAGGTTTTAAGATTATTACTAGTCAGATATATTCTTGTGCGGTGAATCGGGCGTGTTGAGTCCAGTTCTCTGAGCAAGGAGTAGGTCTTGTCTATTACATATTGGGTTTATGGAACGGTATCTGAGCTAATTTGAAACTCTTGTTTTATGTATCACCCCACCTCACCTTTCCCGTTAAGCAGCCATAGTGTGTTTTCTGCATGTGTGACTCTGTTCTGTTTTGTAATTCAGTTCAAGTGTAACGGTTTTTACATTCCCTCTATAAGTGACACCTTATGAGAAGTGTCCTTTTCTGTGTGACTTATTTCACTTAGAATCGTCTTACCTAAATCCACTCATCATGCTGCTACTAGCCTTATGACATTGATTTCATGGCTGAGTGTTATTCCATTGTACATAAGGACCACAACTTTTTTATCCATTTTTCGCTTTCCTGGGATATTTAAGGTGGAATGAAGTGGAGGTCCTTGTCAACAGAGCAGCCCTAAACTTTGGGGTGCTTGTGTCTTGCTGATTTTCAATTTTCCCACTTTATCCCCCCATGCGTGGAAGTGCCCTATGCTCTCTAAGCTGTGTTTTTTAGATGTTTCAGGACACACCGTACACTTCTCCAGAGTGGCTGTTGGCAATTTACATCCCGCCCATCAGTGTAGCAAGGCTCCCATTTCTCCATGGCCTGTCCTGCATTTCTGGTTTTGACACTTTTTTCAGCATGGCCCTTTTGACCGATGGGAAGCGAGACTTCTTTGTAGCGCTGATTTGCCTTTCCAGGTTGCTTGGTTGGCCAAAAAGGGCGTATGCGTTTTTTCCTGAATATATTCAGGAAAAAACGCATACGCCCTTTTTGGCCAAGGGCATCATTGTCAATGTTTTGCCGCTTTTCATGTGCTTTGAAGGCGATTCGAATCTACCTCCTGAAATCTGTTTCCTGCAATTCTGCCTTGATTTCAAATCCTCTTCTTTGCCTTCCCTCAATATATTTGTGGACGAGAGTTATCATTTATAACTCTGCAGGTTTGTGAATTGCAGTGCCCTGAAGCTCCATTTTACAAGTCGGTTTTTTGGGAGCTGGCCGCAAAAGCGCAGGATGGCTTCAGGCCCTGTTCTGGTTCCGGGGGGCAGGCTGGGCCTGTGGTTAATTCTTCTTCCTGATGGGAAAATAGAGTGACCTGTGCCTGTCCCAACACCAAGAGCTAGTCTCTCATTGGTTCCCCGTCTTCCCGTGCATCCTCAGGACAAATTGCAACCTGTACGGAACAGGAGGTTAAAGGTGCTGATGCTCCAAGTAGGGAGATTGTTAGTAAAGTGGCTGGAATGGCGAACCCGAGCACAAGGAGATGAGAAATGAGGTGCGTTTTAGAAACCTTTCCCCATCACACGGTGTACCATCTTCTGGGTTTCTCATGCATGTTTTCGATGTAGGAAGATGCCCTTGAACCTGGAGATTTGGGACCCATGCGATGGGTAGCACGCAGTATTACTTTAAAGGGTCTGCGTTTGCTCACCCAACCTCACCAAACCTCTCAGCCCCAAGAGTGTCCACCCTTATGTCTCATCCAGCTGTGGGTCTAGATATGGTCAATCCAGGTTGCATCACATCCCCTGAACGAATTGTGTAAGAATTTCTCTCTCTTTCCCTGTCTTTGTTTCATGGGTTTTTAAAAGTAATTTATTTTTATAATGGGGTTTAGCTGCTTTTCACGGCTGTGTTTATGCCGCTTTACACCCACTTGACACACTAACAGAGAGATATCAATACATAGGTTTTAAGATTATTACTAGTCAGATATATTCTTGTGCGGTGAATCGGGCGTGTTGAGTCCAGTTCTCTGAGCAAGGAGTAGGTCTTGTCTATTACATATTGGGTTTATGGAACGGTATCTGAGCTAATTTGAAACTCTTGTTTTATGTATCACCCCACCTCACCTTTCCCGTTAAGCAGCCATAGTGTGTTTTCTGCATGTGTGACTCTGTTCTGTTTTGTAATTCAGTTCAAGTGTAACGGTTTTTACATTCCCTCTATAAGTGACACCTTATGAGAAGTGTCCTTTTCTGTGTGACTTATTTCACTTAGAATCGTCTTACCTAAATCCACTCATCATGCTGCTACTAGCCTTATGACATTGATTTCATGGCTGAGTGCTATTCCATTGTACATAAGGACCACAACTTTTTTATCCATTTTTCGCTTTCCTGGGATATTTAAGGTGGAATGAAGTGGAGGTCCTTGTCAACAGAGCAGCCCTAAACTTTGGGGTGCTTGTGTCTTGCTGATTTTCAATTTTCCCACTTTATCCCCCCATTCGTGGAAGTGCCCTATGCTCTCTAAGCTGTGTTTTTTAGATATTTCAGGACACACCGTACACTTCTCCAGAGTGGCTGTTGGCAATTTACATCCCGCCCATCAGTGTAGCAAGGCTCCCATTTCTCCATGGCCTGTCCTGCATTTCTGGTTTTGACACTTTTTTCAGCATGGCCCTTTTGACCGATGGGAAGCGAGACTTCTTTGTAGCGCTGATTTGCCTTTCCAGGTTGCTTGGTTGGCCAAAAAGGGCGTATGCGTTTTTTCCTGAATATATTCAGGAAAAAACGCATACGCCCTTTTTGGCCAAGGGCATCATTGTCAACGTTTTGCCGCTTTTCATGTGCTTTAAAGGCGATTCGAATCTACCTCCTGAAATCTGTTTCCTGCAATTCTGCCTTGATTTCAAATCCTCTTCTTTGCCTTCCCTCAATATATTTGTGGACGAGAGTTATCATTTATAACTCTGCAGGTTTGTGAATTGCAGTGCCCTGAAGCTCCATTTTACAAGTCGCTTTTTTGGGAGCTGGCCGCAAAAGCGCAGGATGGCTTCAGGCCCTGTTCTGGTTCCTGGGGGCAGGTTGGGCCTGTGGTTAATTCTTCTTCCTGATGGGAAAATAGAGTGACCTGTGCCTGTCCAACACCAAGAGCTAGTCTCTCATTGGTTCCCCGTCTTCCCGTGCATCCTCAGGACAAATTGCAACCTGTACGGAACAGGAGGTTAAAGGTGCTGATGCTCCAAGTAGGGAGATTGTTAGTAAAGTGGCTGGAATGGCGAACCCGAGCACAAGGAGATGAGAAATGAGGTGCGTTTTAGAAACCTTTCCCCATCACACGGTGTACCATCTTCTGGGTTTCTCATGCATGTTTTCGATGTAGGAAGATGCCCTTGAACCTGGAGATTTGGGACCCATGCGATGGGTAGCACGCAGTATTACTTTAAAGGGTCTGCGTTTGCTCACCCAACCTCACCAAACCTCTCAGCCCCAAGAGTGTCCACCCTTATGTCTCATCCAGCTGTGGGTCTAGATATGGTCACTCCAGGTTGCATCACAGCCCCTGAACGAATTTTGTAAGAATTTCTCTCTCTTTCCCTGTCTTTGTTTCATGGGTTTTTAAAAGTAATTTATTTTTATAATGGGGTTTAGCTGCTTTTCACGGCTGTGTTTATGCCGCTTTACACCCACTTGACACACTAACAGAGAGATATCAATACATAGGTTTTAAGATTATTACTAGTCAGATATATTCTTGTGCGGTGAATCGGGCGTGTTGAGTCCAGTTCTCTGAGCAAGGAGTAGGTCTTGTCTATTACATATTGGGTTTATGGAACGGTATCTGAGCTAATTTGAAACTCTTGTTTTATGTATCACCCCACCTCACCTTTCCCGTTAAGCAGCCATAGTGTGTTTTCTGCATGTGTGACTCTGTTCTGTTTTGTAATTCAGTTCAAGTGTAACGGTTTTTACATTCCCTCTATAAGTGACACCTTATGAGAAGTGTCCTTTTCTGTGTGACTTATTTCACTTAGAATCGTCTTACCTAAATCCACTCATCATGCTGCTACTAGCCTTATGACATTGATTTCATGGCTGAGTGTTATTCCATTGTACATAAGGACCACAACTTTTTTATCCATTTTTCGCTTTCCTGGGATATTTAAGGTGGAATGAAGTGGAGGTCCTTGTCAACAGAGCAGCCCTAAACTTTGGGGTGCTTGTGTCTTGCTGATTTTCAATTTTCCCACTTTATCCCCCCATGCGTGGAAGTGCCCTATGCTCTCTAAGCTGTGTTTTTTAGATGTTTCAGGACACACCGTACACTTCTCCAGAGTGGCTGTTGGCAATTTACATCCCGCCCATCAGTGTAGCAAGGCTCCCATTTCTCCATGGCCTGTCCTGCATTTCTGGTTTTGACACTTTTTTCAGCATGGCCCTTTTGACCGATGGGAAGCGAGACTTCTTTGTAGCGCTGATTTGCCTTTCCAGGTTGCTTGGTTGGCCAAAAAGGGCGTATGCGTTTTTTCCTGAATATATTCAGGAAAAAACGCATACGCCCTTTTTGGCCAAGGGCATCATTGTCAACGTTTTGCCGCTTTTCATGTGCTTTGAAGGCGATTCGAATCTACCTCCTGAAATCTGTTTCCTGCAATTCTGCCTTGATTTCAAATCCTCTTCTTTGCCTTCCCTCAATATATTTGTGGACGAGAGTTATCATTTATAACTCTGCAGGTTTGTGAATTGCAGTGCCCTGAAGCTCCATTTTACAAGTCGGTTTTTTGGGAGCTGGCCGCAAAAGCGCAGGATGGCTTCAGGCCCTGTTCTGGTTCCGGGGGGCAGGCTGGGCCTGTGGTTAATTCTTCTTCCTGATGGGAAAATAGAGTGACCTGTGCCTGTCCCAACACCAAGAGCTAGTCTCTCATTGGTTCCCCGTCTTCCCGTGCATCCTCAGGACAAATTGCAACCTGTACGGAACAGGAGGTTAAAGGTGCTGATGCTCCAAGTAGGGAGATTGTTAGTAAAGTGGCTGGAATGGCGAACCCGAGCACAAGGAGATGAGAAATGAGGTGCGTTTTAGAAACCTTTCCCCATCACACGGTGTACCATCTTCTGGGTTTCTCATGCATGTTTTCGATGTAGGAAGATGCCCTTGAACCTGGAGATTTGGGACCCATGCGATGGGTAGCACGCAGTATTACTTTAAAGGGTCTGCGTTTGCTCACCCAACCTCACCAAACCTCTCAGCCCCAAGAGTGTCCACCCTTATGTCTCATCCAGCTGTGGGTCTAGATATGGTCAATCCAGGTTGCATCACATCCCCTGAACGAATTGTGTAAGAATTTCTCTCTCTTTCCCTGTCTTTGTTTCATGGGTTTTTAAAAGTAATTTATTTTTATAATGGGGTTTAGCTGCTTTTCACGGCTGTGTTTATGCCGCTTTACACCCACTTGACACACTAACAGAGAGATATCAATACATAGGTTTTAAGATTATTACTAGTCAGATATATTCTTGTGCGGTGAATCGGGCGTGTTGAGTCCAGTTCTCTGAGCAAGGAGTAGGTCTTGTCTATTACATATTGGGTTTATGGAACGGTATCTGAGCTAATTTGAAACTCTTGTTTTATGTATCACCCCACCTCACCTTTCCCGTTAAGCAGCCATAGTGTGTTTTCTGCATGTGTGACTCTGTTCTGTTTTGTAATTCAGTTCAAGTGTAACGGTTTTTACATTCCCTCTATAAGTGACACCTTATGAGAAGTGTCCTTTTCTGTGTGACTTATTTCACTTAGAATCGTCTTACCTAAATCCACTCATCATGCTGCTACTAGCCTTATGACATTGATTTCATGGCTGAGTGCTATTCCATTGTACATAAGGACCACAACTTTTTTATCCATTTTTCGCTTTCCTGGGATATTTAAGGTGGAATGAAGTGGAGGTCCTTGTCAACAGAGCAGCCCTAAACTTTGGGGTGCTTGTGTCTTGCTGATTTTCAATTTTCCCACTTTATCCCCCCATTCGTGGAAGTGCCCTATGCTCTCTAAGCTGTGTTTTTTAGATGTTTCAGGACACACCGTACACTTCTCCAGAGTGGCTGTTGGCAATTTACATCCCGCCCATCAGTGTAGCAAGGCTCCCATTTCTCCATGGCCTGTCCTGCATTTCTGGTTTTGACACTTTTTTCAGCATGGCCCTTTTGACCGATGGGAAGCGAGACTTCTTTGTAGCGCTGATTTGCCTTTCCAGGTTGCTTGGTTGGCCAAAAAGGGCGTATGCGTTTTTTCCTGAATATATTCAGGAAAAAACGCATACGCCCTTTTTGGCCAAGGGCATCATTGTCAACGTTTTGCCGCTTTTCATGTGCTTTAAAGGCGATTCGAATCTACCTCCTGAAATCTGTTTCCTGCAATTCTGCCTTGATTTCAAATCCTCTTCTTTGCCTTCCCTCAATATATTTGTGGACGAGAGTTATCATTTATAACTCTGCAGGTTTGTGAATTGCAGTGCCCTGAAGCTCCATTTTACAAGTCGCTTTTTTGGGAGCTGGCCGCAAAAGCGCAGGATGGCTTCAGGCCCTGTTCTGGTTCCTGGGGGCAGGTTGGGCCTGTGGTTAATTCTTCTTCCTGATGGGAAAATAGAGTGACCTGTGCCTGTCCCAACACCAAGAGCTAGTCTCTCATTGGTTCCCCGTCTTCCCGTGCATCCTCAGGACAAATTGCAACCTGTACGGAACAGGAGGTTAAAGGTGCTGATGCTCCAAGTAGGGAGATTGTTAGTAAAGTGGCTGGAATGGCGAACCCGAGCACAAGGAGATGAGAAATGAGGTGCGTTTTAGAAACCTTTCCCCATCACACGGTGTACCATCTTCTGGGTTTCTCATGCATGTTTTCGATGTAGGAAGATGCCCTTGAACCTGGAGATTTGGGACCCATGCGATGGGTAGCACGCAGTATTACTTTAAAGGGTCTGCGTTTGCTCACCCAACCTCACCAAACCTCTCAGCCCCAAGAGTGTCCACCCTTATGTCTCATCCAGCTGTGGGTCTAGATATGGTCACTCCAGGTTGCATCACAGCCCCTGAACGAATTTTGTAAGAATTTCTCTCTCTTTCCCTGTCTTTGTTTCATGGGTTTTTAAAAGTAATTTATTTTTATAATGGGGTTTAGCTGCTTTTCACGGCTGTGTTTATGCCGCTTTACACCCACTTGACACACTAACAGAGAGATATCAATACATAGGTTTTAAGATTATTACTAGTCAGATATATTCTTGTGCGGTGAATCGGGCGTGTTGAGTCCAGTTCTCTGAGCAAGGAGTAGGTCTTGTCTATTACATATTGGGTTTATGGAACGGTATCTGAGCTAATTTGAAACTCTTGTTTTATGTATCACCCCACCTCACCTTTCCCGTTAAGCAGCCATAGTGTGTTTTCTGCATGTGTGACTCTGTTCTGTTTTGTAATTCAGTTCAAGTGTAACGGTTTTTACATTTCCTCTATAAGTGACACCTTATGAGAAGTGTCCTTTTCTGTGTGACTTATTTCACTTAGAATCATCTTACCTAAATCCACTCATCATGCTGCTACTAGCCTTATGACATTGATTTCATGGCTGAGTGCTATTCCATTGTACATAAGGACCACAAATTTTTTATCCATTTTTCGCTTTCCTGGGATATTTAAGGTGGAATGAAGTGGAGGTCCTTGTCAACAGAGCAGCCCTAAACTTTGGTGTGCTTGTGTCTTGCTGATTTTCAATTTTCCCACTTTATCCCCCCATGCGTGGAAGTGCCCTATGCTCTCTAAGCTGTGTTTTTTAGATGTTTCAGGACACAGCGTACACTTCTCCAGAGTGGCTGTTGGCAATTTACATCCCGCCCATCAGTGTAGCAAGGCTCCCATTTCTCCATGGCCTGTCCTGCATTTCTGGTTTTGACACTTTTTTCAGCATGGCCCTTTTGACCGATGGGAAGCGAGACTTCTTTGTAGCGCTGATTTGCCTTTCCAGGTTGCTTGGTTGGCCAAAAAGGGCGTATGCGTTTTTTCCTGAATATATTCAGGAAAAAACGCATACGCCCTTTTTGGCCAAGGGCATCATTGTCAACGTTTTGCCGCTTTTCATGTGCTTTGAAGGCGATTCGAATCTACCTCCTGAAATCTGTTTCCTGCAATTCTGCCTTGATTTCAAACCCTCTTCTTTGCCTTCCCTCAATATATTTGTGGACGAGAGTTATCATTTATAACTCTGCAGGTTTGTGAATTGCAGTGCCCTTAAGCTCCATTTTACAAGTCGGTTTTTTGGGAGCTGGCCGCAAAAGCGCAGGATGGCTTCAGGCCCTGTTCTGGTTCCGGGGGGCAGGCTGAGCCTGTGGTTAATTCTTCTTCCTGATGGGAAAATAGAGTGACCTGTGCCTGTCCCAACACCAAGAGCTAGTCTCTCATTGGTTCCCCGTCTTCCCGTTCATCCTCAGGACAAATTGCAACCTGTACGGAACAGGAGGTTAAAGGTGCTGATGCTCCAAGTAGGGAGATTGTTAGTAAAGTGGCTGGAATGGCGAACCCGAGCACAAGGAGATGAGAAATGAGGTGCGTTTTAGAAACCTTTCCCCATCACACGGTGTACCATCTTCTGGGTTTCTCATGCATGTTTTCGATGTAGGAAGATGCCCTTGAACCTGGAGATTTGGGACCCATGCGATGGGTAGCACGCAGTATTACTTTAAAGGGTCTGCATTTGCTCACCCAACCTCACCAAACCTCTCAGCCCCAAGAGTGTCCACCCTTATGTCTCATCCAGCTGTGGGTCTAGATATGGTCAATCCAGGTTGCATCACAGCCCCTGAACGAATTGTGTAAGAATTTCTCTCTCTTTCCCTGTGTTTGTTTCATGGGTTTTTAAAAGTAATTTATTTTTATAATGGGGTTTAGCTGCTTTTCACGGCTGTGTTTATGCCGCTTTACACCCACTTGACACACTAACAGAGAGATAGCAATACATAGGTTTTAAGATTATTACTAGTCAGATATATTCTTGTGCGGTGAATCGGGCGTGTTGAGTCCAGTTCTCTGAGCAAGGAGTAGGTCTTGTCTATTACATATTGGGTTTATGGAACGGTATCTGAGCTAATTTGAAACTCTTGTTTTATGTATCACCCCACCTCACCTTTCCCGTTAAGCAGCCATAGTGTGTTTTCTGCATGTGTGACTCTGTTGTGTTTTGTAATTCAGTTCAAGTGTAACGGTTTTTACATTCCCTCTATAAGTGACACCTTATGAGAAGTGTCCTTTTCTGTGTGACTTATTTCACGTAGAATCGTCTTACCTAAATCCACTCATCATGCTGCTACTAGCCTTATGACATTGATTTCATGGCTGAGTGCTATTCCATTGTACATAAGGACCACAACTTTTTTATCCATTTTTCGCTTTCCTGGGATATTTAAGGTGGAATGAAGTGGAGGTCCTTGTCAACAGAGCAGCCCTAAACTTTGGGGTGCTTGTGTCTTGCTGATTTTCAATTTTCCCACTTTATCCCCCCATGCGTGGAAGTGCCCTATGCTCTCTAAGCTGTGTTTTTTAGATGTTTCAGGACACACCGTACACTTCTCCAGAGTGACTGTTGGCAATTTACATCCCGCCCATCAGTGTAGCAAGGCTCCCATTTCTCCATGGCCTGTCCTGCATTTCTGCTTTTGACACTTTTTTCAGCATGGCCCTTTTGACCGATGGGAAGCGAGACTTCTTTGTAGCGCTGATTTGCCTTTCCAGGTTGCTTGGTTGGCCAAAAAGGGCGTATGCGTTTTTTCCTGAATATATTCAGGAAAAAACGCATACGCCCTTTTTGGCCAAGGGCATCATTGTCAACGTTTTGCCGCTTTTCATGTGCTTTAAAGCGATTCGAATCTACCTCCTGAAATCTGTTTCCTGCAATTCTGCCTTGATTTCAAATCCTCTTCTTTGCCTTCCCTCAATATATTTGTGGACGAGAGTTATCATTTATAACTCTGCAGGTTTGTGAATTGCAGTGCCCTGAAGCTCCATTTTACAAGTCGCTTTTTTGGGAGCTGGCCGCAAAAGCGCAGGATGGCTTCAGGCCCTGTTCTGGTTCCGGGGGGCAGGCTGGGCCTGTGGTTAATTCTTCTTCCTGATGGGAAAATAGAGTGACCTGTGCCTGTCCCAACACCAAGAGCTAGTCTCTCATTGGTTCCCCGTCTTCCCGTGCATCCTCAGGACAAATTGCAACCTGTACGGAACAGGAGGTTAAAGGTGCTGATGCTCCAAGTAGGGAGATAGTTAGTAAAGTGGCTGGAATGGCGAACCCGAGCACAAGGAGATGAGAAATGAGGTGCGTTTTAGAAACCTTTCCCCATCACACGGTGTACCATCTTCTGGGTTTCTCATGCATGTTTTCGATGTAGGAAGATGCCCTTGAACCTGGAGATTTGGGACCCATGCGATGGGTAGCACGCAGTATTACTTTAAAGGGTCTGCGTTTGCTCACCCAACCTCACCAAACCTCTCAGCCCCAAGAGTGTCCACCCTTATGTCTCATCCAGCTGTGGGTCTAGATATGGTCACTCCAGGTTGCATCACAGCCCCTGAACGAATTGTGTAAGAATTTCTCTCTCTTTCCCTGTCTTTGTTTCATGGGTTTTTAAAAGTAATTTATTTTTATAATGGGGTTTAGCTGCTTTTCACGGCTGTGTTTATGCCGCTTTACACCCACTTGACACACTAACAGAGAGATATCAATACATAGGTTTTAAGATTATTACTAGTCAGATATATTCTTGTGCGGTGAATCGGGCGTGTTGAGTCCAGTTCTCTGAGCAAGGAGTAGGTCTTGTCTATTACATATTGGGTTTATGGAACGGTATCTGAGCTAATTTGAAACTCTTGTTTTATGTATCACCCCACCTCACCTTTCCCGTTAAGCAGCCATAGTGTGTTTTCTGCATATGTGACTCTGTTCTGTTTTGTAATTCAGTTCAAGTGTAACGGTTTTTACATTCCCTCTATAAGTGACACCTTATGAGAAGTGTCCTTTTCTGTGTGACTTATTTCACTTAGAATCGTCTTACCTAAATCCACTCATCATGCTGCTACTAGCCTTATGACATTGATTTCATGGCTGAGTGCTATTCCATTGTACATAAGGACCACAACTTTTTTATCCATTTTTCGCTTTCCTGGGATATTTAAGGTGGAATGAAGTGGAGGTCCTTGTCAACAGAGCAGCCCTAAACTTTGGGGTGCTTGTGTCTTGCTGATTTTCAATTTTCCCACTTTATCCCCCCATGCGTGGAAGTGCCCTATGCTCTCTAAGCTGTGTTTTTTAGATGTTTCAGGACACACCGTACACTTCTCCAGAGTGGCTGTTGGCAATTTACATCCCGCCCATCAGTGTAGCAAGGCTCCCATTTCTCCATGGCCTGTCCTGCATTTCTGGTTTTGACACTTTTTTCAGCATGGCCCTTTTGACCGATGGGAAGCGAGACTTCTTTGTAGCGCTGATTTGCCTTTCCAGGTTGCTTGGTTGGCCAAAAAGGGCGTATGCGTTTTTTCCTGAATATATTCAGGAAAAAACGCATACGCCCTTTTTGGCCAAGGGCATCATTGTCAAAGTTTTGCCGCTTTTCATGTGCTTTAAAGGCGATTCGAATCTACCTCCTGAAATCTGTTTCCTGCAATTCTGCCTTGATTTCAAATCCTCTTCTTTGCCTTCCCTCAATATATTTGTGGACGAGAGTTATCATTTATAACTCTGCAGGTTTGTGAATTGCAGTGCCCTGAAGCTCCATTTTACAAGTCGCTTTTTTGGGAGCTGGCCGCAAAAGCGCAGGATGGCTTCAGGCCCTGTTCTGGTTCCGGGGGGCAGGCTGAGCCTGTGGTTAATTCTTCTTCCTGATGGGAAAATAGAGTGACCTGTGCCTGTCCCAACACCAAGAGCTAGTCTCTCATTGGTTCCCCGTCTTCCCGTGCATCCTCAGGACAAATTGCAACCTGTACGGAACAGGAGGTTAAAGGTGCTGATGCTCCAAGTAGGGAGATTGTTAGTAAAGTGGCTGGAATGGCGAACCCGAGCACAAGGAGATGAGAAATGAGGTGCGTTTTAGAAACCTTTCCCCATCACACGGTGTACCATCTTCTGGGTTTCTCATGCATGTTTTCGACGTAGGAAGATGCCCTTGAACCTGGAGATTTGGGACCCATGCGATGGGTAGCACGCAGTATTACTTTAAAGGGTCTGCGTTTGCTCACCCAACCTCACCAAACCTCTCAGCCCCAAGAGTGTCCACCCTTATGTCTCATCCAGCTGTGGGTCTAGATATGGTCAATCCAGGTTGCATCACAGCCCCTGAACGAATTGTGTAAGAATTTCTCTCTCTTTCCCTGTCTTTGTTTCATGGGTTTTTAAAAGTAATTTATTTTTATAATGGGGTTTAGCTGCTTTTCACGGCTGTGTTTATGCCGCTTTACACCCACTTGACACACTAACAGAGAGATAGCAATACATAGGTTTTAAGATTATTACTAGTCAGATATATTCTTGTGCGGTGAATCGGGCGTGTTGAGTCCAGTTCTCTGAGCAAGGAGTAGGTCTTGTCTATTACATATTGGGTTTATGGAACGGTATCTGAGCTAATTTGAAACTCTTGTTTTATGTATCACCCCACCTCACCTTTCCCGTTAAGCAGCCATAGTGTGTTTTCTGCATGTGTGACTCTGTTCTGTTTTGTAATTCAGTTCAAGTGTAACGGTTTTTACATTCCCTCTATAAGTGACACCTTATGAGAAGTGTCCTTTTCTGTGTGACTTATTTCACTTAGAATCGTCTTACCTAAATCCACTCATCATGCTGCTACTAGCCTTATGACATTGATTTCATGGCTGAGTGCTATTCCATTGTACATAAGGACCACAACTTTTTTATCCATTTTTCGCTTTCCTGGGATATTTAAGGTGGAATGAAGTGGAGGTCCTTGTCAACAGAGCAGCCCTAAACTTTGGGGTGCTTGTGTCTTGCTGATTTTCAATTTTCCCACTTTATCCCCCCATTCGTGGAAGTGCCCTATGCTCTCTAAGCTGTGTTTTTTAGATATTTCAGGACACACCGTACACTTCTCCAGAGTGGCTGTTGGCAATTTACATCCCGCCCATCAGTGTAGCAAGGCTCCCATTTCTCCATGGCCTGTCCTGCATTTCTGGTTTTGACACTTTTTTCAGCATGGCCCTTTTGACCGATGGGAAGCGAGACTTCTTTGTAGCGCTGATTTGCCTTTCCAGGTTGCTTGGTTGGCCAAAAAGGGCGTATGCGTTTTTTCCTGAATATATTCAGGAAAAAACGCATACGCCCTTTTTGGCCAAGGGCATCATTGTCAACGTTTTGCCGCTTTTCATGTGCTTTAAAGGCGATTCGAATCTACCTCCTGAAATCTGTTTCCTGCAATTCTGCCTTGATTTCAAATCCTCTTCTTTGCCTTCCCTCAATATATTTGTGGACGAGAGTTATCATTTATAACTCTGCAGGTTTGTGAATTGCAGTGCCCTGAAGCTCCATTTTACAAGTCGCTTTTTTGGGAGCTGGCCGCAAAAGCGCAGGATGGCTTCAGGCCCTGTTCTGGTTCCTGGGGGCAGGTTGGGCCTGTGGTTAATTCTTCTTCCTGATGGGAAAATAGAGTGACCTGTGCCTGTCCCAACACCAAGAGCTAGTCTCTCATTGGTTCCCCGTCTTCCCGTGCATCCTCAGGACAAATTGCAACCTGTACGGAACAGGAGGTTAAAGGTGCTGATGCTCCAAGTAGGGAGATTGTTAGTAAAGTGGCTGGAATGGCGAACCCGAGCACAAGGAGATGAGAAATGAGGTGCGTTTTAGAAACCTTTCCCCATCACACGGTGTACCATTTTCTGGGTTTCTCATGCATGTTTTCGATGTAGGAAGATGCCCTTGAACCTGGAGATTTGGGACCCATGCGATGGGTAGCACGCAGTATTACTTTAAAGGGTCTGCGTTTGCTCACCCAACCTCACCAAACCTCTCAGCCCCAAGAGTGTCCACCCTTATGTCTCATCCAGCTGTGGGTCTAGATATGGTCACTCCAGGTTGCATCACAGCCCCTGAACGAATTGTGTAAGAATTTCTCTCTCTTTCCCTGTCTTTGTTTCATGGGTTTTTAAAAGTAATTTATTTTTATAATGGGGTTTAGCTGCTTTTCACGGCTGTGTTTATGCCGCTTTACACCCACTTGACACACTAACAGAGAGATATCAATACATAGGTTTTAAGATTATTACTAGTCAGATATATTCTTGTGCGGTGAATCGGGCGTGTTGAGTCCAGTTCTCTGAGCAAGGAGTAGGTCTTGTCTATTACATATTGGGTTTATGGAACGGTATCTGAGCTAATTTGAAACTCTTGTTTTATGTATCACCCCACCTCACCTTTCCCGTTAAGCAGCCATAGTGTGTTTTCTGCATGTGTGACTCTGTTCTGTTTTGTAATTCAGTTCAAGTGTAACGGTTTTTACATTCCCTCTATAAGTGACACCTTATGAGAAGTGTCCTTTTCTGTGTGACTTATTTCACTTAGAATCGTCTTACCTAAATCCACTCATCATGCTGCTACTAGCCTTATGACATTGATTTCATGGCTGAGTGCTATTCCATTGTACATAAGGACCACAACTTTTTTATCCATTTTTCGCTTTCCTGGGATATTTAAGGTGGAATGAAGTGGAGGTCCTTGTCAACAGAGCAGCCCTAAACTTTGGGGTGCTTGTGTCTTGCTGATTTTCAATTTTCCCACTTTATCCCCCCATGCGTGGAAGTGCCCTATGCTCTCTAAGCTGTGTTTTTTAGATGTTTCAGGACACACCGTACACTTCTCCAGAGTGGCTGTTGGCAATTTACATCCCGCCCATCAGTGTAGCAAGGCTCCCATTTCTCCATGGCCTGTCCTGCATTTCTGGTTTTGACACTTTTTTCAGCATGGCCCTTTTGACCGATGGGAAGCGAGACTTCTTTGTAGCGCTGATTTGCCTTTCCAGGTTGCTTGGTTGGCCAAAAAGGGCGTATGCGTTTTTTCCTGAATATATTCAGGAAAAAACGCATACGCCCTTTTTGGCCAAGGGCATCATTGTCAACGTTTTGCCGCTTTTCATGTGCTTTAAAGGCGATTCGAATCTACCTCCTGAAATCTGTTTCCTGCAATTCTGCCTTGATTTCAAATCCTCTTCTTTGCCTTCCCTCAATATATTTGTGGACGAGAGTTATCATTTATAACTCTGCAGGTTTGTGAATTGCAGTGCCCTGAAGCTCCATTTTACAAGTCGCTTTTTTGGGAGCTGGCCGCAAAAGCGCAGGATGGCTTCAGGCCCTGTTCTGGTTCCTGGGGGCAGGCTGGGCCTGTGGTTAATTCTTCTTCCTGATGGGAAAATAGAGTGACCTGTGCCTGTCCCATCACCAAGAGCTAGTCTCTCATTGGTTCCCCGTCTTCCCGTGCATCCTCAGGACAAATTGCAACCTGTACGGAACAGGAGGTTAAAGGTGCTGATGCTCCAAGTAGGGAGATTGTTAGTAAAGTGGCTGGAATGGCGAACCCGAGCACAAGGAGATGAGAAATGAGGTGCGTTTTAGAATCCTTTCCCCATCACACGGTGTACCATCTTCTGGGTTTCTCATGCATGTTTTCGATGTAGGAAGATGCCCTTGAACCTGGAGATTTGGGACCCATGTGATGGGTAGCACGCAGTATTACTTTAAAGGGTCTGCGTTTGCTCACCCAACCTCACCAAACCTCTCAGCCCCAAGAGTGTCCACCCTTATGTCTCTTCCAGCTGTGGGTCTAGATATGGTCAATCCAGGTTGCATCACAGCCCCTGAAGGAATTGTGTAAGAATTTCTCTCTCTTTCCCTGTCTTTGTTTCATGGGTTTTTAAAAGTAATTTATTTTTATAATGGGGTTTAGCTGCTTTTCACGGCTGTGTTTATGCCGCTTTACACCCACTTGACACACTAACAGAGAGATATCAATACATAGGTTTTAAGATTATTACTAGTCAGATATATTCTTGTGCGGTGAATCGGGCGTGTTGAGTCCAGTTCTCTGAGCAAGGAGTAGGTCTTGTCTATTACATATTGGGTTTATGGAACGGTATCTGAGCTAATTTGAAACTCTTGTTTTATGTATCACCCCACCTCACCTTTCCCGTTAAGCAGCCATAGTGTGTTTTCTGCATGTGTGACTCTGTTCTGTTTTGTAATTCAGTTCAAGTGTAACGGTTTTTACATTCCCTCTATAAGTGACACCTTATGAGAAGTGTCCTTTTCTGTGTGACTTATTTCACTTAGAATCGTCTTACCTAAATCCACTCATCATGCTGCTACTAGCCTTATGACATTGATTTCATGGCTGAGTGCTATTCCATTGTACATAAGGACCACAACTTTTTTATCCATTTTTCGCTTTCCTGGGATATTTAAGGTGGAATGAAGTGGAGGTCCTTGTCAACAGAGCAGCCCTAAACTTTGGGGTGCTTGTGTCTTGCTGATTTTCAATTTTCCCACTTTATCCCCCCATGCGTGGAAGTGCCCTATGCTCTCTAAGCTGTGTTTTTTAGATGTTTCAGGACACACCGTACACTTCTCCAGAGTGGCTGTTGGCAATTTACATCCCGCCCATCAGTGTAGCAAGGCTCCGATTCCTCCATGGCCTGTCCTGCATTTCTGGTTTTGACACTTTTTTCAGCATGGCCCTTTTGACCGATGGGAAGCGAGACTTCTTTGTAGCGCTGATTTGCCTTTCCAGGTTGCTTGGTTGGCCAAAAAGGGCGTATGCGTTTTTTCCTGAATATATTCAGGAAAAAACGCATACGCCCTTTTTGGCCAAGGGCATCATTGTCAACGTTTTGCCGCTTTTCATGTGCTTTAAAGGCGATTCGAATCTACCTCCTGAAATCTGTTTCCTGCAATTCTGCCTTGATTTCAAATCCTCTTCTTTGCCTTCCCTCAATATATTTGTGGACGAGAGTTATCATTTATAACTCTGCAGGTTTGTGAATTGCAGTGCCCTGAAGCTCCATTTTACAAGTCGCTTTTTTGGGAGCTGGCCGCAAAAGCGCAGGATGGCTTCAGGCCCTGTTCTGGTTCCTGGGGGCAGGCTGGGCCTGTGGTTAATTCTTCTTCCTGATGGGAAAATAGAGTGACCTGTGCCTGTCCCAACACCAAGAGCTAGTCTCTCATTGGTTCCCCGTCTTCCCGTGCATCCTCAGGACAAATTGCAACCTGTACGGAACAGGAGGTTAAAGGTGCTGATGCTCCAAGTAGGGAGATTGTTAGTAAAGTGGCTGGAATGGCGAACCCGAGCACAAGGAGATGGGAAATGAGGTGCGTTTTAGAAACCTTTCCCCATCACACGGTGTACCATCTTCTGGGTTTCTCATGCATGTTTTCGATGTAGGAAGATGCCCTTGAACCTGGAGATTTGGGACCCATGTGATGGGTAGCACGCAGTATTACTTTAAAGGGTTTGCGTTTGCTCACCCAACCTCACCAAACCTCTCAGCCCCAAGAGTGTCCACCCTTATGTCTCTTCCAGCTGTGGGTCTAGATATGGTCAATCCAGGTTGCATCACAGCCCCTGAACGAATTGTGTAAGAATTTCTCTCTCTTTCCCTGTCTTTGTTTCATGGGTTTTTAAAAGTAATTTATTTTTATAATGGGGTTTAGCTGCTTTTCACGGCTGTGTTTATGCCGCTTTACACCCACTTGACACACTAACAGAGAGATATCAATACATAGGTTTTAAGATTATTACTAGTCAGATATATTCTTGTGCGGTGAATCGGGCGTGTTGAGTCCAGTTCTCTGAGCAAGGAGTAGGTCTTGTCTATTACATATTGGGTTTATGGAACGGTATCTGAGCTAATTTGAAACTCTTGTTTTATGTATCACCCCACCTCACCTTTCCCGTTAAGCAGCCATAGTGTGTTTTCTGCATGTGTGACTCTGTTCTGTTTTGTAATTCAGTTCAAGTGTAACGGTTTTTACATTCCCTCTATAAGTGACACCTTATGAGAAGTGTCCTTTTCTGTGTGACTTATTTCACTTAGAATCGTCTTACCTAAATCCACTCATCATGCTGCTACTAGCCTTATGACATAGATTTCATGGCTGAGTGCTATTCCATTGTACATAAGGACCACAACTTTTTTATCCATTTTTCGCTTTCCTGGGATATTTAAGGTGGAATGAAGTGGAGGTCCTTGTCAACAGAGCAGCCCTAAACTTTGGGGTGCTTGTGTCTTGCTGATTTTCAATTTTCCCACTTTATCCCCCCATTCGTGGAAGTGCCCTATGCTCTCTAAGCTGTGTTTTTTAGATATTTCAGGACACACCGTAAACTTCTCCAGAGTGGCTGTTGGCAATTTACATCCCGCCCATCAGTGTAGCAAGGCTCCCATTTCTCCATGGCCTGTCCTGCATTTCTGGTTTTGACACTTTTTTCAGCATGGCCCTTTTGACCGATGGGAAGCGAGACTTCTTTGTAGCGCTGATTTGCCTTTCCAGGTTGCTTGGTTGGCCAAAAAGGGCGTATGCGTTTTTTCCTGAATATATTCAGGAAAAAACGCATACGCCCTTTTTGGCCAAGGGCATCATTGTCAACGTTTTGCCGCTTTTCATGTGCTTTAAAGGCGATTCGAATCTACCTCCTGAAATCTGTTTCCTGCAATTCTGCCTTGATTTCAAATCCTCTTCTTTGCCTTCCCTCAATATATTTGTGGACGAGAGTTATCATTTATAACTCTGCAGGTTTGTGAATTGCAGTGCCCTGAAGCTCCATTTTACAAGTCGCTTTTTTGGGAGCTGGCCGCAAAAGCGCAGGATGGCTTCAGGCCCTGTTCTGGTTCCTGGGGGCAGGTTGGGCCTGTGGTTAATTCTTCTTCCTGATGGGAAAATAGAGTGACCTGTGCCTGTCCCAACACCAAGAGCTAGTCTCTCATTGGTTCCCCGTCTTCCCGTGCATCCTCAGGACAAATTGCAACCTGTACGGAACAGGAGGTTAAAGGTGCTGATGCTCCAAGTAGGGAGATTGTTAGTAAAGTGGCTGGAATGGCGAACCCGAGCACAAGGAGATGAGAAATGAGGTGCGTTTTAGAAACCTTTCCCCATCACACGGTGTACCATCTTCTGGGTTTCTCATGCATGTTTTCGATGTAGGAAGATGCCCTTGAACCTGGAGATTTGGGACCCATGCGATGGGTAGCACGCAGTATTACTTTAAAGGGTCTGCGTTTGCTCACCCAACCTCACCAAACCTCTCAGCCCCAAGAGTGTCCACCCTTATGTCTCATCCAGCTGTGGGTCTAGATATGGTCACTCCAGGTTGCATCACAGCCCCTGAACGAATTGTGTAAGAATTTCTCTCTCTTTCCCTGTCTTTGTTTCATGGGTTTTTAAAAGTAATTTATTTTTATAATGGGGTTTAGCTGCTTTTCACGGCTGTGTTTATGCCGCTTTACACCCACTTGACACACTAACAGAGAGATATCAATACATAGGTTTTAAGATTATTACTAGTCAGATATATTCTTGTGCGGTGAATCGGGCGTGTTGAGTCCAGTTCTCTGAGCAAGGAGTAGGTCTTGTCTATTACATATTGGGTTTATGGAACGGTATCTGAGCTAATTTGAAACTCTTGTTTTATGTATCACCCCACCTCACCTTTCCCGTTAAGCAGCCATAGTGTGTTTTCTGCATGTGTGACTCTGTTCTGTTTTGTAATTCAGTTCAAGTGTAACGGTTTTTACATTCCCTCTATAAGTGACACCTTATGAGAAGTGTCCTTTTCTGTGTGACTTATTTCACTTAGAATCGTCTTACCTAAATCCACTCATCATGCTGCTACTAGCCTTATGACATTGATTTCATGGCTGAGTGATATTCCATTGTACATAAGGACCACAACTTTTTTATCCATTTTTCGCTTTCCTGGGATATTTAAGGTGGAATGAAGTGGAGGTCCTTGTCAACAGAGCAGCCCTAAACTTTGGGGTGCTTGTGTCTTGCTGATTTTCAATTTTCCCACTTTATCCCCCCATGCGTGGAAGTGCCCTATGCTCTCTAAGCTGTGTTTTTTAGATGTTTCAGGACACACCGTACACTTCTCCAGAGTGGCTGTTGGCAATTTACATCCCGCCCATCAGTGTAGCAAGGCTCCCATTTCTCCATGGCCTGTCCTGCATTTCTGGTTTTGACACTTTTTTCAGCATGGCCCTTTTGACCGATGGGAAGCGAGACTTCTTTGTAGCGCTGATTTGCCTTTCCAGGTTGCTTGGTTGGCCAAAAAGGGCGTATGCGTTTTTTCCTGAATATATTCAGGAAAAAACGCATACGCCCTTTTTGGCCAAGGGCATCATTGTCAACGTTTTGCCGCTTTTCATGTGCTTTAAAGGCGATTCGAATCTACCTCCTGAAATCTGTTTCCTGCAATTCTGCCTTGATTTCAAATCCTCTTCTTTGCCTTCCCTCAATATATTTGTGGACGAGAGTTATCATTTATAACTCTGCAGGTTTGTGAATTGCAGTGCCCTGAAGCTCCATTTTACAAGTCGCTTTTTTGGGAGCTGGCCGCAAAAGCGCAGGATGGCTTCAGGCCCTGTTCTGGTTCCTGGGGGCAGGCTGGGCCTGTGGTTAATTCTTCTTCCTGATGGGAAAATAGAGTGACCTGTGCCTGTCCCATCACCAAAAGCTAGTCTCTCATTGGTTCCCCGTCTTCCCGTGCATCCTCAGGACAAATTGCAACCTGTACGGAACAGGAGGTTAAAGGTGCTGATGCTCCAAGTAGGGAGATTGTTAGTAAAGTGGCTGGAATGGCGAACCCGAGCACAAGGAGATGAGAAATGAGGTGCGTTTTAGAATCCTTTCCCCATCACACGGTGTACCATCTTCTGGGTTTCTCATGCATGTTTTCGATGTAGGAAGATGCCCTTGAACCTGGAGATTTGGGACCCATGTGATGGGTAGCACGCAGTATTACTTTAAAGGGTCTGCGTTTGCTCACCCAACCTCACCAAACCTCTCAGCCCCAAGAGTGTCCACCCTTATGTCTCTTCCAGCTGTGGGTCTAGATATGGTCAATCCAGGTTGCATCACAGCCCCTGAAGGAATTGTGTAAGAATTTCTCTCTCTTTCCCTGTCTTTGTTTCATGGGTTTTTAAAAGTAATTTATTTTTATAATGGGGTTTAGCTGCTTTTCACGGCTGTGTTTATGCCGCTTTACACCCACTTGACACACTAACAGAGAGATATCAATACATAGGTTTTAAGATTATTACTAGTCAGATATATTCTTGTGCGGTGAATCGGGCGTGTTGAGTCCAGTTCTCTGAGCAAGGAGTAGGTCTTGTCTATTACATATTGGGTTTATGGAACGGTATCTGAGCTAATTTGAAACTCTTGTTTTATGTATCACCCCACCTCACCTTTCCCGTTAAGCAGCCATAGTGTGTTTTCTGCATGTGTGACTCTGTTCTGTTTTGTAATTCAGTTCAAGTGTAACGGTTTTTACATTCCCTCTATAAGTGACACCTTATGAGAAGTGTCCTTTTCTGTGTGACTTATTTCACTTAGAATCGTCTTACCTAAATCCACTCATCATGCTGCTACTAGCCTTATGACATTGATTTCATGGCTGAGTGCTATTCCATTGTACATAAGGACCACAACTTTTTTATCCATTTTTCGCTTTCCTGGGATATTTAAGGTGGAATGAAGTGGAGGTCCTTGTCAACAGAGCAGCCCTAAACTTTGGGGTGCTTGTGTCTTGCTGATTTTCAATTTTCCCACTTTATCCCCCCATGCGTGGAAGTGCCCTATGCTCTCTAAGCTGTGTTTTTTAGATGTTTCAGGACACACCGTACACTTCTCCAGAGTGGCTGTTGGCAATTTACATCCCGCCCATCAGTGTAGCAAGGCTCCCATTTCTCCATGGCCTGTCCTGCATTTCTGGTTTTGACACTTTTTTCAGCATGGCCCTTTTGACCGATGGGAAGCGAGACTTCTTTGTAGCGCTGATTTGCCTTTCCAGGTTGCTTGGTTGGCCAAAAAGGGCGTATGCGTTTTTTCCTGAATATATTCAGGAAAAAACGCATACGCCCTTTTTGGCCAAGGGCATCATTGTCAACGTTTTGCCGCTTTTCATGTGCTTTAAAGGCGATTCGAATCTACCTCCTGAAATCTGTTTCCTGCAATTCTGCCTTGATTTCAAATCCTCTTCTTTGCCTTCCCTCAATATATTTGTGGACGAGAGTTATCATTTATAACTCTGCAGGTTTGTGAATTGCAGTGCCCTGAAGCTCCATTTTACAAGTCGCTTTTTTGGGAGCTGGCCGCAAAAGCGCAGGATGGCTTCAGGCCCTGTTCTGGTTCCTGGGGGCAGGCTGGGCCTGTGGTTAATTCTTCTTCCTGATGGGAAAATAGAGTGACCTGTGCCTGTCCCATCACCAAGAGCTAGTCTCTCATTGGTTCCCCGTCTTCCCGTGCATCCTCAGGACAAATTGCAACCTGTACGGAACAGGAGGTTAAAGGTGCTGATGCTCCAAGTAGGGAGATTGTTAGTAAAGTGGCTGGAATGGCGAACCCGAGCACAAGGAGATGAGAAATGAGGTGCGTTTTAGAATCCTTTCCCCATCACACGGTGTACCATCTTCTGGGTTTCTCATGCATGTTTTCGATGTAGGAAGATGCCCTTGAACCTGGAGATTTGGGACCCATGTGATGGGTAGCACGCAGTATTACTTTAAAGGGTCTGCGTTTGCTCACCCAACCTCACCAAACCTCTCAGCCCCAAGAGTGTCCACCCTTATGTCTCTTCCAGCTGTGGGTCTAGATATGGTCAATCCAGGTTGCATCACAGCCCCTGAAGGAATTGTGTAAGAATTTCTCTCTCTTTCCCTGTCTTTGTTTCATGGGTTTTTAAAAGTAATTTATTTTTATAATGGGGTTTAGCTGCTTTTCACGGCTGTGTTTATGCCGCTTTACACCCACTTGACACACTAACAGAGAGATATCAATACATAGGTTTTAAGATTATTACTAGTCAGATATATTCTTGTGCGGTGAATCGGGCGTGTTGAGTCCAGTTCTCTGAGCAAGGAGTAGGTCTTGTCTATTACATATTGGGTTTATGGAACGGTATCTGAGCTAATTTGAAACTCTTGTTTTATGTATCACCCCACCTCACCTTTCCCGTTAAGCAGCCATAGTGTGTTTTCTGCATGTGTGACTCTGTTCTGTTTTGTAATTCAGTTCAAGTGTAACGGTTTTTACATTCCCTCTATAAGTGACACCTTATGAGAAGTGTCCTTTTCTGTGTGACTTATTTCACTTAGAATCGTCTTACCTAAATCCACTCATCATGCTGCTACTAGCCTTATGACATTGATTTCATGGCTGAGTGCTATTCCATTGTACATAAGGACCACAACTTTTTTATCCATTTTTCGCTTTCCTGGGATATTTAAGGTGGAATGAAGTGGAGGTCCTTGTCAACAGAGCAGCCCTAAACTTTGGGGTGCTTGTGTCTTGCTGATTTTCAATTTTCCCACTTTATCCCCCCATGCGTGGAAGTGCCCTATGCTCTCTAAGCTGTGTTTTTTAGATGTTTCAGGACACACCGTACACTTCTCCAGAGTGGCTGTTGGCAATTTACATCCCGCCCATCAGTGTAGCAAGGCTCCGATTCCTCCATGGCCTGTCCTGCATTTCTGGTTTTGACACTTTTTTCAGCATGGCCCTTTTGACCGATGGGAAGCGAGACTTCTTTGTAGCGCTGATTTGCCTTTCCAGGTTGCTTGGTTGGCCAAAAAGGGCGTATGCGTTTTTTCCTGAATATATTCAGGAAAAAACGCATACGCCCTTTTTGGCCAAGGGCATCATTGTCAACGTTTTGCCGCTTTTCATGTGCTTTAAAGGCGATTCGAATCTACCTCCTGAAATCTGTTTCCTGCAATTCTGCCTTGATTTCAAATCCTCTTCTTTGCCTTCCCTCAATATATTCGTGGACGAGAGTTATCATTTATAACTCTGCAGGTTTGTGAATTGCAGTGCCCTGAAGCTCCATTTTACAAGTCGCTTTTTTGGGAGCTGGCCGCAAAAGCGCAGGATGGCTTCAGGCCCTGTTCTGGTTCCTGGGGGCAGGCTGGGCCTGTGGTTAATTCTTCTTCCTGATGGGAAAATAGAGTGACCTGTGCCTGTCCCAACACCAAGAGCTAGTCTCTCATTGGTTCCCCGTCTTCCCGTGCATCCTCAGGACAAATTGCAACCTGTACGGAACAGGAGGTTAAAGGTGCTGATGCTCCAAGTAGGGAGATTGTTAGTAAAGTGGCTGGAATGGCGAACCCGAGCACAAGGAGATGGGAAATGAGGTGCGTTTTAGAAACCTTTCCCCATCACACGGTGTACCATCTTCTGGGTTTCTCATGCATGTTTTCGATGTAGGAAGATGCCCTTGAACCTGGAGATTTGGGACCCATGTGATGGGTAGCACGCAGTATTACTTTAAAGGGTCTGCGTTTGCTCACCCAACCTCACCAAACCTCTCAGCCCCAAGAGTGTCCACCCTTATGTCTCATCCAGCTGTGGGTCTAGATATGGTCAATCCAGGTTGCATCACATCCCCTGAACGAATTGTGTAAGAATTTCTCTCTCTTTCCCTGTCTTTGTTTCATGGGTTTTTAAAAGTAATTTATTTTTATAATGGGGTTTAGCTGCTTTTCACGGCTGTGTTTATGCCGCTTTACACCCACTTGACACACTAACAGAGAGATATCAATACATAGGTTTTAAGATTATTACTAGTCAGATATATTCTTGTGCGGTGAATCGGGCGTGTTGAGTCCAGTTCTCTGAGCAAGGAGTAGGTCTTGTCTATTACATATTGGGTTTATGGAACGGTATCTGAGCTAATTTGAAACTCTTGTTTTATGTATCACCCCACCTCACCTTTCCCGTTAAGCAGCCATAGTGTGTTTTCTGCATGTGTGACTCTGTTCTGTTTTGTAATTCAGTTCAAGTGTAACGGTTTTTACATTCCCTCTATAAGTGACACCTTATGAGAAGTGTCCTTTTCTGTGTGACTTATTTCACTTAGAATCGTCTTACCTAAATCCACTCATCATGCTGCTACTAGCCTTATGACATTGATTTCATGGCTGAGTGCTATTCCATTGTACATAAGGACCACAACTTTTTTATCCATTTTTCGCTTTCCTGGGATATTTAAGGTGGAATGAAGTGGAGGTCCTTGTCAACAGAGCAGCCCTAAACTTTGGGGTGCTTGTGTCTTGCTGATTTTCAATTTTCCCACTTTATCCCCCCATTCGTGGAAGTGCCCTATGCTCTCTAAGCTGTGTTTTTTAGATGTTTCAGGACACACCGTACACTTCTCCAGAGTGGCTGTTGGCAATTTACATCCCGCCCATCAGTGTAGCAAGGCTCCCATTTCTCCATGGCCTGTCCTGCATTTCTGGTTTTGACACTTTTTTCAGCATGGCCCTTTTGACCGATGGGAAGCGAGACTTCTTTGTAGCGCTGATTTGCCTTTCCAGGTTGCTTGGTTGGCCAAAAAGGGCGTATGCGTTTTTTCCTGAATATATTCAGGAAAAAACGCATACGCCCTTTTTGGCCAAGGGCATCATTGTCAACGTTTTGCCGCTTTTCATGTGCTTTAAAGGCGATTCGAATCTACCTCCTGAAATCTGTTTCCTGCAATTCTGCCTTGATTTCAAATCCTCTTCTTTGCCTTCCCTCAATATATTTGTGGACGAGAGTTATCATTTATAACTCTGCAGGTTTGTGAATTGCAGTGCCCTGAAGCTCCATTTTACAAGTCGCTTTTTTGGGAGCTGGCCGCAAAAGCGCAGGATGGCTTCAGGCCCTGTTCTGGTTCCTGGGGGCAGGTTGGGCCTGTGGTTAATTCTTCTTCCTGATGGGAAAATAGAGTGACCTGTGCCTGTCCCAACACCAAGAGCTAGTCTCTCATTGGTTCCCCGTCTTCCCGTGCATCCTCAGGACAAATTGCAACCTGTACGGAACAGGAGGTTAAAGGTGCTGATGCTCCAAGTAGGGAGATTGTTAGTAAAGTGGCTGGAATGGCGAACCCGAGCACAAGGAGATGAGAAATGAGGTGCGTTTTAGAAACCTTTCCCCATCACACGGTGTACCATCTTCTGGGTTTCTCATGCATGTTTTCGATGTAGGAAGATGCCCTTGAACCTGGAGATTTGGGACCCATGCGATGGGTAGCACGCAGTATTACTTTAAAGGGTCTGCGTTTGCTCACCCAACCTCACCAAACCTCTCAGCCCCAAGAGTGTCCACCCTTATGTCTCATCCAGCTGTGGGTCTAGATATGGTCACTCCAGGTTGCATCACAGCCCCTGAACGAATTTTGTAAGAATTTCTCTCTCTTTCCCTGTCTTTGTTTCATGGGTTTTTAAAAGTAATTTATTTTTATAATGGGGTTTAGCTGCTTTTCACGGCTGTGTTTATGCCGCTTTACACCCACTTGACACACTAACAGAGAGATATCAATACATAGGTTTTAAGATTATTACTAGTCAGATATATTCTTGTGCGGTGAATCGGGCGTGTTGAGTCCAGTTCTCTGAGCAAGGAGTAGGTCTTGTCTATTACATATTGGGTTTATGGAACGGTATCTGAGCTAATTTGAAACTCTTGTTTTATGTATCACCCCACCTCACCTTTCCCGTTAAGCAGCCATAGTGTGTTTTCTGCATGTGTGACTCTGTTCTGTTTTGTAATTCAGTTCAAGTGTAACGGTTTTTACATTTCCTCTATAAGTGACACCTTATGAGAAGTGTCCTTTTCTGTGTGACTTATTTCACTTAGAATCATCTTACCTAAATCCACTCATCATGCTGCTACTAGCCTTATGACATTGATTTCATGGCTGAGTGCTATTCCATTGTACATAAGGACCACAAATTTTTTATCCATTTTTCGCTTTCCTGGGATATTTAAGGTGGAATGAAGTGGAGGTCCTTGTCAACAGAGCAGCCCTAAACTTTGGTGTGCTTGTGTCTTGCTGATTTTCAATTTTCCCACTTTATCCCCCCATGCGTGGAAGTGCCCTATGCTCTCTAAGCTGTGTTTTTTAGATGTTTCAGGACACAGCGTACACTTCTCCAGAGTGGCTGTTGGCAATTTACATCCCGCCCATCAGTGTAGCAAGGCTCCCATTTCTCCATGGCCTGTCCTGCATTTCTGGTTTTGACACTTTTTTCAGCATGGCCCTTTTGACCGATGGGAAGCGAGACTTCTTTGTAGCGCTGATTTGCCTTTCCAGGTTGCTTGGTTGGCCAAAAAGGGCGTATGCGTTTTTTCCTGAATATATTCAGGAAAAAACGCATACGCCCTTTTTGGCCAAGGGCATCATTGTCAACGTTTTGCCGCTTTTCATGTGCTTTGAAGGCGATTCGAATCTACCTCCTGAAATCTGTTTCCTGCAATTCTGCCTTGATTTCAAACCCTCTTCTTTGCCTTCCCTCAATATATTTGTGGACGAGAGTTATCATTTATAACTCTGCAGGTTTGTGAATTGCAGTGCCCTTAAGCTCCATTTTACAAGTCGGTTTTTTGGGAGCTGGCCGCAAAAGCGCAGGATGGCTTCAGGCCCTGTTCTGGTTCCGGGGGGCAGGCTGAGCCTGTGGTTAATTCTTCTTCCTGATGGGAAAATAGAGTGACCTGTGCCTGTCCCAACACCAAGAGCTAGTCTCTCATTGGTTCCCCGTCTTCCCGTTCATCCTCAGGACAAATTGCAACCTGTACGGAACAGGAGGTTAAAGGTGCTGATGCTCCAAGTAGGGAGATTGTTAGTAAAGTGGCTGGAATGGCGAACCCGAGCACAAGGAGATGAGAAATGAGGTGCGTTTTAGAAACCTTTCCCCATCACACGGTGTACCATCTTCTGGGTTTCTCATGCATGTTTTCGATGTAGGAAGATGCCCTTGAACCTGGAGATTTGGGACCCATGCGATGGGTAGCACGCAGTATTACTTTAAAGGGTCTGCATTTGCTCACCCAACCTCACCAAACCTCTCAGCCCCAAGAGTGTCCACCCTTATGTCTCATCCAGCTGTGGGTCTAGATATGGTCAATCCAGGTTGCATCACAGCCCCTGAACGAATTGTGTAAGAATTTCTCTCTCTTTCCCTGTGTTTGTTTCATGGGTTTTTAAAAGTAATTTATTTTTATAATGGGGTTTAGCTGCTTTTCACGGCTGTGTTTATGCCGCTTTACACCCACTTGACACACTAACAGAGAGATAGCAATACATAGGTTTTAAGATTATTACTAGTCAGATATATTCTTGTGCGGTGAATCGGGCGTGTTGAGTCCAGTTCTCTGAGCAAGGAGTAGGTCTTGTCTATTACATATTGGGTTTATGGAACGGTATCTGAGCTAATTTGAAACTCTTGTTTTATGTATCACCCCACCTCACCTTTCCCGTTAAGCAGCCATAGTGTGTTTTCTGCATGTGTGACTCTGTTCTGTTTTGTAATTCAGTTCAAGTGTAACGGTTTTTACATTCCCTCTATAAGTGACACCTTATGAGAAGTGTCCTTTTCTGTGTGACTTATTTCACGTAGAATCGTCTTACCTAAATCCACTCATCATGCTGCTACTAGCCTTATGACATTGATTTCATGGCTGAGTGCTATTCCATTGTACATAAGGACCACAACTTTTTTATCCATTTTTCGCTTTCCTGGGATATTTAAGGTGGAATGAAGTGGAGGTCCTTGTCAACAGAGCAGCCCTAAACTTTGGGGTGCTTGTGTCTTGCTGATTTTCAATTTTCCCACTTTATCCCCCCATGCGTGGAAGTGCCCTATGCTCTCTAAGCTGTGTTTTTTAGATGTTTCAGGACACACCGTACACTTCTCCAGAGTGACTGTTGGCAATTTACATCCCGCCCATCAGTGTAGCAAGGCTCCCATTTCTCCATGGCCTGTCCTGCATTTCTGCTTTTGACACTTTTTTCAGCATGGCCCTTTTGACCGATGGGAAGCGAGACTTCTTTGTAGCGCTGATTTGCCTTTCCAGGTTGCTTGGTTGGCCAAAAAGGGCGTATGCGTTTTTTCCTGAATATATTCAGGAAAAAACGCATACGCCCTTTTTGGCCAAGGGCATCATTGTCAACGTTTTGCCGCTTTTCATGTGCTTTAAAGCGATTCGAATCTACCTCCTGAAATCTGTTTCCTGCAATTCTGCCTTGATTTCAAATCCTCTTCTTTGCCTTCCCTCAATATATTTGTGGACGAGAGTTATCATTTATAACTCTGCAGGTTTGTGAATTGCAGTGCCCTGAAGCTCCATTTTACAAGTCGCTTTTTTGGGAGCTGGCCGCAAAAGCGCAGGATGGCTTCAGGCCCTGTTCTGGTTCCGGGGGGCAGGCTGGGCCTGTGGTTAATTCTTCTTCCTGATGGGAAAATAGAGTGACCTGTGCCTGTCCCAACACCAAGAGCTAGTCTCTCATTGGTTCCCCGTCTTCCCGTGCATCCTCAGGACAAATTGCAACCTGTACGGAACAGGAGGTTAAAGGTGCTGATGCTCCAAGTAGGGAGATAGTTAGTAAAGTGGCTGGAATGGCGAACCCGAGCACAAGGAGATGAGAAATGAGGTGCGTTTTAGAAACCTTTCCCCATCACACGGTGTACCATCTTCTGGGTTTCTCATGCATGTTTTCGATGTAGGAAGATGCCCTTGAACCTGGAGATTTGGGACCCATGCGATGGGTAGCACGCAGTATTACTTTAAAGGGTCTGCGTTTGCTCACCCAACCTCACCAAACCTCTCAGCCCCAAGAGTGTCCACCCTTATGTCTCATCCAGCTGTGGGTCTAGATATGGTCACTCCAGGTTGCATCACAGCCCCTGAACGAATTGTGTAAGAATTTCTCTCTCTTTCCCTGTCTTTGTTTCATGGGTTTTTAAAAGTAATTTATTTTTATAATGGGGTTTAGCTGCTTTTCACGGCTGTGTTTATGCCGCTTTACACCCACTTGACACACTAACAGAGAGATATCAATACATAGGTTTTAAGATTATTACTAGTCAGATATATTCTTGTGCGGTGAATCGGGCGTGTTGAGTCCAGTTCTCTGAGCAAGGAGTAGGTCTTGTCTATTACATATTGGGTTTATGGAACGGTATCTGAGCTAATTTGAAACTCTTGTTTTATGTATCACCCCACCTCACCTTTCCCGTTAAGCAGCCATAGTGTGTTTTCTGCATATGTGACTCTGTTCTGTTTTGTAATTCAGTTCAAGTGTAACGGTTTTTACATTCCCTCTATAAGTGACACCTTATGAGAAGTGTCCTTTTCTGTGTGACTTATTTCACTTAGAATCGTCTTACCTAAATCCACTCATCATGCTGCTACTAGCCTTATGACATTGATTTCATGGCTGAGTGCTATTCCATTGTACATAAGGACCACAACTTTTTTATCCATTTTTCGCTTTCCTGGGATATTTAAGGTGGAATGAAGTGGAGGTCCTTGTCAACAGAGCAGCCCTAAACTTTGGGGTGCTTGTGTCTTGCTGATTTTCAATTTTCCCACTTTATCCCCCCATGCGTGGAAGTGCCCTATGCTCTCTAAGCTGTGTTTTTTAGATGTTTCAGGACACACCGTACACTTCTCCAGAGTGGCTGTTGGCAATTTACATCCCGCCCATCAGTGTAGCAAGGCTCCCATTTCTCCATGGCCTGTCCTGCATTTCTGGTTTTGACACTTTTTTCAGCATGGCCCTTTTGACCGATGGGAAGCGAGACTTCTTTGTAGCGCTGATTTGCCTTTCCAGGTTGCTTGGTTGGCCAAAAAGGGCGTATGCGTTTTTTCCTGAATATATTCAGGAAAAAACGCATACGCCCTTTTTGGCCAAGGGCATCATTGTCAAAGTTTTGCCGCTTTTCATGTGCTTTAAAGGCGATTCGAATCTACCTCCTGAAATCTGTTTCCTGCAATTCTGCCTTGATTTCAAATCCTCTTCTTTGCCTTCCCTCAATATATTTGTGGACGAGAGTTATCATTTATAACTCTGCAGGTTTGTGAATTGCAGTGCCCTGAAGCTCCATTTTACAAGTCGCTTTTTTGGGAGCTGGCCGCAAAAGCGCAGGATGGCTTCAGGCCCTGTTCTGGTTCCGGGGGGCAGGCTGAGCCTGTGGTTAATTCTTCTTCCTGATGGGAAAATAGAGTGACCTGTGCCTGTCCCAACACCAAGAGCTAGTCTCTCATTGGTTCCCCGTCTTCCCGTGCATCCTCAGGACAAATTGCAACCTGTACGGAACAGGAGGTTAAAGGTGCTGATGCTCCAAGTAGGGAGATTGTTAGTAAAGTGGCTGGAATGGCGAACCCGAGCACAAGGAGATGAGAAATGAGGTGCGTTTTAGAAACCTTTCCCCATCACACGGTGTACCATCTTCTGGGTTTCTCATGCATGTTTTCGACGTAGGAAGATGCCCTTGAACCTGGAGATTTGGGACCCATGCGATGGGTAGCACGCAGTATTACTTTAAAGGGTCTGCGTTTGCTCACCCAACCTCACCAAACCTCTCAGCCCCAAGAGTGTCCACCCTTATGTCTCATCCAGCTGTGGGTCTAGATATGGTCAATCCAGGTTGCATCACAGCCCCTGAACGAATTGTGTAAGAATTTCTCTCTCTTTCCCTGTCTTTGTTTCATGGGTTTTTAAAAGTAATTTATTTTTATAATGGGGTTTAGCTGCTTTTCACGGCTGTGTTTATGCCGCTTTACACCCACTTGACACACTAACAGAGAGATAGCAATACATAGGTTTTAAGATTATTACTAGTCAGATATATTCTTGTGCGGTGAATCGGGCGTGTTGAGTCCAGTTCTCTGAGCAAGGAGTAGGTCTTGTCTATTACATATTGGGTTTATGGAACGGTATCTGAGCTAATTTGAAACTCTTGTTTTATGTATCACCCCACCTCACCTTTCCCGTTAAGCAGCCATAGTGTGTTTTCTGCATGTGTGACTCTGTTCTGTTTTGTAATTCAGTTCAAGTGTAACGGTTTTTACATTCCCTCTATAAGTGACACCTTATGAGAAGTGTCCTTTTCTGTGTGACTTATTTCACTTAGAATCGTCTTACCTAAATCCACTCATCATGCTGCTACTAGCCTTATGACATTGATTTCATGGCTGAGTGCTATTCCATTGTACATAAGGACCACAACTTTTTTATCCATTTTTCGCTTTCCTGGGATATTTAAGGTGGAATGAAGTGGAGGTCCTTGTCAACAGAGCAGCCCTAAACTTTGGGGTGCTTGTGTCTTGCTGATTTTCAATTTTCCCACTTTATCCCCCCATTCGTGGAAGTGCCCTATGCTCTCTAAGCTGTGTTTTTTAGATATTTCAGGACACACCGTACACTTCTCCAGAGTGGCTGTTGGCAATTTACATCCCGCCCATCAGTGTAGCAAGGCTCCCATTTCTCCATGGCCTGTCCTGCATTTCTGGTTTTGACACTTTTTTCAGCATGGCCCTTTTGACCGATGGGAAGCGAGACTTCTTTGTAGCGCTGATTTGCCTTTCCAGGTTGCTTGGTTGGCCAAAAAGGGCGTATGCGTTTTTTCCTGAATATATTCAGGAAAAAACGCATACGCCCTTTTTGGCCAAGGGCATCATTGTCAACGTTTTGCCGCTTTTCATGTGCTTTAAAGGCGATTCGAATCTACCTCCTGAAATCTGTTTCCTGCAATTCTGCCTTGATTTCAAATCCTCTTCTTTGCCTTCCCTCAATATATTTGTGGACGAGAGTTATCATTTATAACTCTGCAGGTTTGTGAATTGCAGTGCCCTGAAGCTCCATTTTACAAGTCGCTTTTTTGGGAGCTGGCCGCAAAAGCGCAGGATGGCTTCAGGCCCTGTTCTGGTTCCTGGGGGCAGGTTGGGCCTGTGGTTAATTCTTCTTCCTGATGGGAAAATAGAGTGACCTGTGCCTGTCCCAACACCAAGAGCTAGTCTCTCATTGGTTCCCCGTCTTCCCGTGCATCCTCAGGACAAATTGCAACCTGTACGGAACAGGAGGTTAAAGGTGCTGATGCTCCAAGTAGGGAGATTGTTAGTAAAGTGGCTGGAATGGCGAACCCGAGCACAAGGAGATGAGAAATGAGGTGCGTTTTAGAAACCTTTCCCCATCACACGGTGTACCATTTTCTGGGTTTCTCATGCATGTTTTCGATGTAGGAAGATGCCCTTGAACCTGGAGATTTGGGACCCATGCGATGGGTAGCACGCAGTATTACTTTAAAGGGTCTGCGTTTGCTCACCCAACCTCACCAAACCTCTCAGCCCCAAGAGTGTCCACCCTTATGTCTCATCCAGCTGTGGGTCTAGATATGGTCACTCCAGGTTGCATCACAGCCCCTGAACGAATTGTGTAAGAATTTCTCTCTCTTTCCCTGTCTTTGTTTCATGGGTTTTTAAAAGTAATTTATTTTTATAATGGGGTTTAGCTGCTTTTCACGGCTGTGTTTATGCCGCTTTACACCCACTTGACACACTAACAGAGAGATATCAATACATAGGTTTTAAGATTATTACTAGTCAGATATATTCTTGTGCGGTGAATCGGGCGTGTTGAGTCCAGTTCTCTGAGCAAGGAGTAGGTCTTGTCTATTACATATTGGGTTTATGGAACGGTATCTGAGCTAATTTGAAACTCTTGTTTTATGTATCACCCCACCTCACCTTTCCCGTTAAGCAGCCATAGTGTGTTTTCTGCATGTGTGACTCTGTTCTGTTTTGTAATTCAGTTCAAGTGTAACGGTTTTTACATTCCCTCTATAAGTGACACCTTATGAGAAGTGTCCTTTTCTGTGTGACTTATTTCACTTAGAATCGTCTTACCTAAATCCACTCATCATGCTGCTACTAGCCTTATGACATTGATTTCATGGCTGAGTGCTATTCCATTGTACATAAGGACCACAACTTTTTTATCCATTTTTCGCTTTCCTGGGATATTTAAGGTGGAATGAAGTGGAGGTCCTTGTCAACAGAGCAGCCCTAAACTTTGGGGTGCTTGTGTCTTGCTGATTTTCAATTTTCCCACTTTATCCCCCCATGCGTGGAAGTGCCCTATGCTCTCTAAGCTGTGTTTTTTAGATGTTTCAGGACACACCGTACACTTCTCCAGAGTGGCTGTTGGCAATTTACATCCCGCCCATCAGTGTAGCAAGGCTCCCATTTCTCCATGGCCTGTCCTGCATTTCTGGTTTTGACACTTTTTTCAGCATGGCCCTTTTGACCGATGGGAAGCGAGACTTCTTTGTAGCGCTGATTTGCCTTTCCAGGTTGCTTGGTTGGCCAAAAAGGGCGTATGCGTTTTTTCCTGAATATATTCAGGAAAAAACGCATACGCCCTTTTTGGCCAAGGGCATCATTGTCAACGTTTTGCCGCTTTTCATGTGCTTTAAAGGCGATTCGAATCTACCTCCTGAAATCTGTTTCCTGCAATTCTGCCTTGATTTCAAATCCTCTTCTTTGCCTTCCCTCAATATATTTGTGGACGAGAGTTATCATTTATAACTCTGCAGGTTTGTGAATTGCAGTGCCCTGAAGCTCCATTTTACAAGTCGCTTTTTTGGGAGCTGGCCGCAAAAGCGCAGGATGGCTTCAGGCCCTGTTCTGGTTCCTGGGGGCAGGCTGGGCCTGTGGTTAATTCTTCTTCCTGATGGGAAAATAGAGTGACCTGTGCCTGTCCCATCACCAAGAGCTAGTCTCTCATTGGTTCCCCGTCTTCCCGTGCATCCTCAGGACAAATTGCAACCTGTACGGAACAGGAGGTTAAAGGTGCTGATGCTCCAAGTAGGGAGATTGTTAGTAAAGTGGCTGGAATGGCGAACCCGAGCACAAGGAGATGAGAAATGAGGTGCGTTTTAGAATCCTTTCCCCATCACACGGTGTACCATCTTCTGGGTTTCTCATGCATGTTTTCGATGTAGGAAGATGCCCTTGAACCTGGAGATTTGGGACCCATGTGATGGGTAGCACGCAGTATTACTTTAAAGGGTCTGCGTTTGCTCACCCAACCTCACCAAACCTCTCAGCCCCAAGAGTGTCCACCCTTATGTCTCTTCCAGCTGTGGGTCTAGATATGGTCAATCCAGGTTGCATCACAGCCCCTGAAGGAATTGTGTAAGAATTTCTCTCTCTTTCCCTGTCTTTGTTTCATGGGTTTTTAAAAGTAATTTATTTTTATAATGGGGTTTAGCTGCTTTTCACGGCTGTGTTTATGCCGCTTTACACCCACTTGACACACTAACAGAGAGATATCAATACATAGGTTTTAAGATTATTACTAGTCAGATATATTCTTGTGCGGTGAATCGGGCGTGTTGAGTCCAGTTCTCTGAGCAAGGAGTAGGTCTTGTCTATTACATATTGGGTTTATGGAACGGTATCTGAGCTAATTTGAAACTCTTGTTTTATGTATCACCCCACCTCACCTTTCCCGTTAAGCAGCCATAGTGTGTTTTCTGCATGTGTGACTCTGTTCTGTTTTGTAATTCAGTTCAAGTGTAACGGTTTTTACATTCCCTCTATAAGTGACACCTTATGAGAAGTGTCCTTTTCTGTGTGACTTATTTCACTTAGAATCGTCTTACCTAAATCCACTCATCATGCTGCTACTAGCCTTATGACATTGATTTCATGGCTGAGTGCTATTCCATTGTACATAAGGACCACAACTTTTTTATCCATTTTTCGCTTTCCTGGGATATTTAAGGTGGAATGAAGTGGAGGTCCTTGTCAACAGAGCAGCCCTAAACTTTGGGGTGCTTGTGTCTTGCTGATTTTCAATTTTCCCACTTTATCCCCCCATGCGTGGAAGTGCCCTATGCTCTCTAAGCTGTGTTTTTTAGATGTTTCAGGACACACCGTACACTTCTCCAGAGTGGCTGTTGGCAATTTACATCCCGCCCATCAGTGTAGCAAGGCTCCGATTCCTCCATGGCCTGTCCTGCATTTCTGGTTTTGACACTTTTTTCAGCATGGCCCTTTTGACCGATGGGAAGCGAGACTTCTTTGTAGCGCTGATTTGCCTTTCCAGGTTGCTTGGTTGGCCAAAAAGGGCGTATGCGTTTTTTCCTGAATATATTCAGGAAAAAACGCATACGCCCTTTTTGGCCAAGGGCATCATTGTCAACGTTTTGCCGCTTTTCATGTGCTTTAAAGGCGATTCGAATCTACCTCCTGAAATCTGTTTCCTGCAATTCTGCCTTGATTTCAAATCCTCTTCTTTGCCTTCCCTCAATATATTTGTGGACGAGAGTTATCATTTATAACTCTGCAGGTTTGTGAATTGCAGTGCCCTGAAGCTCCATTTTACAAGTCGCTTTTTTGGGAGCTGGCCGCAAAAGCGCAGGATGGCTTCAGGCCCTGTTCTGGTTCCTGGGGGCAGGCTGGGCCTGTGGTTAATTCTTCTTCCTGATGGGAAAATAGAGTGACCTGTGCCTGTCCCAACACCAAGAGCTAGTCTCTCATTGGTTCCCCGTCTTCCCGTGCATCCTCAGGACAAATTGCAACCTGTACGGAACAGGAGGTTAAAGGTGCTGATGCTCCAAGTAGGGAGATTGTTAGTAAAGTGGCTGGAATGGCGAACCCGAGCACAAGGAGATGGGAAATGAGGTGCGTTTTAGAAACCTTTCCCCATCACACGGTGTACCATCTTCTGGGTTTCTCATGCATGTTTTCGATGTAGGAAGATGCCCTTGAACCTGGAGATTTGGGACCCATGTGATGGGTAGCACGCAGTATTACTTTAAAGGGTTTGCGTTTGCTCACCCAACCTCACCAAACCTCTCAGCCCCAAGAGTGTCCACCCTTATGTCTCTTCCAGCTGTGGGTCTAGATATGGTCAATCCAGGTTGCATCACAGCCCCTGAACGAATTGTGTAAGAATTTCTCTCTCTTTCCCTGTCTTTGTTTCATGGGTTTTTAAAAGTAATTTATTTTTATAATGGGGTTTAGCTGCTTTTCACGGCTGTGTTTATGCCGCTTTACACCCACTTGACACACTAACAGAGAGATATCAATACATAGGTTTTAAGATTATTACTAGTCAGATATATTCTTGTGCGGTGAATCGGGCGTGTTGAGTCCAGTTCTCTGAGCAAGGAGTAGGTCTTGTCTATTACATATTGGGTTTATGGAACGGTATCTGAGCTAATTTGAAACTCTTGTTTTATGTATCACCCCACCTCACCTTTCCCGTTAAGCAGCCATAGTGTGTTTTCTGCATGTGTGACTCTGTTCTGTTTTGTAATTCAGTTCAAGTGTAACGGTTTTTACATTCCCTCTATAAGTGACACCTTATGAGAAGTGTCCTTTTCTGTGTGACTTATTTCACTTAGAATCGTCTTACCTAAATCCACTCATCATGCTGCTACTAGCCTTATGACATAGATTTCATGGCTGAGTGCTATTCCATTGTACATAAGGACCACAACTTTTTTATCCATTTTTCGCTTTCCTGGGATATTTAAGGTGGAATGAAGTGGAGGTCCTTGTCAACAGAGCAGCCCTAAACTTTGGGGTGCTTGTGTCTTGCTGATTTTTAATTTTCCCACTTTATCCCCCCATTCGTGGAAGTGCCCTATGCTCTCTAAGCTGTGTTTTTTAGATATTTCAGGACACACCGTAAACTTCTCCAGAGTGGCTGTTGGCAATTTACATCCCGCCCATCAGTGTAGCAAGGCTCCCATTTCTCCATGGCCTGTCCTGCATTTCTGGTTTTGACACTTTTTTCAGCATGGCCCTTTTGACCGATGGGAAGCGAGACTTCTTTGTAGCGCTGATTTGCCTTTCCAGGTTGCTTGGTTGGCCAAAAAGGGCGTATGCGTTTTTTCCTGAATATATTCAGGAAAAAACGCATACGCCCTTTTTGGCCAAGGGCATCATTGTCAACGTTTTGCCGCTTTTCATGTGCTTTAAAGGCGATTCGAATCTACCTCCTGAAATCTGTTTCCTGCAATTCTGCCTTGATTTCAAATCCTCTTCTTTGCCTTCCCTCAATATATTTGTGGACGAGAGTTATCATTTATAACTCTGCAGGTTTGTGAATTGCAGTGCCCTGAAGCTCCATTTTACAAGTCGCTTTTTTGGGAGCTGGCCGCAAAAGCGCAGGATGGCTTCAGGCCCTGTTCTGGTTCCTGGGGGCAGGTTGGGCCTGTGGTTAATTCTTCTTCCTGATGGGAAAATAGAGTGACCTGTGCCTGTCCCAACACCAAGAGCTAGTCTCTCATTGGTTCCCCGTCTTCCCGTGCATCCTCAGGACAAATTGCAACCTGTACGGAACAGGAGGTTAAAGGTGCTGATGCTCCAAGTAGGGAGATTGTTAGTAAAGTGGCTGGAATGGCGAACCCGAGCACAAGGAGATGAGAAATGAGGTGCGTTTTAGAAACCTTTCCCCATCACACGGTGTACCATCTTCTGGGTTTCTCATGCATGTTTTCGATGTAGGAAGATGCCCTTGAACCTGGAGATTTGGGACCCATGCGATGGGTAGCACGCAGTATTACTTTAAAGGGTCTGCGTTTGCTCACCCAACCTCACCAAACCTCTCAGCCCCAAGAGTGTCCACCCTTATGTCTCATCCAGCTGTGGGTCTAGATATGGTCACTCCAGGTTGCATCACAGCCCCTGAACGAATTGTGTAAGAATTTCTCTCTCTTTCCCTGTCTTTGTTTCATGGGTTTTTAAAAGTAATTTATTTTTATAATGGGGTTTAGCTGCTTTTCACGGCTGTGTTTATGCCGCTTTACACCCACTTGACACACTAACAGAGAGATATCAATACATAGGTTTTAAGATTATTACTAGTCAGATATATTCTTGTGCGGTGAATCGGGCGTGTTGAGTCCAGTTCTCTGAGCAAGGAGTAGGTCTTGTCTATTACATATTGGGTTTATGGAACGGTATCTGAGCTAATTTGAAACTCTTGTTTTATGTATCACCCCACCTCACCTTTCCCGTTAAGCAGCCATAGTGTGTTTTCTGCATGTGTGACTCTGTTCTGTTTTGTAATTCAGTTCAAGTGTAACGGTTTTTACATTCCCTCTATAAGTGACACCTTATGAGAAGTGTCCTTTTCTGTGTGACTTATTTCACTTAGAATCGTCTTACCTAAATCCACTCATCATGCTGCTACTAGCCTTATGACATTGATTTCATGGCTGAGTGATATTCCATTGTACATAAGGACCACAACTTTTTTATCCATTTTTCGCTTTCCTGGGATATTTAAGGTGGAATGAAGTGGAGGTCCTTGTCAACAGAGCAGCCCTAAACTTTGGGGTGCTTGTGTCTTGCTGATTTTCAATTTTCCCACTTTATCCCCCCATGCGTGGAAGTGCCCTATGCTCTCTAAGCTGTGTTTTTTAGATGTTTCAGGACACACCGTACACTTCTCCAGAGTGGCTGTTGGCAATTTACATCCCGCCCATCAGTGTAGCAAGGCTCCCATTTCTCCATGGCCTGTCCTGCATTTCTGGTTTTGACACTTTTTTCAGCATGGCCCTTTTGACCGATGGGAAGCGAGACTTCTTTGTAGCGCTGATTTGCCTTTCCAGGTTGCTTGGTTGGCCAAAAAGGGCGTATGCGTTTTTTCCTGAATATATTCAGGAAAAAACGCATACGCCCTTTTTGGCCAAGGGCATCATTGTCAACGTTTTGCCGCTTTTCATGTGCTTTAAAGGCGATTCGAATCTACCTCCTGAAATCTGTTTCCTGCAATTCTGCCTTGATTTCAAATCCTCTTCTTTGCCTTCCCTCAATATATTTGTGGACGAGAGTTATCATTTATAACTCTGCAGGTTTGTGAATTGCAGTGCCCTGAAGCTCCATTTTACAAGTCGCTTTTTTGGGAGCTGGCCGCAAAAGCGCAGGATGGCTTCAGGCCCTGTTCTGGTTCCTGGGGGCAGGCTGGGCCTGTGGTTAATTCTTCTTCCTGATGGGAAAATAGAGTGACCTGTGCCTGTCCCATCACCAAAAGCTAGTCTCTCATTGGTTCCCCGTCTTCCCGTGCATCCTCAGGACAAATTGCAACCTGTACGGAACAGGAGGTTAAAGGTGCTGATGCTCCAAGTAGGGAGATTGTTAGTAAAGTGGCTGGAATGGCGAACCCGAGCACAAGGAGATGAGAAATGAGGTGCGTTTTAGAATCCTTTCCCCATCACACGGTGTACCATCTTCTGGGTTTCTCATGCATGTTTTCGATGTAGGAAGATGCCCTTGAACCTGGAGATTTGGGACCCATGTGATGGGTAGCACGCAGTATTACTTTAAAGGGTCTGCGTTTGCTCACCCAACCTCACCAAACCTCTCAGCCCCAAGAGTGTCCACCCTTATGTCTCTTCCAGCTGTGGGTCTAGATATGGTCAATCCAGGTTGCATCACAGCCCCTGAAGGAATTGTGTAAGAATTTCTCTCTCTTTCCCTGTCTTTGTTTCATGGGTTTTTAAAAGTAATTTATTTTTATAATGGGGTTTAGCTGCTTTTCACGGCTGTGTTTATGCCGCTTTACACCCACTTGACACACTAACAGAGAGATATCAATACATAGGTTTTAAGATTATTACTAGTCAGATATATTCTTGTGCGGTGAATCGGGCGTGTTGAGTCCAGTTCTCTGAGCAAGGAGTAGGTCTTGTCTATTACATATTGGGTTTATGGAACGGTATCTGAGCTAATTTGAAACTCTTGTTTTATGTATCACCCCACCTCACCTTTCCCGTTAAGCAGCCATAGTGTGTTTTCTGCATGTGTGACTCTGTTCTGTTTTGTAATTCAGTTCAAGTGTAACGGTTTTTACATTCCCTCTATAAGTGACACCTTATGAGAAGTGTCCTTTTCTGTGTGACTTATTTCACTTAGAATCGTCTTACCTAAATCCACTCATCATGCTGCTACTAGCCTTATGACATTGATTTCATGGCTGAGTGCTATTCCATTGTACATAAGGACCACAACTTTTTTATCCATTTTTCGCTTTCCTGGGATATTTAAGGTGGAATGAAGTGGAGGTCCTTGTCAACAGAGCAGCCCTAAACTTTGGGGTGCTTGTGTCTTGCTGATTTTCAATTTTCCCACTTTATCCCCCCATGCGTGGAAGTGCCCTATGCTCTCTAAGCTGTGTTTTTTAGATGTTTCAGGACACACCGTACACTTCTCCAGAGTGGCTGTTGGCAATTTACATCCCGCCCATCAGTGTAGCAAGGCTCCCATTTCTCCATGGCCTGTCCTGCATTTCTGGTTTTGACACTTTTTTCAGCATGGCCCTTTTGACCGATGGGAAGCGAGACTTCTTTGTAGCGCTGATTTGCCTTTCCAGGTTGCTTGGTTGGCCAAAAAGGGCGTATGCGTTTTTTCCTGAATATATTCAGGAAAAAACGCATACGCCCTTTTTGGCCAAGGGCATCATTGTCAACGTTTTGCCGCTTTTCATGTGCTTTAAAGGCGATTCGAATCTACCTCCTGAAATCTGTTTCCTGCAATTCTGCCTTGATTTCAAATCCTCTTCTTTGCCTTCCCTCAATATATTTGTGGACGAGAGTTATCATTTATAACTCTGCAGGTTTGTGAATTGCAGTGCCCTGAAGCTCCATTTTACAAGTCGCTTTTTTGGGAGCTGGCCGCAAAAGCGCAGGATGGCTTCAGGCCCTGTTCTGGTTCCTGGGGGCAGGCTGGGCCTGTGGTTAATTCTTCTTCCTGATGGGAAAATAGAGTGACCTGTGCCTGTCCCATCACCAAGAGCTAGTCTCTCATTGGTTCCCCGTCTTCCCGTGCATCCTCAGGACAAATTGCAACCTGTACGGAACAGGAGGTTAAAGGTGCTGATGCTCCAAGTAGGGAGATTGTTAGTAAAGTGGCTGGAATGGCGAACCCGAGCACAAGGAGATGAGAAATGAGGTGCGTTTTAGAATCCTTTCCCCATCACACGGTGTACCATCTTCTGGGTTTCTCATGCATGTTTTCGATGTAGGAAGATGCCCTTGAACCTGGAGATTTGGGACCCATGTGATGGGTAGCACGCAGTATTACTTTAAAGGGTCTGCGTTTGCTCACCCAACCTCACCAAACCTCTCAGCCCCAAGAGTGTCCACCCTTATGTCTCTTCCAGCTGTGGGTCTAGATATGGTCAATCCAGGTTGCATCACAGCCCCTGAAGGAATTGTGTAAGAATTTCTCTCTCTTTCCCTGTCTTTGTTTCATGGGTTTTTAAAAGTAATTTATTTTTATAATGGGGTTTAGCTGCTTTTCACGGCTGTGTTTATGCCGCTTTACACCCACTTGACACACTAACAGAGAGATATCAATACATAGGTTTTAAGATTATTACTAGTCAGATATATTCTTGTGCGGTGAATCGGGCGTGTTGAGTCCAGTTCTCTGAGCAAGGAGTAGGTCTTGTCTATTACATATTGGGTTTATGGAACGGTATCTGAGCTAATTTGAAACTCTTGTTTTATGTATCACCCCACCTCACCTTTCCCGTTAAGCAGCCATAGTGTGTTTTCTGCATGTGTGACTCTGTTCTGTTTTGTAATTCAGTTCAAGTGTAACGGTTTTTACATTCCCTCTATAAGTGACACCTTATGAGAAGTGTCCTTTTCTGTGTGACTTATTTCACTTAGAATCGTCTTACCTAAATCCACTCATCATGCTGCTACTAGCCTTATGACATTGATTTCATGGCTGAGTGCTATTCCATTGTACATAAGGACCACAACTTTTTTATCCATTTTTCGCTTTCCTGGGATATTTAAGGTGGAATGAAGTGGAGGTCCTTGTCAACAGAGCAGCCCTAAACTTTGGGGTGCTTGTGTCTTGCTGATTTTCAATTTTCCCACTTTATCCCCCCATGCGTGGAAGTGCCCTATGCTCTCTAAGCTGTGTTTTTTAGATGTTTCAGGACACACCGTACACTTCTCCAGAGTGGCTGTTGGCAATTTACATCCCGCCCATCAGTGTAGCAAGGCTCCGATTCCTCCATGGCCTGTCCTGCATTTCTGGTTTTGACACTTTTTTCAGCATGGCCCTTTTGACCGATGGGAAGCGAGACTTCTTTGTAGCGCTGATTTGCCTTTCCAGGTTGCTTGGTTGGCCAAAAAGGGCGTATGCGTTTTTTCCTGAATATATTCAGGAAAAAACGCATACGCCCTTTTTGGCCAAGGGCATCATTGTCAACGTTTTGCCGCTTTTCATGTGCTTTAAAGGCGATTCGAATCTACCTCCTGAAATCTGTTTCCTGCAATTCTGCCTTGATTTCAAATCCTCTTCTTTGCCTTCCCTCAATATATTTGTGGACGAGAGTTATCATTTATAACTCTGCAGGTTTGTGAATTGCAGTGCCCTGAAGCTCCATTTTACAAGTCGCTTTTTTGGGAGCTGGCCGCAAAAGCGCAGGATGGCTTCAGGCCCTGTTCTGGTTCCTGGGGGCAGGCTGGGCCTGTGGTTAATTCTTCTTCCTGATGGGAAAATAGAGTGACCTGTGCCTGTCCCAACACCAAGAGCTAGTCTCTCATTGGTTCCCCGTCTTCCCGTGCATCCTCAGGACAAATTGCAACCTGTACGGAACAGGAGGTTAAAGGTGCTGATGCTCCAAGTAGGGAGATTGTTAGTAAAGTGGCTGGAATGGCGAACCCGAGCACAAGGAGATGGGAAATGAGGTGCGTTTTAGAAACCTTTCCCCATCACACGGTGTACCATCTTCTGGGTTTCTCATGCATGTTTTCGATGTAGGAAGATGCCCTTGAACCTGGAGATTTGGGACCCATGTGATGGGTAGCACGCAGTATTACTTTAAAGGGTTTGCGTTTGCTCACCCAACCTCACCAAACCTCTCAGCCCCAAGAGTGTCCACCCTTATGTCTCTTCCAGCTGTGGGTCTAGATATGGTCAATCCAGGTTGCATCACAGCCCCTGAACGAATTGTGTAAGAATTTCTCTCTCTTTCCCTGTCTTTGTTTCATGGGTTTTTAAAAGTAATTTATTTTTATAATGGGGTTTAGCTGCTTTTCACGGCTGTGTTTATGCCGCTTTACACCCACTTGACACACTAACAGAGAGATATCAATACATAGGTTTTAAGATTATTACTAGTCAGATATATTCTTGTGCGGTGAATCGGGCGTGTTGAGTCCAGTTCTCTGAGCAAGGAGTAGGTCTTGTCTATTACATATTGGGTTTATGGAACGGTATCTGAGCTAATTTGAAACTCTTGTTTTATGTATCACCCCACCTCACCTTTCCCGTTAAGCAGCCATAGTGTGTTTTCTGCATGTGTGACTCTGTTCTGTTTTGTAATTCAGTTCAAGTGTAACGGTTTTTACATTCCCTCTATAAGTGACACCTTATGAGAAGTGTCCTTTTCTGTGTGACTTATTTCACTTAGAATCGTCTTACCTAAATCCACTCATCATGCTGCTACTAGCCTTATGACATAGATTTCATGGCTGAGTGCTATTCCATTGTACATAAGGACCACAACTTTTTTATCCATTTTTCGCTTTCCTGGGATATTTAAGGTGGAATGAAGTGGAGGTCCTTGTCAACAGAGCAGCCCTAAACTTTGGGGTGCTTGTGTCTTGCTGATTTTCAATTTTCCCACTTTATCCCCCCATGCGTGGAAGTGCCCTATGCTCTCTAAGCTGTGTTTTTTAGATGTTTCAGGACACACCGTACACTTCTCCAGAGTGGCTGTTGGCAATTTACATCCCGCCCATCAGTGTAGCAAGGCTCCCATTTCTCCATGGCCTGTCCTGCATTTCTGTTTTTGACACTTTTTTCAGCATGGCCCTTTTGACCGATGGGAAGCGAGACTTCTTTGTAGCGCTGATTTGCCTTTCCAGGTTGCTTGGTTGGCCAAAAAGGGCGTATGCGTTTTTTCCTGAATATATTCAGGAAAAAACGCATACGCCCTTTTTGGCCAAGGGCATCATTGTCAAAGTTTTGCCGCTTTTCATGTGCTTTAAAGGCGATTCGAATCTACCTCCTGAAATCTGTTTCCTGCAATTCTGCCTTGATTTCAAATCCTCTTCTTTGCCTTCCCTCAATATATTTGTGGACGAGAGTTATCATTTATAACTCTGCAGGTTTGTGAATTGCAGTGCCCTGAAGCTCCATTTTACAAGTCGCTTTTTTGGGAGCTGGCCGCAAAAGCGCAGGATGGCTTCAGGCCCTGTTCTGGTTCCGGGGGGCAGGCTGAGCCTGTGGTTAATTCTTCTTCCTGATGGGAAAATAGAGTGACCTGTGCCTGTCCCAACACCAAGAGCTAGTCTCTCATTGGTTCCCCGTCTTCCCGTGCATCCTCAGGACAAATTGCAACCTGTACGGAACAGGAGGTTAAAGGTGCTGATGCTCCAAGTAGGGAGATTGTTAGTAAAGTGGCTGGAATGGCGAACCCGAGCACAAGGAGATGAGAAATGAGGTGCGTTTTAGAAACCTTTCCCCATCACACGGTGTACCATCTTCTGGGTTTCTCATGCATGTTTTCGACGTAGGAAGATGCCCTTGAACCTGGAGATTTGGGACCCATGCGATGGGTAGCACGCAGTATTACTTTAAAGGGTCTGCGTTTGCTCACCCAACCTCACCAAACCTCTCAGCCCCAAGAGTGTCCACCCTTATGTCTCATCCAGCTGTGGGTCTAGATATGGTCAATCCAGGTTGCATCACAGCCCCTGAACGAATTGTGTAAGAATTTCTCTCTCTTTCCCTGTCTTTGTTTCATGGGTTTTTAAAAGTAATTTATTTTTATAATGGGGTTTAGCTGCTTTTCACGGCTGTGTTTATGCCGCTTTACACCCACTTGACACACTAACAGAGAGATAGCAATACATAGGTTTTAAGATTATTACTAGTCAGATATATTCTTGTGCGGTGAATCGGGCGTGTTGAGTCCAGTTCTCTGAGCAAGGAGTAGGTCTTGTCTATTACATATTGGGTTTATGGAACGGTATCTGAGCTAATTTGAAACTCTTGTTTTATGTATCACCCCACCTCACCTTTCCCGTTAAGCAGCCATAGTGTGTTTTCTGCATGTGTGACTCTGTTCTGTTTTGTAATTCAGTTCAAGTGTAACGGTTTTTACATTCCCTCTATAAGTGACACCTTATGAGAAGTGTCCTTTTCTGTGTGACTTATTTCACTTAGAATCGTCTTACCTAAATCCACTCATCATGCTGCTACTAGCCTTATGACATTGATTTCATGGCTGAGTGCTATTCCATTGTACATAAGGACCACAACTTTTTTATCCATTTTTCGCTTTCCTGGGATATTTAAGGTGGAATGAAGTGGAGGTCCTTGTCAACAGAGCAGCCCTAAACTTTGGGGTGCTTGTGTCTTGCTGATTTTCAATTTTCCCACTTTATCCCCCCATTCGTGGAAGTGCCCTATGCTCTCTAAGCTGTGTTTTTTAGATATTTCAGGACACACCGTACACTTCTCCAGAGTGGCTGTTGGCAATTTACATCCCGCCCATCAGTGTAGCAAGGCTCCCATTTCTCCATGGCCTGTCCTGCATTTCTGGTTTTGACACTTTTTTCAGCATGGCCCTTTTGACCGATGGGAAGCGAGACTTCTTTGTAGCGCTGATTTGCCTTTCCAGGTTGCTTGGTTGGCCAAAAAGGGCGTATGCGTTTTTTCCTGAATATATTCAGGAAAAAACGCATACGCCCTTTTTGGCCAAGGGCATCATTGTCAACGTTTTGCCGCTTTTCATGTGCTTTAAAGGCGATTCGAATCTACCTCCTGAAATCTGTTTCCTGCAATTCTGCCTTGATTTCAAATCCTCTTCTTTGCCTTCCCTCAATATATTTGTGGACGAGAGTTATCATTTATAACTCTGCAGGTTTGTGAATTGCAGTGCCCTGAAGCTCCATTTTACAAGTCGCTTTTTTGGGAGCTGGCCGCAAAAGCGCAGGATGGCTTCAGGCCCTGTTCTGGTTCCTGGGGGCAGGTTGGGCCTGTGGTTAATTCTTCTTCCTGATGGGAAAATAGAGTGACCTGTGCCTGTCCCAACACCAAGAGCTAGTCTCTCATTGGTTCCCCGTCTTCCCGTGCATCCTCAGGACAAATTGCAACCTGTACGGAACAGGAGGTTAAAGGTGCTGATGCTCCAAGTAGGGAGATTGTTAGTAAAGTGGCTGGAATGGCGAACCCGAGCACAAGGAGATGAGAAATGAGGTGCGTTTTAGAAACCTTTCCCCATCACACGGTGTACCATCTTCTGGGTTTCTCATGCATGTTTTCGATGTAGGAAGATGCCCTTGAACCTGGAGATTTGGGACCCATGCGATGGGTAGCACGCAGTATTACTTTAAAGGGTCTGCGTTTGCTCACCCAACCTCACCAAACCTCTCAGCCCCAAGAGTGTCCACCCTTATGTCTCATCCAGCTGTGGGTCTAGATATGGTCACTCCAGGTTGCATCACAGCCCCTGAACGAATTGTGTAAGAATTTCTCTCTCTTTCCCTGTCTTTGTTTCATGGGTTTTTAAAAGTAATTTATTTTTATAATGGGGTTTAGCTGCTTTTCACGGCTGTGTTTATGCCGCTTTACACCCACTTGACACACTAACAGAGAGATATCAATACATAGGTTTTAAGATTATTACTAGTCAGATATATTCTTGTGCGGTGAATCGGGCGTGTTGAGTCCAGTTCTCTGAGCAAGGAGTAGGTCTTGTCTATTACATATTGGGTTTATGGAACGGTATCTGAGCTAATTTGAAACTCTTGTTTTATGTATCACCCCACCTCACCTTTCCCGTTAAGCAGCCATAGTGTGTTTTCTGCATGTGTGACTCTGTTCTGTTTTGTAATTCAGTTCAAGTGTAACGGTTTTTACATTCCCTCTATAAGTGACACCTTATGAGAAGTGTCCTTTTCTGTGTGACTTATTTCACTTAGAATCGTCTTACCTAAATCCACTCATCATGCTGCTACTAGCCTTATGACATTGATTTCATGGCTGAGTGATATTCCATTGTACATAAGGACCACAACTTTTTTATCCATTTTTCGCTTTCCTGGGATATTTAAGGTGGAATGAAGTGGAGGTCCTTGTCAACAGAGCAGCCCTAAACTTTGGGGTGCTTGTGTCTTGCTGATTTTCAATTTTCCCACTTTATCCCCCCATGCGTGGAAGTGCCCTATGCTCTCTAAGCTGTGTTTTTTAGATGTTTCAGGACACACCGTACACTTCTCCAGAGTGGCTGTTGGCAATTTACATCCCGCCCATCAGTGTAGCAAGGCTCCCATTTCTCCATGGCCTGTCCTGCATTTCTGGTTTTGACACTTTTTTCAGCATGGCCCTTTTGACCGATGGGAAGCGAGACTTCTTTGTAGCGCTGATTTGCCTTTCCAGGTTGCTTGGTTGGCCAAAAAGGGCGTATGCGTTTTTTCCTGAATATATTCAGGAAAAAACGCATACGCCCTTTTTGGCCAAGGGCATCATTGTCAACGTTTTGCCGCTTTTCATGTGCTTTAAAGGCGATTCGAATCTACCTCCTGAAATCTGTTTCCTGCAATTCTGCCTTGATTTCAAATCCTCTTCTTTGCCTTCCCTCAATATATTTGTGGACGAGAGTTATCATTTATAACTCTGCAGGTTTGTGAATTGCAGTGCCCTGAAGCTCCATTTTACAAGTCGCTTTTTTGGGAGCTGGCCGCAAAAGCGCAGGATGGCTTCAGGCCCTGTTCTGGTTCCTGGGGGCAGGCTGGGCCTGTGGTTAATTCTTCTTCCTGATGGGAAAATAGAGTGACCTGTGCCTGTCCCATCACCAAAAGCTAGTCTCTCATTGGTTCCCCGTCTTCCCGTGCATCCTCAGGACAAATTGCAACCTGTACGGAACAGGAGGTTAAAGGTGCTGATGCTCCAAGTAGGGAGATTGTTAGTAAAGTGGCTGGAATGGCGAACCCGAGCACAAGGAGATGAGAAATGAGGTGCGTTTTAGAATCCTTTCCCCATCACACGGTGTACCATCTTCTGGGTTTCTCATGCATGTTTTCGATGTAGGAAGATGCCCTTGAACCTGGAGATTTGGGACCCATGTGATGGGTAGCACGCAGTATTACTTTAAAGGGTCTGCGTTTGCTCACCCAACCTCACCAAACCTCTCAGCCCCAAGAGTGTCCACCCTTATGTCTCTTCCAGCTGTGGGTCTAGATATGGTCAATCCAGGTTGCATCACAGCCCCTGAAGGAATTGTGTAAGAATTTCTCTCTCTTTCCCTGTCTTTGTTTCATGGGTTTTTAAAAGTAATTTATTTTTATAATGGGGTTTAGCTGCTTTTCACGGCTGTGTTTATGCCGCTTTACACCCACTTGACACACTAACAGAGAGATATCAATACATAGGTTTTAAGATTATTACTAGTCAGATATATTCTTGTGCGGTGAATCGGGCGTGTTGAGTCCAGTTCTCTGAGCAAGGAGTAGGTCTTGTCTATTACATATTGGGTTTATGGAACGGTATCTGAGCTAATTTGAAACTCTTGTTTTATGTATCACCCCACCTCACCTTTCCCGTTAAGCAGCCATAGTGTGTTTTCTGCATGTGTGACTCTGTTCTGTTTTGTAATTCAGTTCAAGTGTAACGGTTTTTACATTCCCTCTATAAGTGACACCTTATGAGAAGTGTCCTTTTCTGTGTGACTTATTTCACTTAGAATCGTCTTACCTAAATCCACTCATCATGCTGCTACTAGCCTTATGACATTGATTTCATGGCTGAGTGCTATTCCATTGTACATAAGGACCACAACTTTTTTATCCATTTTTCGCTTTCCTGGGATATTTAAGGTGGAATGAAGTGGAGGTCCTTGTCAACAGAGCAGCCCTAAACTTTGGGGTGCTTGTGTCTTGCTGATTTTCAATTTTCCCACTTTATCCCCCCATGCGTGGAAGTGCCCTATGCTCTCTAAGCTGTGTTTTTTAGATGTTTCAGGACACACCGTACACTTCTCCAGAGTGGCTGTTGGCAATTTACATCCCGCCCATCAGTGTAGCAAGGCTCCGATTCCTCCATGGCCTGTCCTGCATTTCTGGTTTTGACACTTTTTTCAGCATGGCCCTTTTGACCGATGGGAAGCGAGACTTCTTTGTAGCGCTGATTTGCCTTTCCAGGTTGCTTGGTTGGCCAAAAAGGGCGTATGCGTTTTTTCCTGAATATATTCAGGAAAAAACGCATACGCCCTTTTTGGCCAAGGGCATCATTGTCAACGTTTTGCCGCTTTTCATGTGCTTTAAAGGCGATTCGAATCTACCTCCTGAAATCTGTTTCCTGCAATTCTGCCTTGATTTCAAATCCTCTTCTTTGCCTTCCCTCAATATATTTGTGGACGAGAGTTATCATTTATAACTCTGCAGGTTTGTGAATTGCAGTGCCCTGAAGCTCCATTTTACAAGTCGCTTTTTTGGGAGCTGGCCGCAAAAGCGCAGGATGGCTTCAGGCCCTGTTCTGGTTCCTGGGGGCAGGCTGGGCCTGTGGTTAATTCTTCTTCCTGATGGGAAAATAGAGTGACCTGTGCCTGTCCCAACACCAAGAGCTAGTCTCTCATTGGTTCCCCGTCTTCCCGTGCATCCTCAGGACAAATTGCAACCTGTACGGAACAGGAGGTTAAAGGTGCTGATGCTCCAAGTAGGGAGATTGTTAGTAAAGTGGCTGGAATGGCGAACCCGAGCACAAGGAGATGGGAAATGAGGTGCGTTTTAGAAACCTTTCCCCATCACACGGTGTACCATCTTCTGGGTTTCTCATGCATGTTTTCGATGTAGGAAGATGCCCTTGAACCTGGAGATTTGGGACCCATGTGATGGGTAGCACGCAGTATTACTTTAAAGGGTTTGCGTTTGCTCACCCAACCTCACCAAACCTCTCAGCCCCAAGAGTGTCCACCCTTATGTCTCTTCCAGCTGTGGGTCTAGATATGGTCAATCCAGGTTGCATCACAGCCCCTGAACGAATTGTGTAAGAATTTCTCTCTCTTTCCCTGTCTTTGTTTCATGGGTTTTTAAAAGTAATTTATTTTTATAATGGGGTTTAGCTGCTTTTCACGGCTGTGTTTATGCCGCTTTACACCCACTTGACACACTAACAGAGAGATATCAATACATAGGTTTTAAGATTATTACTAGTCAGATATATTCTTGTGCGGTGAATCGGGCGTGTTGAGTCCAGTTCTCTGAGCAAGGAGTAGGTCTTGTCTATTACATATTGGGTTTATGGAACGGTATCTGAGCTAATTTGAAACTCTTGTTTTATGTATCACCCCACCTCACCTTTCCCGTTAAGCAGCCATAGTGTGTTTTCTGCATGTGTGACTCTGTTCTGTTTTGTAATTCAGTTCAAGTGTAACGGTTTTTACATTCCCTCTATAAGTGACACCTTATGAGAAGTGTCCTTTTCTGTGTGACTTATTTCACTTAGAATCGTCTTACCTAAATCCACTCATCATGCTGCTACTAGCCTTATGACATAGATTTCATGGCTGAGTGCTATTCCATTGTACATAAGGACCACAACTTTTTTATCCATTTTTCGCTTTCCTGGGATATTTAAGGTGGAATGAAGTGGAGGTCCTTGTCAACAGAGCAGCCCTAAACTTTGGGGTGCTTGTGTCTTGCTGATTTTCAATTTTCCCACTTTATCCCCCCATGCGTGGAAGTGCCCTATGCTCTCTAAGCTGTGTTTTTTAGATGTTTCAGGACACACCGTACACTTCTCCAGAGTGGCTGTTGGCAATTTACATCCCGCCCATCAGTGTAGCAAGGCTCCCATTTCTCCATGGCCTGTCCTGCATTTCTGTTTTTGACACTTTTTTCAGCATGGCCCTTTTGACCGATGGGAAGCGAGACTTCTTTGTAGCGCTGATTTGCCTTTCCAGGTTGCTTGGTTGGCCAAAAAGGGCGTATGCGTTTTTTCCTGAATATATTCAGGAAAAAACGCATACGCCCTTTTTGGCCAAGGGCATCATTGTCAAAGTTTTGCCGCTTTTCATGTGCTTTAAAGGCGATTCGAATCTACCTCCTGAAATCTGTTTCCTGCAATTCTGCCTTGATTTCAAATCCTCTTCTTTGCCTTCCCTCAATATATTTGTGGACGAGAGTTATCATTTATAACTCTGCAGGTTTGTGAATTGCAGTGCCCTGAAGCTCCATTTTACAAGTCGCTTTTTTGGGAGCTGGCCGCAAAAGCGCAGGATGGCTTCAGGCCCTGTTCTGGTTCCGGGGGGCAGGCTGAGCCTGTGGTTAATTCTTCTTCCTGATGGGAAAATAGAGTGACCTGTGCCTGTCCCAACACCAAGAGCTAGTCTCTCATTGGTTCCCCGTCTTCCCGTGCATCCTCAGGACAAATTGCAACCTGTACGGAACAGGAGGTTAAAGGTGCTGATGCTCCAAGTAGGGAGATTGTTAGTAAAGTGGCTGGAATGGCGAACCCGAGCACAAGGAGATGAGAAATGAGGTGCGTTTTAGAAACCTTTCCCCATCACACGGTGTACCATCTTCTGGGTTTCTCATGCATGTTTTCGACGTAGGAAGATGCCCTTGAACCTGGAGATTTGGGACCCATGCGATGGGTAGCACGCAGTATTACTTTAAAGGGTCTGCGTTTGCTCACCCAACCTCACCAAACCTCTCAGCCCCAAGAGTGTCCACCCTTATGTCTCATCCAGCTGTGGGTCTAGATATGGTCAATCCAGGTTGCATCACAGCCCCTGAACGAATTGTGTAAGAATTTCTCTCTCTTTCCCTGTCTTTGTTTCATGGGTTTTTAAAAGTAATTTATTTTTATAATGGGGTTTAGCTGCTTTTCACGGCTGTGTTTATGCCGCTTTACACCCACTTGACACACTAACAGAGAGATAGCAATACATAGGTTTTAAGATTATTACTAGTCAGATATATTCTTGTGCGGTGAATCGGGCGTGTTGAGTCCAGTTCTCTGAGCAAGGAGTAGGTCTTGTCTATTACATATTGGGTTTATGGAACGGTATCTGAGCTAATTTGAAACTCTTGTTTTATGTATCACCCCACCTCACCTTTCCCGTTAAGCAGCCATAGTGTGTTTTCTGCATGTGTGACTCTGTTCTGTTTTGTAATTCAGTTCAAGTGTAACGGTTTTTACATTCCCTCTATAAGTGACACCTTATGAGAAGTGTCCTTTTCTGTGTGACTTATTTCACTTAGAATCGTCTTACCTAAATCCACTCATCATGCTGCTACTAGCCTTATGACATTGATTTCATGGCTGAGTGCTATTCCATTGTACATAAGGACCACAACTTTTTTATCCATTTTTCGCTTTCCTGGGATATTTAAGGTGGAATGAAGTGGAGGTCCTTGTCAACAGAGCAGCCCTAAACTTTGGGGTGCTTGTGTCTTGCTGATTTTCAATTTTCCCACTTTATCCCCCCATTCGTGGAAGTGCCCTATGCTCTCTAAGCTGTGTTTTTTAGATATTTCAGGACACACCGTACACTTCTCCAGAGTGGCTGTTGGCAATTTACATCCCGCCCATCAGTGTAGCAAGGCTCCCATTTCTCCATGGCCTGTCCTGCATTTCTGGTTTTGACACTTTTTTCAGCATGGCCCTTTTGACCGATGGGAAGCGAGACTTCTTTGTAGCGCTGATTTGCCTTTCCAGGTTGCTTGGTTGGCCAAAAAGGGCGTATGCGTTTTTTCCTGAATATATTCAGGAAAAAACGCATACGCCCTTTTTGGCCAAGGGCATCATTGTCAACGTTTTGCCGCTTTTCATGTGCTTTAAAGGCGATTCGAATCTACCTCCTGAAATCTGTTTCCTGCAATTCTGCCTTGATTTCAAATCCTCTTCTTTGCCTTCCCTCAATATATTTGTGGACGAGAGTTATCATTTATAACTCTGCAGGTTTGTGAATTGCAGTGCCCTGAAGCTCCATTTTACAAGTCGCTTTTTTGGGAGCTGGCCGCAAAAGCGCAGGATGGCTTCAGGCCCTGTTCTGGTTCCTGGGGGCAGGTTGGGCCTGTGGTTAATTCTTCTTCCTGATGGGAAAATAGAGTGACCTGTGCCTGTCCCAACACCAAGAGCTAGTCTCTCATTGGTTCCCCGTCTTCCCGTGCATCCTCAGGACAAATTGCAACCTGTACGGAACAGGAGGTTAAAGGTGCTGATGCTCCAAGTAGGGAGATTGTTAGTAAAGTGGCTGGAATGGCGAACCCGAGCACAAGGAGATGAGAAATGAGGTGCGTTTTAGAAACCTTTCCCCATCACACGGTGTACCATCTTCTGGGTTTCTCATGCATGTTTTCGATGTAGGAAGATGCCCTTGAACCTGGAGATTTGGGACCCATGCGATGGGTAGCACGCAGTATTACTTTAAAGGGTCTGCGTTTGCTCACCCAACCTCACCAAACCTCTCAGCCCCAAGAGTGTCCACCCTTATGTCTCATCCAGCTGTGGGTCTAGATATGGTCACTCCAGGTTGCATCACAGCCCCTGAACGAATTGTGTAAGAATTTCTCTCTCTTTCCCTGTCTTTGTTTCATGGGTTTTTAAAAGTAATTTATTTTTATAATGGGGTTTAGCTGCTTTTCACGGCTGTGTTTATGCCGCTTTACACCCACTTGACACACTAACAGAGAGATATCAATACATAGGTTTTAAGATTATTACTAGTCAGATATATTCTTGTGCGGTGAATCGGGCGTGTTGAGTCCAGTTCTCTGAGCAAGGAGTAGGTCTTGTCTATTACATATTGGGTTTATGGAACGGTATCTGAGCTAATTTGAAACTCTTGTTTTATGTATCACCCCACCTCACCTTTCCCGTTAAGCAGCCATAGTGTGTTTTCTGCATGTGTGACTCTGTTCTGTTTTGTAATTCAGTTCAAGTGTAACGGTTTTTACATTCCCTCTATAAGTGACACCTTATGAGAAGTGTCCTTTTCTGTGTGACTTATTTCACTTAGAATCGTCTTACCTAAATCCACTCATCATGCTGCTACTAGCCTTATGACATTGATTTCATGGCTGAGTGATATTCCATTGTACATAAGGACCACAACTTTTTTATCCATTTTTCGCTTTCCTGGGATATTTAAGGTGGAATGAAGTGGAGGTCCTTGTCAACAGAGCAGCCCTAAACTTTGGGGTGCTTGTGTCTTGCTGATTTTCAATTTTCCCACTTTATCCCCCCATGCGTGGAAGTGCCCTATGCTCTCTAAGCTGTGTTTTTTAGATGTTTCAGGACACACCGTACACTTCTCCAGAGTGGCTGTTGGCAATTTACATCCCGCCCATCAGTGTAGCAAGGCTCCCATTTCTCCATGGCCTGTCCTGCATTTCTGGTTTTGACACTTTTTTCAGCATGGCCCTTTTGACCGATGGGAAGCGAGACTTCTTTGTAGCGCTGATTTGCCTTTCCAGGTTGCTTGGTTGGCCAAAAAGGGCGTATGCGTTTTTTCCTGAATATATTCAGGAAAAAACGCATACGCCCTTTTTGGCCAAGGGCATCATTGTCAACGTTTTGCCGCTTTTCATGTGCTTTAAAGGCGATTCGAATCTACCTCCTGAAATCTGTTTCCTGCAATTCTGCCTTGATTTCAAATCCTCTTCTTTGCCTTCCCTCAATATATTTGTGGACGAGAGTTATCATTTATAACTCTGCAGGTTTGTGAATTGCAGTGCCCTGAAGCTCCATTTTACAAGTCGCTTTTTTGGGAGCTGGCCGCAAAAGCGCAGGATGGCTTCAGGCCCTGTTCTGGTTCCTGGGGGCAGGCTGGGCCTGTGGTTAATTCTTCTTCCTGATGGGAAAATAGAGTGACCTGTGCCTGTCCCATCACCAAAAGCTAGTCTCTCATTGGTTCCCCGTCTTCCCGTGCATCCTCAGGACAAATTGCAACCTGTACGGAACAGGAGGTTAAAGGTGCTGATGCTCCAAGTAGGGAGATTGTTAGTAAAGTGGCTGGAATGGCGAACCCGAGCACAAGGAGATGAGAAATGAGGTGCGTTTTAGAATCCTTTCCCCATCACACGGTGTACCATCTTCTGGGTTTCTCATGCATGTTTTCGATGTAGGAAGATGCCCTTGAACCTGGAGATTTGGGACCCATGTGATGGGTAGCACGCAGTATTACTTTAAAGGGTCTGCGTTTGCTCACCCAACCTCACCAAACCTCTCAGCCCCAAGAGTGTCCACCCTTATGTCTCTTCCAGCTGTGGGTCTAGATATGGTCAATCCAGGTTGCATCACAGCCCCTGAAGGAATTGTGTAAGAATTTCTCTCTCTTTCCCTGTCTTTGTTTCATGGGTTTTTAAAAGTAATTTATTTTTATAATGGGGTTTAGCTGCTTTTCACGGCTGTGTTTATGCCGCTTTACACCCACTTGACACACTAACAGAGAGATATCAATACATAGGTTTTAAGATTATTACTAGTCAGATATATTCTTGTGCGGTGAATCGGGCGTGTTGAGTCCAGTTCTCTGAGCAAGGAGTAGGTCTTGTCTATTACATATTGGGTTTATGGAACGGTATCTGAGCTAATTTGAAACTCTTGTTTTATGTATCACCCCACCTCACCTTTCCCGTTAAGCAGCCATAGTGTGTTTTCTGCATGTGTGACTCTGTTCTGTTTTGTAATTCAGTTCAAGTGTAACGGTTTTTACATTCCCTCTATAAGTGACACCTTATGAGAAGTGTCCTTTTCTGTGTGACTTATTTCACTTAGAATCGTCTTACCTAAATCCACTCATCATGCTGCTACTAGCCTTATGACATTGATTTCATGGCTGAGTGCTATTCCATTGTACATAAGGACCACAACTTTTTTATCCATTTTTCGCTTTCCTGGGATATTTAAGGTGGAATGAAGTGGAGGTCCTTGTCAACAGAGCAGCCCTAAACTTTGGGGTGCTTGTGTCTTGCTGATTTTCAATTTTCCCACTTTATCCCCCCATGCGTGGAAGTGCCCTATGCTCTCTAAGCTGTGTTTTTTAGATGTTTCAGGACACACCGTACACTTCTCCAGAGTGGCTGTTGGCAATTTACATCCCGCCCATCAGTGTAGCAAGGCTCCCATTTCTCCATGGCCTGTCCTGCATTTCTGGTTTTGACACTTTTTTCAGCATGGCCCTTTTGACCGATGGGAAGCGAGACTTCTTTGTAGCGCTGATTTGCCTTTCCAGGTTGCTTGGTTGGCCAAAAAGGGCGTATGCGTTTTTTCCTGAATATATTCAGGAAAAAACGCATACGCCCTTTTTGGCCAAGGGCATCATTGTCAACGTTTTGCCGCTTTTCATGTGCTTTAAAGGCGATTCGAATCTACCTCCTGAAATCTGTTTCCTGCAATTCTGCCTTGATTTCAAATCCTCTTCTTTGCCTTCCCTCAATATATTTGTGGACGAGAGTTATCATTTATAACTCTGCAGGTTTGTGAATTGCAGTGCCCTGAAGCTCCATTTTACAAGTCGCTTTTTTGGGAGCTGGCCGCAAAAGCGCAGGATGGCTTCAGGCCCTGTTCTGGTTCCTGGGGGCAGGCTGGGCCTGTGGTTAATTCTTCTTCCTGATGGGAAAATAGAGTGACCTGTGCCTGTCCCATCACCAAGAGCTAGTCTCTCATTGGTTCCCCGTCTTCCCGTGCATCCTCAGGACAAATTGCAACCTGTACGGAACAGGAGGTTAAAGGTGCTGATGCTCCAAGTAGGGAGATTGTTAGTAAAGTGGCTGGAATGGCGAACCCGAGCACAAGGAGATGAGAAATGAGGTGCGTTTTAGAATCCTTTCCCCATCACACGGTGTACCATCTTCTGGGTTTCTCATGCATGTTTTCGATGTAGGAAGATGCCCTTGAACCTGGAGATTTGGGACCCATGTGATGGGTAGCACGCAGTATTACTTTAAAGGGTCTGCGTTTGCTCACCCAACCTCACCAAACCTCTCAGCCCCAAGAGTGTCCACCCTTATGTCTCTTCCAGCTGTGGGTCTAGATATGGTCAATCCAGGTTGCATCACAGCCCCTGAAGGAATTGTGTAAGAATTTCTCTCTCTTTCCCTGTCTTTGTTTCATGGGTTTTTAAAAGTAATTTATTTTTATAATGGGGTTTAGCTGCTTTTCACGGCTGTGTTTATGCCGCTTTACACCCACTTGACACACTAACAGAGAGATATCAATACATAGGTTTTAAGATTATTACTAGTCAGATATATTCTTGTGCGGTGAATCGGGCGTGTTGAGTCCAGTTCTCTGAGCAAGGAGTAGGTCTTGTCTATTACATATTGGGTTTATGGAACGGTATCTGAGCTAATTTGAAACTCTTGTTTTATGTATCACCCCACCTCACCTTTCCCGTTAAGCAGCCATAGTGTGTTTTCTGCATGTGTGACTCTGTTCTGTTTTGTAATTCAGTTCAAGTGTAACGGTTTTTACATTCCCTCTATAAGTGACACCTTATGAGAAGTGTCCTTTTCTGTGTGACTTATTTCACTTAGAATCGTCTTACCTAAATCCACTCATCATGCTGCTACTAGCCTTATGACATTGATTTCATGGCTGAGTGCTATTCCATTGTACATAAGGACCACAACTTTTTTATCCATTTTTCGCTTTCCTGGGATATTTAAGGTGGAATGAAGTGGAGGTCCTTGTCAACAGAGCAGCCCTAAACTTTGGGGTGCTTGTGTCTTGCTGATTTTCAATTTTCCCACTTTATCCCCCCATGCGTGGAAGTGCCCTATGCTCTCTAAGCTGTGTTTTTTAGATGTTTCAGGACACACCGTACACTTCTCCAGAGTGGCTGTTGGCAATTTACATCCCGCCCATCAGTGCAGCAAGGCTCCGATTCCTCCATGGCCTGTCCTGCATTTCTGGTTTTGACACTTTTTTCAGCATGGCCCTTTTGACCGATGGGAAGCGAGACTTCTTTGTAGCGCTGATTTGCCTTTCCAGGTTGCTTGGTTGGCCAAAAAGGGCGTATGCGTTTTTTCCTGAATATATTCAGGAAAAAACGCATACGCCCTTTTTGGCCAAGGGCATCATTGTCAACGTTTTGCCGCTTTTCATGTGCTTTAAAGGCGATTCGAATCTACCTCCTGAAATCTGTTTCCTGCAATTCTGCCTTGATTTCAAATCCTCTTCTTTGCCTTCCCTCAATATATTTGTGGACGAGAGTTATCATTTATAACTCTGCAGGTTTGTGAATTGCAGTGCCCTGAAGCTCCATTTTACAAGTCGCTTTTTTGGGAGCTGGCCGCAAAAGCGCAGGATGGCTTCAGGCCCTGTTCTGGTTCCTGGGGGCAGGCTGGGCCTGTGGTTAATTCTTCTTCCTGATGGGAAAATAGAGTGACCTGTGCCTGTCCCAACACCAAGAGCTAGTCTCTCATTGGTTCCCCGTCTTCCCGTGCATCCTCAGGACAAATTGCAACCTGTACGGAACAGGAGGTTAAAGGTGCTGATGCTCCAAGTAGGGAGATTGTTAGTAAAGTGGCTGGAATGGCGAACCCGAGCACAAGGAGATGGGAAATGAGGTGCGTTTTAGAAACCTTTCCCCATCACACGGTGTACCATCTTCTGGGTTTCTCATGCATGTTTTCGATGTAGGAAGATGCCCTTGAACCTGGAGATTTGGGACCCATGTGATGGGTAGCACGCAGTATTACTTTAAAGGGTTTGCGTTTGCTCACCCAACCTCACCAAACCTCTCAGCCCCAAGAGTGTCCACCCTTATGTCTCTTCCAGCTGTGGGTCTAGATATGGTCAATCCAGGTTGCATCACAGCCCCTGAACGAATTGTGTAAGAATTTCTCTCTCTTTCCCTGTCTTTGTTTCATGGGTTTTTAAAAGTAATTTATTTTTATAATGGGGTTTAGCTGCTTTTCACGGCTGTGTTTATGCCGCTTTACACCCACTTGACACACTAACAGAGAGATATCAATACATAGGTTTTAAGATTATTACTAGTCAGATATATTCTTGTGCGGTGAATCGGGCGTGTTGAGTCCAGTTCTCTGAGCAAGGAGTAGGTCTTGTCTATTACATATTGGGTTTATGGAACGGTATCTGAGCTAATTTGAAACTCTTGTTTTATGTATCACCCCACCTCACCTTTCCCGTTAAGCAGCCATAGTGTGTTTTCTGCATGTGTGACTCTGTTCTGTTTTGTAATTCAGTTCAAGTGTAACGGTTTTTACATTCCCTCTATAAGTGACACCTTATGAGAAGTGTCCTTTTCTGTGTGACTTATTTCACTTAGAATCGTCTTACCTAAATCCACTCATCATGCTGCTACTAGCCTTATGACATTGATTTCATGGCTGAGTGCTATTCCATTGTACATAAGGACCACAACTTTTTTATCCATTTTTCGCTTTCCTGGGATATTTAAGGTGGAATGAAGTGGAGGTCCTTGTCAACAGAGCAGCCCTAAACTTTGGGGTGCTTGTGTCTTGCTGATTTTCAATTTTCCCACTTTATCCCCCCATGCGTGGAAGTGCCCTATGCTCTCTAAGCTGTGTTTTTTAGATGTTTCAGGACACACCGTACACTTCTCCAGAGTGGCTGTTGGCAATTTACATCCCGCCCATCAGTGTAGCAAGGCTCTGATTCCTCCATGGCCTGTCCTGCATTTCTGGTTTTGACACTTTTTTCAGCATGGCCCTTTTGACCGATGGGAAGCGAGACTTCTTTGTAGCGCTGATTTGCCTTTCCAGGTTGCTTGGTTGGCCAAAAAGGGCGTAGGCGTTTTTTCCTGAATATATTCAGGAAAAAACGCCTACGCCCTTTTTGGCCAAGGGCATCATTGTCAACGTTTTGCCGCTTTTCATGTGCTTTAAAGGCGATTCGAATCTACCTCCTGAAATCTGTTTCCTGCAATTCTGCCTTGATTTCAAATCCTCTTCTTTGCCTTCCCTCAATATATTTGTGGACGAGAGTTATCATTTATAACTCTGCAGGTTTGTGAATTGCAGTGCCCTGAAGCTCCATTTTACAAGTCGCTTTTTTGGGAGCTGGCCGCAAAAGCGCAGGATGGCTTCAGGCCCTGTTCTGGTTCCTGGGGGCAGGCTGGGCCTGTGGTTAATTCTTCTTCCTGATGGGAAAATAGAGTGACCTGTGCCTGTTCCAACACCAAGAGCTAGTCTCTCATTGGTTCCCCGTCTTCCCGTGCATCCTCAGGACAAATTGCAACCTGTACGGAACAGGAGGTTAAAGGTGCTGATGCTCCAAGTAGGGAGATTGTTAGTAAAGTGGCTGGAATGGCGAACCCGAGCACAAGGAGATGAGAAATGAGGTGCGTTTTAGAAACCTTTCCCCATCACACGGTGTACCATCTTCTGGGTTTCTCATGCATGTTTTCGATGTAGGAAGATGCCCTTGAACCTGGAGATTTGGGACCCATGTGATGGGTAGCACGCAGTATTACTTTAAAGGGTCTGCGTTTGCTCACCCAACCTCACCAAACCTCTCAGCCCCAAGAGTGTCCACCCTTATGTCTCTTCCAGCTGTGGGTCTAGATATGGTCAATCCAGGTTGCATCACAGCCCCTGAACGAATTGTGTAAGAATTTCTCTCTCTTTCCCTGTCTTTGTTTCATGGGTTTTTAAAAGTAATTTATTTTTATAATGGGGTTTAGCTGCTTTTCACGGCTGTGTTTATGCCGCTTTACACCCACTTGACACACTAACAGAGAGATATGAATACATAGGTTTTAAGATTATTACTAGTCAGATATATTCTTGTGCGGTGAATCGGGCGTGTTGAGTCCAGTTCTCTGAGCAAGGAGTAGGTCTTGTCTATTACATATTGGGTTTATGGAACGGTATCTGAGCTAATTTGAAACTCTTGTTTTATGTATCACCCCACCTCACCTTTCCCGTTAAGCAGCCATAGTGTGTTTTCTGCATGTGTGACTCTGTTCTGTTTTGTAATTCAGTTCAAGTGTAACGGTTTTTACATTCCCTCTATAAGTGACACCTTATGAGAAGTGTCCTTTTCTGTGTGACTTATTTCACTTAGAATCGTCTTACCTAAATCCACTCATCATGCTGCTACTAGCCTTATGACATTGATTTCATGGCTGAGTGATATTCCATTGTACATAAGGACCACAATTTTTTATCCATTTTTCGCTTTCCTGGGATATTTAAGGTGGAATGAAGTGGAGGTCCTTGTCAACAGAGCAGCCCTAAACTTTGGGGTGCTTGTGTCTTGCTGATTTTCAATTTTCCCACTTTATCCCCCCATGCGTGGAAGTGCCCTATGCTCTCTAAGCTGTGTTTTTTAGATGTTTCAGGACACACCGTACACTTCTCCAGAGTGGCTGTTGGCAATTTACATCCCGCCCATCAATGTAGCAAGGCTCCCATTTCTCCATGGCCTGTCCTGCATTTCTGGTTTTGACACTTTTTTCAGCATGGCCCTTTTGACCGATGGGAAGCGAGACTTCTTTGTAGCGCTGATTTGCCTTTCCAGGTTGCTTGGTTGGCCAAAAAGGGCGTATGCGTTTTTTCCTGAATATATTCAGGAAAAAACGCCTACGCCCTTTTTGGCCAAGGGCATCATTGTCAACGTTTTGCCGCTTTTCATGTGCTTTAAAGGCGATTCGAATCTACCTCCTGAAATCTGTTTCCTGCAATTCTGCCTTGATTTCAAATCCTCTTCTTTGCCTTCCCTCAATATATTTGTGGACGAGAGTTATCATTTATAACTCTGCAGGTTTGTGAATTGCAGTGCCCTGAAGCTCCATTTTACAAGTCGCTTTTTTGGGAGCTGGCCGCAAAAGCGCAGGATGGCTTCAGGCCCTGTTCTGGTTCCTGGGGGCAGGCTGGGCCTGTGGTTAATTCTTCTTCCTGATGGGAAAATAGAGTGACCTGTGCCTGTCCCAACACCAAGAGCTAGTCTCTCATTGGTTCCCCGTCTTCCCGTGCATCCTCAGGACAAATTGCAACCTGTACGGAACAGGAGGTTAAAGGTGCTGATGCTCCAAGTAGGGAGATTGTTAGTAAAGTGGCTGGAATGGCGAACCCGAGCACAAGGAGATGAGAAATGAGGTGCGTTTTAGAAACCTTTCCCCATCACACGGTGTACCATCTTCTGGGTTTCTCATGCATGTTTTCGATGTAGGAAGATGCCCTTGAACCTGGAGATTTGGGACCCATGTGATGGGTAGCACGCAGTATTACTTTAAAGGGTCTGCGTTTGCTCACCCAACCTCACCAAACCTCTCAGCCCCAAGAGTGTCCACCCTTATGTCTCTTCCAGCTGTGGGTCTAGATATGGTCAATCCAGGTTGCATCACAGCCCCTGAACGAATTGTGTAAGAATTTCTCTCTCTTTCCCTGTCTTTGTTTCATGGGTTTTTAAAAGTAATTTATTTTTATAATGGGGTTTAGCTGCTTTTCACGGCTGTGTTTATGCCGCTTTACACCCACTTGACACACTAACAGAGAGATATGAATACATAGGTTTTAAGATTATTACTAGTCAGATATATTCTTGTGCGGTGAATCGGGCGTGTTGAGTCCAGTTCTCTGAGCAAGGAGTAGGTCTTGTCTATTACATATTGGGTTTATGGAACGGTATCTGAGCTAATTTGAAACTCTTGTTTTATGTATCACCCCACCTCACCTTTCCCGTTAAGCAGCCATAGTGTGTTTTCTGCATGTGTGACTCTGTTCTGTTTTGTAATTCAGTTCAAGTGTAACGGTTTTTACATTCCCTCTATAAGTGACACCTTATGAGAAGTGTCCTTTTCTGTGTGACTTATTTCACTTAGAATCGTCTTACCTAAATCCACTCATCATGCTGCTACTAGCCTTATGACATTGATTTCATGGCTGAGTGATATTCCATTGTACATAAGGACCACAATTTTTTATCCATTTTTCGCTTTCCTGGGATATTTAAGGTGGAATGAAGTGGAGGTCCTTGTCAACAGAGCAGCCCTAAACTTTGGGGTGCTTGTGTCTTGCTGATTTTCAATTTTCCCACTTTATCCCCCCATGCGTGGAAGTGCCCTATGCTCTCTAAGCTGTGTTTTTTAGATGTTTCAGGACACACCGTACACTTCTCCAGAGTGGCTGTTGGCAATTTACATCCCGCCCATCAATGTAGCAAGGCTCCCATTTCTCCATGGCCTGTCCTGCATTTCTGGTTTTGACACTTTTTTCAGCATGGCCCTTTTGACCGATGGGAAGCGAGACTTCTTTGTAGCGCTGATTTGCCTTTCCAGGTTGCTTGGTTGGCCAAAAAGGGCGTATGCGTTTTTTCCTGAATATATTCAGGAAAAAACGCCTACGCCCTTTTTGGCCAAGGGCATCATTGTCAACGTTTTGCCGCTTTTCATGTGCTTTAAAGGCGATTCGAATCTACCTCCTGAAATCTGTTTCCTGCAATTCTGCCTTGATTTCAAATCCTCTTCTTTGCCTTCCCTCAATATATTTGTGGACGAGAGTTATCATTTATAACTCTGCAGGTTTGTGAATTGCAGTGCCCTGAAGCTCCATTTTACAAGTCGCTTTTTTGGGAGCTGGCCGCAAAAGCGCAGGATGGCTTCAGGCCCTGTTCTGGTTCCTGGGGGCAGGCTGGGCCTGTGGTTAATTCTTCTTCCTGATGGGAAAATAGAGTGACCTGTGCCTGTCCCAACACCAAGAGCTAGTCTCTCATTGGTTCCCCGTCTTCCCGTGCATCCTCAGGACAAATTGCAACCTGTACGGAACAGGAGGTTAAAGGTGCTGATGCTCCAAGTAGGGAGATTGCTAGTAAAGTGGCTGGAATGGCGAACCCGAGCACAAGGAGATGAGAAATGAGGTGCGTTTTAGAAACCTTTCCCCATCACACGGTGTACCATCTTCTGGGTTTCTCATGCATGTTTTCGATGTAGGAAGATGCCCTTGAACCTGGAGATTTGGGACCCATGTGATGGGTAGCACGCAGTATTACTTTAAAGGGTCTGCGTTTGCTCACCCAACCTCACCAAACCTCTCAGCCCCAAGAGTGTCCACCCTTATGTCTCTTCCAGCTGTGGGTCTAGATATGGTCAATCCAGGTTGCATCACAGCCCCTGAACGAATTGTGTAAGAATTTCTCTCTCTTTCCCTGTCTTTGTTTCATGGGTTTTTAAAAGTAATTTATTTTTATAATGGGGTTTAGCTGCTTTTCACGGCTGTGTTTATGCCGCTTTACACCCACTTGACACACTAACAGAGAGATATCAATACATAGGTTTTAAGATTATTACTAGTCAGATATATTCTTGTGCGGTGAATCGGGCGTGTTGAGTCCAGTTCTCTGAGCAAGGAGTAGGTCTTGTCTATTACATATTGGGTTTATGGAACGGTATCTGAGCTAATTTGAAACTCTTGTTTTATGTATCACCCCACCTCACCTTTCCCGTTAAGCAGCCATAGTGTGTTTTCTGCACGTGTGACTCTGTTCTGTTTTGTAATTCAGTTCAAGTGTAACGGTTTTTACATTCCCTCTATAAGTGACACCTTATGAGAAGTGTCCTTTTCTGCGTGACTTATTTCACTTAGAATCGTCTTACCTAAATCCACTCATCATGCTGCTACTAGCCTTATGACATTGATTTCATGGCTGAGTGCTATTCCATTGTACATAAGGACCACAACTTTTTTATCCATTTTTCGCTTTCCTGGGATATTTAAGGTGGAATGAAGTGGAGGTCCTTGTCAACAGAGCAGCCCTAAACTTTGGGGTGCTTGTGTCTTGCTGATTTTCAATTTTCCCACTTTATCCCCCCATGCGTGGAAGTGCCCTATGCTCTCTAAGCTGTGTTTTTTAGATGTTTCAGGACACACCGTACACTTCTCCAGAGTGGCTGTTGGCAATTTACATCCCGCCCATCAGTGTAGCAAGGCTCCGATTCCTCCATGGCCTGTCCTGCATTTCTGGTTTTGACACTTTTTTCAGCATGGCCCTTTTGACCGATGGGAAGCGAGACTTCTTTGTAGCGCTGATTTGCCTTTCCAGGTTGCTTGGTTGGCCAAAAAGGGCGTATGCGTTTTTTCCTGAATATATTCAGGAAAAAACGCATACGCCCTTTTTGGCCAAGGGCATCATTGTCAACGTTTTGCCGCTTTTCATGTGCTTTAAAGGCGATTCGAATCTACCTCCTGAAATCTGTTTCCTGCAATTCTGCCTTGATTTCAAATCCTCTTCTTTGCCTTCCCTCAATATATTTGTGGACGAGAGTTATCATTTATAACTCTGCAGGTTGGTGAATTGCAGTGCCCTGAAGCTCCATTTTACAAGTCGCTTTTTTGGGAGCTGGCCGCAAAAGCGCAGGATGGCTTCAGGCCCTGTTCTGGTTCCTGGGGGCAGGCTGGGCCTGTGGTTAATTCTTCTTCCTGATGGGAAAATAGAGTGACCTGTGCCTGTCCCAACACCAAGAGCTAGTCTCTCATTGGTTCCCCGTCTTCCCGTGCATCCTCAGGACAAATTGCAACCTGTACGGAACAGGAGGTTAAAGGTGCTGATGCTCCAAGTAGGGAGATTGTTAGTAAAGTGGCTGGAATGGCGAACCCGAGCACAAGGAGATGAGAAATGAGGTGCGTTTTAGAAACCTTTCCCCATCACACGGTGTACCATCTTCTGGGTTTCTCATGCATGTGTTCGATGTAGGAAGATGCCCTTGAACCTGGAGATTTGGGACCCATGTGATGGGTAGCACGCAGTATTACTTTAAAGGGTCTGCGTTTGCTCACCCAACCTCACCAAACCTCTCAGCCCCAAGAGTGTCCACCCTTATGTCTCTTCCAGCTTTGGGTCTAGATATGGTCAATCCAGGTTGCATCACAGCCCCTGAACGAATTGTGTAAGAATTTCTCTCTCTTTCCCTGTCTTTGTTTCATGGGTTTTTAAAAGTAATTTATTTTTATAATGGGGTTTAGCTGCTTTTCACGGCTGTGTTTATGCCGCTTTACACCCACTTGACACACTAACAGAGAGATATGAATACATAGGTTTTAAGATTATTACTAGTCAGATATATTCTTGTGCGGTGAATCGGGCGTGTTGAGTCCAGTTCTCTGAGCAAGGAGTAGGTCTTGTCTATTACATATTGGGTTTATGGAACGGTATCTGAGCTAATTTGAAACTCTTGTTTTATGTATCACCCCACCTCACCTTTCCCGTTAAGCAGCCATAGTGTGTTTTCTGCATGTGTGACTCTGTTCTGTTTTGTAATTCAGTTCAAGTGTAACGGTTTTTACATTCCCTCTATAAGTGACACCTTATGAGAAGTGTCCTTTTCTGTGTGACTTATTTCACTTAGAATCGTCTTACCTAAATCCACTCATCATGCTGCTACTAGCCTTATGACATTGATTTCATGGCTGAGTGATATTCCATTGTACATAAGGACCACAATTTTTTATCCATTTTTCGCTTTCCTGGGATATTTAAGGTGGAATGAAGTGGAGGTCCTTGTCAACAGAGCAGCCCTAAACTTTGGGGTGCTTGTGTCTTGCTGATTTTCAATTTTCCCACTTTATCCCCCCATGCGTGGAAGTGCCCTATGCTCTCTAAGCTGTGTTTTTTAGATGTTTCAGGACACACCGTACACTTCTCCAGAGTGGCTGTTGGCAATTTACATCCCGCCCATCAATGTAGCAAGGCTCCCATTTCTCCATGGCCTGTCCTGCATTTCTGGTTTTGACACTTTTTTCAGCATGGCCCTTTTGACCGATGGGAAGCGAGACTTCTTTGTAGCGCTGATTTGCCTTTCCAGGTTGCTTGGTTGGCCAAAAAGGGCGTATGCGTTTTTTCCTGAATATATTCAGGAAAAAACGCCTACGCCCTTTTTGGCCAAGGGCATCATTGTCAACGTTTTGCCGCTTTTCATGTGCTTTAAAGGCGATTCGAATCTACCTCCTGAAATCTGTTTCCTGCAATTCTGCCTTGATTTCAAATCCTCTTCTTTGCCTTCCCTCAATATATTTGTGGACGAGAGTTATCATTTATAACTCTGCAGGTTTGTGAATTGCAGTGCCCTGAAGCTCCATTTTACAAGTCGCTTTTTTGGGAGCTGGCCGCAAAAGCGCAGGATGGCTTCAGGCCCTGTTCTGGTTCCTGGGGGCAGGCTGGGCCTGTGGTTAATTCTTCTTCCTGATGGGAAAATAGAGTGACCTGTGCCTGTCCCAACACCAAGAGCTAGTCTCTCATTGGTTCCCCGTCTTCCCGTGCATCCTCAGGACAAATTGCAACCTGTACGGAACAGGAGGTTAAAGGTGCTGATGCTCCAAGTAGGGAGATTGCTAGTAAAGTGGCTGGAATGGCGAACCCGAGCACAAGGAGATGAGAAATGAGGTGCGTTTTAGAAACCTTTCCCCATCACACGGTGTACCATCTTCTGGGTTTCTCATGCATGTTTTCGATGTAGGAAGATGCCCTTGAACCTGGAGATTTGGGACCCATGTGATGGGTAGCACGCAGTATTACTTTAAAGGGTCTGCGTTTGCTCACCCAACCTCACCAAACCTCTCAGCCCCAAGAGTGTCCACCCTTATGTCTCTTCCAGCTTTGGGTCTAGATATGGTCAATCCAGGTTGCATCACAGGCCCTGAACGAATTGTGTAAGAATTTCTCTCTCTTTCCCTGTCTTTGTTTCATGGGTTTTTAAAAGTAATTTATTTTTATAATGGGGTTTAGCTGCTTTTCACGGCTGTGTTTATGCCGCTTTACACCCACTTGACACACTAACAGAGAGATATCAATACATAGGTTTTAAGATTATTACTAGTCAGATATATTCTTGTGCGGTGAATCGGGCGTGTTGAGTCCAGTTCTCTGAGCAAGGAGTAGGTCTTGTCTATTACATATTGGGTTTATGGAACGGTATCTGAGCTAATTTGAAACTCTTGTTTTATGTATCACCCCACCTCACCTTTCCCGTTAAGCAGCCATAGTGTGTTTTCTGCATGTGTGACTCTGTTCTGTTTTGTAATTCAGTTCAAGTGTAACGGTTTTTACATTCCCTCTATAAGTGACACCTTATGAGAAGTGTCCTTTTCTGTGTGACTTATTTCACTTAGAATCGTCTTACCTAAATCCACTCATCATGCTGCTACTAGCCTTATGACATTGATTTCATGGCTGAGTGATATTCCATTGTACATAAGGACCACAATTTTTTATCCATTTTTCGCTTTCCTGGGATATTTAAGGTGGAATGAAGTGGAGGTCCTTGTCAACAGAGCAGCCCTAAACTTTGGGGTGCTTGTGTCTTGCTGATTTTCAATTTTCCCACTTTATCCCCCCATGCGTGGAAGTGCCCTATGCTCTCTAAGCTGTGTTTTTTAGATGTTTCAGGACACACCGTACACTTCTCCAGAGTGGCTGTTGGCAATTTACATCCCGCCCATCAATGTAGCAAGGCTCCCATTTCTCCATGGCCTGTCCTGCATTTCTGGTTTTGACACTTTTTTCAGCATGGCCCTTTTGACCGATGGGAAGCGAGACTTCTTTGTAGCGCTGATTTGCCTTTCCAGGTTGCTTGGTTGGCCAAAAAGGGCGTAGGCGTTTTTTCCTGAATATATTCAGGAAAAAACGCCTACGCCCTTTTTGGCCAAGGGCATCATTGTCAACGTTTTGCCGCTTTTCATGTGCTTTAAAGGCGATTCGAATCTACCTCCTGAAATCTGTTTCCTGCAATTCTGCCTTGATTTCAAATCCTCTTCTTTGCCTTCCCTCAATATATTTGTGGACGAGAGTTATCATTTATAACTCTGCAGGTTTGTGAATTGCAGTGCCCTGAAGCTCCATTTTACAAGTCGCTTTTTTGGGAGCTGGCCGCAAAAGCGCAGGATGGCTTCAGGCCCTGTTCTGGTTCCTGGGGGCAGGCTGGGCCTGTGGTTAATTCTTCTTCCTGATGGGAAAATAGAGTGACCTGTGCCTGTCCCAACACCAAGAGCTAGTCTCTCATTGGTTCCCCGTCATCCCGTGCATCCTCAGGACAAATTGCAACCTGTACGGAACAGGAGGTTAAAGGTGCTGATGCTCCAAGTAGGGAGATTGCTAGTAAAGTGGCTGGAATGGCGAACCCGAGCACAAGGAGATGAGAAATGAGGTGCGTTTTAGAAACCTTTCCCCATCACACGGTGTACCATCTTCTGGGTTTCTCATGCATGTTTTCGATGTAGGAAGATGCCCTTGAACCTGGAGATTTGGGACCCATGTGATGGGTAGCACGCAGTATTACTTTAAAGGGTCTGCGTTTGCTCACCCAACCTCACCAAACCTCTCAGCCCCAAGAGTGTCCACCCTTATGTCTCTTCCAGCTGTGGGTCTAGATATGGTCAATCCAGGTTGCATCACAGCCCCTGAACGAATTGTGTAAGAATTTCTCTCTCTTTCCCTGTCTTTGTTTCATGGGTTTTTAAAAGTAATTTATTTTTATAATGGGGTTTAGCTGCTTTTCACGGCTGTGTTTATGCCGCTTTACACCCACTTGACACACTAACAGAGAGATATCAATACATAGGTTTTAAGATTATTACTAGTCAGATATATTCTTGTGCGGTGAATCGGGCGTGTTGAGTCCAGTTCTCTGAGCAAGGAGTAGGTCTTGTCTATTACATATTGGGTTTATGGAACGGTATCTGAGCTAATTTGAAACTCTTGTTTTATGTATCACCCCACCTCACCTTTCCCGTTAAGCAGCCATAGTGTGTTTTCTGCATGTGTGACTCTGTTCTGTTTTGTAATTCAGTTCAAGTGTAACGGTTTTTACATTCCCTCTATAAGTGACACCTTATGAGAAGTGTCCTTTTCTGTGTGACTTATTTCACTTAGAATCGTCTTACCTAAATCCACTCATCATGCTGCTACTAGCCTTATGACATTGATTTCATGGCTGAGTGATATTCCATTGTACATAAGGACCACAATTTTTTATCCATTTTTCGCTTTCCTGGGATATTTAAGGTGGAATGAAGTGGAGGTCCTTGTCAACAGAGCAGCCCTAAACTTTGGGGTGCTTGTGTCTTGCTGATTTTCAATTTTCCCACTTTATCCCCCCATGCGTGGAAGTGCCCTATGCTCTCTAAGCTGTGTTTTTTAGATGTTTCAGGACACACCGTACACTTCTCCAGAGTGGCTGTTGGCAATTTACATCCCGCCCATCAATGTAGCAAGGCTCCCATTTCTCCATGGCCTGTCCTGCATTTCTGGTTTTGACACTTTTTTCAGCATGGCCCTTTTGACCGATGGGAAGCGAGACTTCTTTGTAGCGCTGATTTGCCTTTCCAGGTTGCTTGGTTGGCCAAAAAGGGCGTAGGCGTTTTTTCCTGAATATATTCAGGAAAAAACGCCTACGCCCTTTTTGGCCAAGGGCATCATTGTCAACGTTTTGCCGCTTTTCATGTGCTTTAAAGGCGATTCGAATCTACCTCCTGAAATCTGTTTCCTGCAATTCTGCCTTGATTTCAAATCCTCTTCTTTGCCTTCCCTCAATATATTTGTGGACGAGAGTTATCATTTATAACTCTGCAGGTTTGTGAATTGCAGTGCCCTGAAGCTCCATTTTACAAGTCGCTTTTTTGGGAGCTGGCCGCAAAAGCGCAGGATGGCTTCAGGCCCTGTTCTGGTTCCTGGGGGCAGGCTGGGCCTGTGGTTAATTCTTCTTCCTGATGGGAAAATAGAGTGACCTGTGCCTGTCCCAACACCAAGAGCTAGTCTCTCATTGGTTCCCCGTCATCCCGTGCATCCTCAGGACAAATTGCAACCTGTACGGAACAGGAGGTTAAAGGTGCTGATGCTCCAAGTAGGGAGATTGCTAGTAAAGTGGCTGGAATGGCGAACCCGAGCACAAGGAGATGAGAAATGAGGTGCGTTTTAGAAACCTTTCCCCATCACACGGTGTACCATCTTCTGGGTTTCTCATGCATGTTTTCGATGTAGGAAGATGCCCTTGAACCTGGAGATTTGGGACCCATGTGATGGGTAGCACGCAGTATTACTTTAAAGGGTCTGCGTTTGCTCACCCAACCTCACCAAACCTCTCAGCCCCAAGAGTGTCCACCCTTATGTCTCTTCCAGCTGTGGGTCTAGATATGGTCAATCCAGGTTGCATCACAGCCCCTGAACGAATTGTGTAAGAATTTCTCTCTCTTTCCCTGTCTTTGTTTCATGGGTTTTTAAAAGTAATTTATTTTTATAATGGGGTTTAGCTGCTTTTCACGGCTGTGTTTATGCCGCTTTACACCCACTTGACACACTAACAGAGAGATATCAATACATAGGTTTTAAGATTATTACTAGTCAGATATATTCTTGTGCGGTGAATCGGGCGTGTTGAGTCCAGTTCTCTGAGCAAGGAGTAGGTCTTGTCTATTACATATTGGGTTTATGGAACGGTATCTGAGCTAATTTGAAACTCTTGTTTTATGTATCACCCCACCTCACCTTTCCCGTTAAGCAGCCATAGTGTGTTTTCTGCATGTGTGACTCTGTTCTGTTTTGTAATTCAGTTCAAGTGTAACGGTTTTTACATTCCCTCTATAAGTGACACCTTATGAGAAGTGTCCTTTTCTGTGTGACTTATTTCACTTAGAATCGTCTTACCTAAATCCACTCATCATGCTGCTACTAGACTTATGACATTGATTTCATGGCTGAGTGATATTCCATTGTACATAAGGACCACAATTTTTTATCCATTTTTCGCTTTCCTGGGATATTTAAGGTGGAATGAAGTGGAGGTCCTTGTCAACAGAGCAGCCCTAAACTTTGGGGTGCTTGTGTCTTGCTGATTTTCAATTTTCCCACTTTATCCCCCCATGCGTGGAAGTGCCCTATGCTCTGTAAGCTGTGTTTTTTAGATGTTTCAGGACACACCGTACACTTCTCCAGAGTGGCTGTTGGCAATTTACATCCCGCCCATCAGTGTAGCAAGGCTCCGATTCCTCCATGGCCTGTCCTGCATTTCTGGTTTTGACACTTTTTTCAGCATGGCCCTTTTGACCGATGGGAAGCGAGACTTCTTTGTAGCGCTGATTTGCCTTTCCAGGTTGCTTGGTTGGCCAAAAAGGGCGTATGCGTTTTTTCCTGAATATATTCAGGAAAAAACGCATACGCCCTTTTTGGCCAAGGGCATCATTGTCAACGTTTTGCCGCTTTTCATGTGCTTTAAAGGCGATTCGAATCTACCTCCTGAAATCTGTTTCCTGCAATTCTGCCTTGATTTCAAATCCTCTTCTTTGCCTTCCCTCAATATATTTGTGGACGAGAGTTATCATTTATAACTCTGCAGGTTTGTGAATTGCAGTGCCCTGAAGCTCCATTTTACAAGTCGCTTTTTTGGGAGCTGGCCGCAAAAGCGCAGGATGGCTTCAGGCCCTGTTCTGGTTCCTGGGGGCAGGCTGGGCCTGTGGTTAATTCTTCTTCCTGATGGGAAAATAGAGTGACCTGTGCCTGTCCCAACACCAAGAGCTAGTCTCTCATTGGTTCCCCGTCTTCCCGTGCATCCTCAGGACAAATTGCAACCTGTACGGAACAGGAGGTTAAAGGTGCTGATGCTCCAAGTAGGGAGATTGTTAGTAAAGTGGCTGGAATGGCGAACCCGAGCACAAGGAGATGAGAAATGAGGTGCGTTTTAGAAACCTTTCCCCATCACACGGTGTACCATCTTCTGGGTTTCTCATGCATGTTTTCGATGTAGGAAGATGCCCTTGAACCTGGAGATTTGGGACCCATGTGATGGGTAGCACGCAGTATTACTTTAAAGGGTCTGCGTTTGCTCACCCAACCTCACCAAACCTCTCAGCCCCAAGAGTGTCCACCCTTATGTCTCTTCCAGCTGTGGGTCTAGATATGGTCAATCCAGGTTGCATCACAGCCCCTGAACGAATTGTGTAAGAATTTCTCTCTCTTTCCCTGTCTTTGTTTCATGGGTTTTTAAAAGTAATTTATTTTTATAATGGGGTTTAGCTGCTTTTCACGGCTGTGTTTATGCCGCTTTACACCCACTTGACACACTAACAGAGAGATAGCAATACATAGGTTTTAAGATTATTACTAGTCAGATATATTCTTGTGCGGTGAATCGGGCGTGTTGAGTCCAGTTCTCTGAGCAAGGAGTAGGTCTTGTCTATTACATATTGGGTTTATGGAACGGTATCTGAGCTAATTTGAAACTCTTGTTTTATGTATCACCCCACCTCACCTTTCCCGTTAAGCAGCCATAGTGTGTTTTCTGCATGTGTGACTCTGTTCTGTTTTGTAATTCAGTTCAAGTGTAACGGTTTTTACATTCCCTCTATAAGTGACACCTTATGAGAAGTGTCCTTTTCTGCGTGACTTATTTCACTTAGAATCGTCTTACCTAAATCCACTCATCATGCTGCTACTAGCCTTATGACATTGATTTCATGGCTGAGTGCTATTCCATTGTACATAAGGACCACAACTTTTTTATCCATTTTTCGCTTTCCTGGGATATTTAAGGTGGAATGAAGTGGAGGTCCTTGTCAACAGAGCAGCCCTAAACTTTGGGGTGCTTGTGTCTTGCTGATTTTCAATTTTCCCACTTTATCCCCCCATGCGTGGAAGTGCCCTATGCTCTCTAAGCTGTGTTTTTTAGATGTTTCAGGACACACCGTACACTTCTCCAGAGTGGCTGTTGGCAATTTACATCCCGCCCATCAGTGTAGCAAGGCTCCGATTCCTCCATGGCCTGTCCTGCATTTCTGGTTTTGACACTTTTTTCAGCATGGCCCTTTTGACCGATGGGAAGCGAGACTTCTTTGTAGCGCTGATTTGCCTTTCCAGGTTGCTTGGTTGGCCAAAAAGGGCGTATGCGTTTTTTCCTGAATATATTCAGGAAAAAACGCATACGCCCTTTTTGGCCAAGGGCATCATTGTCAACGTTTTGCCGCTTTTCATGTGCTTTAAAGGCGATTCGAATCTACCTCCTGAAATCTGTTTCCTGCAATTCTGCCTTGATTTCAAATCCTCTTCTTTGCCTTCCCTCAATATATTTGTGGACGAGAGTTATCATTTATAACTCTGCAGGTTGGTGAATTGCAGTGCCCTGAAGCTCCATTTTACAAGTCGCTTTTTTGGGAGCTGGCCGCAAAAGCGCAGGATGGCTTCAGGCCCTGTTCTGGTTCCTGGGGGCAGGCTGGGCCTGTGGTTAATTCTTCTTCCTGATGGGAAAATAGAGTGACCTGTGCCTGTCCCAACACCAAGAGCTAGTCTCTCATTGGTTCCCCGTCTTCCCGTGCATCCTCAGGACAAATTGCAACCTGTACGGAACAGGAGGTTAAAGGTGCTGATGCTCCAAGTAGGGAGATTGTTAGTAAAGTGGCTGGAATGGCGAACCCGAGCACAAGGAGATGAGAAATGAGGTGCGTTTTAGAAACCTTTCCCCATCACACGGTGTACCATCTTCTGGGTTTCTCATGCATGTGTTCGATGTAGGAAGATGCCCTTGAACCTGGAGATTTGGGACCCATGTGATGGGTAGCACGCAGTATTACTTTAAAGGGTCTGCGTTTGCTCACCCAACCTCACCAAACCTCTCAGCCCCAAGAGTGTCCACCCTTATGTCTCTTCCAGCTTTGGGTCTAGATATGGTCAATCCAGGTTGCATCACAGCCCCTGAACGAATTGTGTAAGAATTTCTCTCTCTTTCCCTGTCTTTGTTTCATGGGTTTTTAAAAGTAATTTATTTTTATAATGGGGTTTAGCTGCTTTTCACGGCTGTGTTTATGCCGCTTTACACCCACTTGACACACTAACAGAGAGATATGAATACATAGGTTTTAAGATTATTACTAGTCAGATATATTCTTGTGCGGTGAATCGGGCGTGTTGAGTCCAGTTCTCTGAGCAAGGAGTAGGTCTTGTCTATTACATATTGGGTTTATGGAACGGTATCTGAGCTAATTTGAAACTCTTGTTTTATGTATCACCCCACCTCACCTTTCCCGTTAAGCAGCCATAGTGTGTTTTCTGCAAGTGTGACTCTGTTCTGTTTTGTAATTCAGTTCAAGTGTAACGGTTTTTACATTCCCTCTATAAGTGACACCTTATGAGAAGTGTCCTTTTCTGTGTGACTTATTTCACTTAGAATCGTCTTACCTAAATCCACTCATCATGCTGCTACTAGCCTTATGACATTGATTTCATGGCTGAGTGATATTCCATTGTACATAAGGACCACAATTTTTTATCCATTTTTCGCTTTCCTGGGATATTTAAGGTGGAATGAAGTGGAGGTCCTTGTCAACAGAGCAGCCCTAAACTTTGGGGTGCTTGTGTCTTGCTGATTTTCAATTTTCCCACTTTATCCCCCCATGCGTGGAAGTGCCCTATGCTCTCTAAGCTGTGTTTTTTAGATGTTTCAGGACACACCGTACACTTCTCCAGAGTGGCTGTTGGCAATTTACATCCCGCCCATCAATGTAGCAAGGCTCCCATTTCTCCATGGCCTGTCCTGCATTTCTGGTTTTGACACTTTTTTCAGCATGGCCCTTTTGACCGATGGGAAGCGAGACTTCTTTGTAGCGCTGATTTGCCTTTCCAGGTTGCTTGGTTGGCCAAAAAGGGCGTATGCGTTTTTTCCTGAATATATTCAGGAAAAAACGCCTACGCCCTTTTTGGCCAAGGGCATCATTGTCAACGTTTTGCCGCTTTTCATGTGCTTTAAAGGCGATTCGAATCTACCTCCTGAAATCTGTTTCCTGCAATTCTGCCTTGATTTCAAATCCTCTTCTTTGCCTTCCCTCAATATATTTGTGGACGAGAGTTATCATTTATAACTCTGCAGGTTTGTGAATTGCAGTGCCCTGAAGCTCCATTTTACAAGTCGCTTTTTTGGGAGCTGGCCGCAAAAGCGCAGGATGGCTTCAGGCCCTGTTCTGGTTCCTGGGGGCAGGCTGGGCCTGTGGTTAATTCTTCTTCCTGATGGGAAAATAGAGTGACCTGTGCCTGTCCCAACACCAAGAGCTAGTCTCTCATTGGTTCCCCGTCTTCCCGTGCATCCTCAGGACAAATTGCAACCTGTACGGAACAGGAGGTTAAAGGTGCTGATGCTCCAAGTAGGGAGATTGCTAGTAAAGTGGCTGGAATGGCGAACCCGAGCACAAGGAGATGAGAAATGAGGTGCGTTTTAGAAACCTTTCCCCATCACACGGTGTACCATCTTCTGGGTTTCTCATGCATGTTTTCGATGTAGGAAGATGCCCTTGAACCTGGAGATTTGGGACCCATGTGATGGGTAGCACGCAGTATTACTTTAAAGGGTCTGCGTTTGCTCACCCAACCTCACCAAACCTCTCAGCCCCAAGAGTGTCCACCCTTATGTCTCTTCCAGCTTTGGGTCTAGATATGGTCAATCCAGGTTGCATCACAGGCCCTGAACGAATTGTGTAAGAATTTCTCTCTCTTTCCCTGTCTTTGTTTCATGGGTTTTTAAAAGTAATTTATTTTTATAATGGGGTTTAGCTGCTTTTCACGGCTGTGTTTATGCCGCTTTACACCCACTTGACACACTAACAGAGAGATATCAATACATAGGTTTTAAGATTATTACTAGTCAGATATATTCTTGTGCGGTGAATCGGGCGTGTTGAGTCCAGTTCTCTGAGCAAGGAGTAGGTCTTGTCTATTACATATTGGGTTTATGGAACGGTATCTGAGCTAATTTGAAACTCTTGTTTTATGTATCACCCCACCTCACCTTTCCCGTTAAGCAGCCATAGTGTGTTTTCTGCATGTGTGACTCTGTTCTGTTTTGTAATTCAGTTCAAGTGTAACGGTTTTTACATTCCCTCTATAAGTGACACCTTATGAGAAGTGTCCTTTTCTGTGTGACTTATTTCACTTAGAATCGTCTTACCTAAATCCACTCATCATGCTGCTACTAGCCTTATGACATTGATTTCATGGCTGAGTGATATTCCATTGTACATAAGGACCACAATTTTTTATCCATTTTTCGCTTTCCTGGGATATTTAAGGTGGAATGAAGTGGAGGTCCTTGTCAACAGAGCAGCCCTAAACTTTGGGGTGCTTGTGTCTTGCTGATTTTCAATTTTCCCACTTTATCCCCCCATGCGTGGAAGTGCCCTATGCTCTCTAAGCTGTGTTTTTTAGATGTTTCAGGACACACCGTACACTTCTCCAGAGTGGCTGTTGGCAATTTACATCCCGCCCATCAATGTAGCAAGGCTCCCATTTCTCCATGGCCTGTCCTGCATTTCTGGTTTTGACACTTTTTTCAGCATGGCCCTTTTGACCGATGGGAAGCGAGACTTCTTTGTAGCGCTGATTTGCCTTTCCAGGTTGCTTGGTTGGCCAAAAAGGGCGTAGGCGTTTTTTCCTGAATATATTCAGGAAAAAACGCCTACGCCCTTTTTGGCCAAGGGCATCATTGTCAACGTTTTGCCGCTTTTCATGTGCTTTAAAGGCGATTCGAATCTACCTCCTGAAATCTGTTTCCTGCAATTCTGCCTTGATTTCAAATCCTCTTCTTTGCCTTCCCTCAATATATTTGTGGACGAGAGTTATCATTTATAACTCTGCAGGTTTGTGAATTGCAGTGCCCTGAAGCTCCATTTTACAAGTCGCTTTTTTGGGAGCTGGCCGCAAAAGCGCAGGATGGCTTCAGGCCCTGTTCTGGTTCCTGGGGGCAGGCTGGGCCTGTGGTTAATTCTTCTTCCTGATGGGAAAATAGAGTGACCTGTGCCTGTCCCAACACCAAGAGCTAGTCTCTCATTGGTTCCCCGTCATCCCGTGCATCCTCAGGACAAATTGCAACCTGTACGGAACAGGAGGTTAAAGGTGCTGATGCTCCAAGTAGGGAGATTGCTAGTAAAGTGGCTGGAATGGCGAACCCGAGCACAAGGAGATGAGAAATGAGGTGCGTTTTAGAAACCTTTCCCCATCACACGGTGTACCATCTTCTGGGTTTCTCATGCATGTTTTCGATGTAGGAAGATGCCCTTGAACCTGGAGATTTGGGACCCATGTGATGGGTAGCACGCAGTATTACTTTAAAGGGTCTGCGTTTGCTCACCCAACCTCACCAAACCTCTCAGCCCCAAGAGTGTCCACCCTTATGTCTCTTCCAGCTGTGGGTCTAGATATGGTCAATCCAGGTTGCATCACAGCCCCTGAACGAATTGTGTAAGAATTTCTCTCTCTTTCCCTGTCTTTGTTTCATGGGTTTTTAAAAGTAATTTATTTTTATAATGGGGTTTAGCTGCTTTTCACGGCTGTGTTTATGCCGCTTTACACCCACTTGACACACTAACAGAGAGATATCAATACATAGGTTTTAAGATTATTACTAGTCAGATATATTCTTGTGCGGTGAATCGGGCGTGTTGAGTCCAGTTCTCTGAGCAAGGAGTAGGTCTTGTCTATTACATATTGGGTTTATGGAACGGTATCTGAGCTAATTTGAAACTCTTGTTTTATGTATCACCCCACCTCACCTTTCCCGTTAAGCAGCCATAGTGTGTTTTCTGCATGTGTGACTCTGTTCTGTTTTGTAATTCAGTTCAAGTGTAACGGTTTTTACATTCCCTCTATAAGTGACACCTTATGAGAAGTGTCCTTTTCTGTGTGACTTATTTCACTTAGAATCGTCTTACCTAAATCCACTCATCATGCTGCTACTAGCCTTATGACATTGATTTCATGGCTGAGTGATATTCCATTGTACATAAGGACCACAATTTTTTATCCATTTTTCGCTTTCCTGGGATATTTAAGGTGGAATGAAGTGGAGGTCCTTGTCAACAGAGCAGCCCTAAACTTTGGGGTGCTTGTGTCTTGCTGATTTTCAATTTTCCCACTTTATCCCCCCATGCGTGGAAGTGCCCTATGCTCTCTAAGCTGTGTTTTTTAGATGTTTCAGGACACACCGTACACTTCTCCAGAGTGGCTGTTGGCAATTTACATCCCGCCCATCAATGTAGCAAGGCTCCCATTTCTCCATGGCCTGTCCTGCATTTCTGGTTTTGACACTTTTTTCAGCATGGCCCTTTTGACCGATGGGAAGCGAGACTTCTTTGTAGCGCTGATTTGCCTTTCCAGGTTGCTTGGTTGGCCAAAAAGGGCGTAGGCGTTTTTTCCTGAATATATTCAGGAAAAAACGCCTACGCCCTTTTTGGCCAAGGGCATCATTGTCAACGTTTTGCCGCTTTTCATGTGCTTTAAAGGCGATTCGAATCTACCTCCTGAAATCTGTTTCCTGCAATTCTGCCTTGATTTCAAATCCTCTTCTTTGCCTTCCCTCAATATATTTGTGGACGAGAGTTATCATTTATAACTCTGCAGGTTTGTGAATTGCAGTGCCCTGAAGCTCCATTTTACAAGTCGCTTTTTTGGGAGCTGGCCGCAAAAGCGCAGGATGGCTTCAGGCCCTGTTCTGGTTCCTGGGGGCAGGCTGGGCCTGTGGTTAATTCTTCTTCCTGATGGGAAAATAGAGTGACCTGTGCCTGTCCCAACACCAAGAGCTAGTCTCTCATTGGTTCCCCGTCATCCCGTGCATCCTCAGGACAAATTGCAACCTGTACGGAACAGGAGGTTAAAGGTGCTGATGCTCCAAGTAGGGAGATTGCTAGTAAAGTGGCTGGAATGGCGAACCCGAGCACAAGGAGATGAGAAATGAGGTGCGTTTTAGAAACCTTTCCCCATCACACGGTGTACCATCTTCTGGGTTTCTCATGCATGTTTTCGATGTAGGAAGATGCCCTTGAACCTGGAGATTTGGGACCCATGTGATGGGTAGCACGCAGTATTACTTTAAAGGGTCTGCGTTTGCTCACCCAACCTCACCAAACCTCTCAGCCCCAAGAGTGTCCACCCTTATGTCTCTTCCAGCTGTGGGTCTAGATATGGTCAATCCAGGTTGCATCACAGCCCCTGAACGAATTGTGTAAGAATTTCTCTCTCTTTCCCTGTCTTTGTTTCATGGGTTTTTAAAAGTAATTTATTTTTATAATGGGGTTTAGCTGCTTTTCACGGCTGTGTTTATGCCGCTTTACACCCACTTGACACACTAACAGAGAGATATCAATACATAGGTTTTAAGATTATTACTAGTCAGATATATTCTTGTGCGGTGAATCGGGCGTGTTGAGTCCAGTTCTCTGAGCAAGGAGTAGGTCTTGTCTATTACATATTGGGTTTATGGAACGGTATCTGAGCTAATTTGAAACTCTTGTTTTATGTATCACCCCACCTCACCTTTCCCGTTAAGCAGCCATAGTGTGTTTTCTGCATGTGTGACTCTGTTCTGTTTTGTAATTCAGTTCAAGTGTAACGGTTTTTACATTCCCTCTATAAGTGACACCTTATGAGAAGTGTCCTTTTCTGTGTGACTTATTTCACTTAGAATCGTCTTACCTAAATCCACTCATCATGCTGCTACTAGACTTATGACATTGATTTCATGGCTGAGTGATATTCCATTGTACATAAGGACCACAATTTTTTATCCATTTTTCGCTTTCCTGGGATATTTAAGGTGGAATGAAGTGGAGGTCCTTGTCAACAGAGCAGCCCTAAACTTTGGGGTGCTTGTGTCTTGCTGATTTTCAATTTTCCCACTTTATCCCCCCATGCGTGGAAGTGCCCTATGCTCTGTAAGCTGTGTTTTTTAGATGTTTCAGGACACACCGTACACTTCTCCAGAGTGGCTGTTGGCAATTTACATCCCGCCCATCAGTGTAGCAAGGCTCCGATTCCTCCATGGCCTGTCCTGCATTTCTGGTTTTGACACTTTTTTCAGCATGGCCCTTTTGACCGATGGGAAGCGAGACTTCTTTGTAGCGCTGATTTGCCTTTCCAGGTTGCTTGGTTGGCCAAAAAGGGCGTATGCGTTTTTTCCTGAATATATTCAGGAAAAAACGCATACGCCCTTTTTGGCCAAGGGCATCATTGTCAACGTTTTGCCGCTTTTCATGTGCTTTAAAGGCGATTCGAATCTACCTCCTGAAATCTGTTTCCTGCAATTCTGCCTTGATTTCAAATCCTCTTCTTTGCCTTCCCTCAATATATTTGTGGACGAGAGTTATCATTTATAACTCTGCAGGTTTGTGAATTGCAGTGCCCTGAAGCTCCATTTTACAAGTCGCTTTTTTGGGAGCTGGCCGCAAAAGCGCAGGATGGCTTCAGGCCCTGTTCTGGTTCCTGGGGGCAGGCTGGGCCTGTGGTTAATTCTTCTTCCTGATGGGAAAATAGAGTGACCTGTGCCTGTCCCAACACCAAGAGCTAGTCTCTCATTGGTTCCCCGTCTTCCCGTGCATCCTCAGGACAAATTGCAACCTGTACGGAACAGGAGGTTAAAGGTGCTGATGCTCCAAGTAGGGAGATTGTTAGTAAAGTGGCTGGAATGGCGAACCCGAGCACAAGGAGATGAGAAATGAGGTGCGTTTTAGAAACCTTTCCCCATCACACGGTGTACCATCTTCTGGGTTTCTCATGCATGTTTTCGATGTAGGAAGATGCCCTTGAACCTGGAGATTTGGGACCCATGTGATGGGTAGCACGCAGTATTACTTTAAAGGGTCTGCGTTTGCTCACCCAACCTCACCAAACCTCTCAGCCCCAAGAGTGTCCACCCTTATGTCTCTTCCAGCTGTGGGTCTAGATATGGTCAATCCAGGTTGCATCACAGCCCCTGAACGAATTGTGTAAGAATTTCTCTCTCTTTCCCTGTCTTTGTTTCATGGGTTTTTAAAAGTAATTTATTTTTATAATGGGGTTTAGCTGCTTTTCACGGCTGTGTTTATGCCGCTTTACACCCACTTGACACACTAACAGAGAGATAGCAATACATAGGTTTTAAGATTATTACTAGTCAGATATATTCTTGTGCGGTGAATCGGGCGTGTTGAGTCCAGTTCTCTGAGCAAGGAGTAGGTCTTGTCTATTACATATTGGGTTTATGGAACGGTATCTGAGCTAATTTGAAACTCTTGTTTTATGTATCACCCCACCTCACCTTTCCCGTTAAGCAGCCATAGTGTGTTTTCTGCATGTGTGACTCTGTTCTGTTTTGTAATTCAGTTCAAGTGTAACGGTTTTTACATTCCCTCTATAAGTGACACCTTATGAGAAGTGTCCTTTTCTGTGTGACTTATTTCACTTAGAATCGTCTTACCTAAATCCACTCATCATGCTGCTACTAGCCTTATGACATTGATTTCATGGCTGAGTGCTATTCCATTGTACATAAGGACCACAACTTTTTTATCCATTTTTCGCTTTCCTGGGATATTTAAGGTGGAATGAAGTGGAGGTCCTTGTCAACAGAGCAGCCCTAAACTTTGGGGTGCTTGTGTCTTGCTGATTTTCAATTTTCCCACTTTATCCCCCCATGCGTGGAAGTGCCCTATGCTCTGTAAGCTGTGTTTTTTAGATGTTTCAGGACACACCGTACACTTCTCCAGAGTGGCTGTTGGCAATTTACATCCCGCCCATCAGTGTAGCAAGGCTCCGATTCCTCCATGGCCTGTCCTGCATTTCTGGTTTTGACACTTTTTTCAGCATGGCCCTTTTGACCGATGGGAAGCGAGACTTCTTTGTAGCGCTGATTTGCCTTTCCAGGTTGCTTGGTTGGCCAAAAAGGGCGTATGCGTTTTTTCCTGAATATATTCAGGAAAAAACGCCTACGCCCTTTTTGGCCAAGGGCATCATTGTCAACGTTTTGCCGCTTTTCATGTGCTTTAAAGGCGATTCGAATCTACCTCCTGAAATCTGTTTCCTGCAATTCTGCCTTGATTTCAAATCCTCTTCTTTGCCTTCCCTCAATATATTTGTGGACGAGAGTTATCATTTATAACTCTGCAGGTTTGTGAATTGCAGTGCCCTGAAGCTCCATTTTACAAGTCGCTTTTTTGGGAGCTGGCCGCAAAAGCGCAGGATGGCTTCAGGCCCTGTTCTGGTTCCTGGGGGCAGGCTGGGCCTGTGGTTAATTCTTCTTCCTGATGGGAAAATAGAGTGACCTGTGCCTGTCCCAACACCAAGAGCTAGTCTCTCATTGGTTCCCCGTCTTCCCGTGCATCCTCAGGACAAATTGCAACCTGTACGGAACAGGAGGTTAAAGGTGCTGATGCTCCAAGTAGGGAGATTGTTAGTAAAGTGGCTGGAATGGCGAACCCGAGCACAAGGAGATGAGAAATGAGGTGCGTTTTAGAAACCTTTCCCCATCACACGGTGTACCATCTTCTGGGTTTCTCATGCATGTTTTCGATGTAGGAAGATGCCCTTGAACCTGGAGATTTGGGACCCATGTGATGGGTAGCACGCAGTATTACTTTAAAGGGTCTGCGTTTGCTCACCCAACCTCACCAAACCTCTCAGCCCCAAGAGTGTCCACCCTTATGTCTCTTCCAGCTGTGGGTCTAGATATGGTCAATCCAGGTTGCATCACAGCCCCTGAACGAATTGTGTAAGAATTTCTCTCTCTTTCCCTGTCTTTGTTTCATGGGTTTTTAAAAGTAATTTATTTTTATAATGGGGTTTAGCTGCTTTTCACGGCTGTGTTTATGCCGCTTTACACCCACTTGACACACTAACAGAGAGATATGAATACATAGGTTTTAAGATTATTACTAGTCAGATATATTCTTGTGCGGTGAATCGGGCGTGTTGAGTCCAGTTCTCTGAGCAAGGAGTAGGTCTTGTCTATTACATATTGGGTTTATGGAACGGTATCTGAGCTAATTTGAAACTCTTGTTTTATGTATCACCCCACCTCACCTTTCCCGTTAAGCAGCCATAGTGTGTTTTCTGCATGTGTGACTCTGTTCTGTTTTGTAATTCAGTTCAAGTGTAACGGTTTTTACATTCCCTCTATAAGTGACACCTTATGAGAAGTGTCCTTTTCTGTGTGACTTATTTCACTTAGAATCGTCTTACCTAAATCCACTCATCATGCTGCTACTAGCCTTATGACATTGATTTCATGGCTGAGTGATATTCCATTGTACATAAGGACCACAATTTTTTATCCATTTTTCGCTTTCCTGGGATATTTAAGGTGGAATGAAGTGGAGGTCCTTGTCAACAGAGCAGCCCTAAACTTTGGGGTGCTTGTGTCTTGCTGATTTTCAATTTTCCCACTTTATCCCCCCATGCGTGGAAGTGCCCTATGCTCTGTAAGCTGTGTTTTTTAGATGTTTCAGGACACACCGTACACTTCTCCAGAGTGGCTGTTGGCAATTTACATCCCGCCCATCAGTGTAGCAAGGCTCCGATTCCTCCATGGCCTGTCCTGCATTTCTGGTTTTGACACTTTTTTCAGCATGGCCCTTTTGACCGATGGGAAGCGAGACTTCTTTGTAGCGCTGATTTGCCTTTCCAGGTTGCTTGGTTGGCCAAAAAGGGCGTATGCGTTTTTTCCTGAATATATTCAGGAAAAAACGCATACGCCCTTTTTGGCCAAGGGCATCATTGTCAACGTTTTGCCGCTTTTCATGTGCTTTAAAGGCGATTCGAATCTACCTCCTGAAATCTGTTTCCTGCAATTCTGCCTTGATTTCAAATCCTCTTCTTTGCCTTCCCTCAATATATTTGTGGACGAGAGTTATCATTTATAACTCTGCAGGTTTGTGAATTGCAGTGCCCTGAAGCTCCATTTTACAACTCGCTTTTTTGGGAGCTGGCCGCAAAAGCGCAGGATGGCTTCAGGCCCTGTTCTGGTTCCTGGGGGCAGGCTGGGCCTGTGGTTAATTCTTCTTCCTGATGGGAAAATAGAGTGACCTGTGCCTGTCCCAACACCAAGAGCTAGTCTCTCATTGGTTCCCCGTCTTCCCGTGCATCCTCAGGACAAATTGCAACCTGTACGGAACAGGAGGTTAAAGGTGCTGATGCTCCAAGTAGGGAGATTGTTAATAAAGTGGCTGGAATGGCGAACCCGAGCACAAGGAGATGAGAAATGAGGTGCGTTTTAGAAACCTTTCCCCATCACACGGTGTACCATCTTCTGGGTTTCTCATGCATGTTTTCGATGTAGGAAGATGCCCTTGAACCTGGAGATTTGGGACCCATGTGATGGGTAGCACGCAGTATTACTTTAAAGGGTCTGCGTTTGCTCACCCAACCTCACCAAACCTCTCAGCCCCAAGAGTGTCCACCCTTATGTCTCTTCCAGCTGTGGGTCTAGATATGGTCAATCCAGGTTGCATCACAGCCCCTGAACGAATTGTGTAAGAATTTCTCTCTCTTTCCCTGTCTTTGTTTCATGGGTTTTTAAAAGTAATTTATTTTTATAATGGGGTTTAGCTGCTTTTCACGGCTGTGTTTATGCCGCTTTACACCCACTTGACACACTAACAGAGAGATAGCAATACATAGGTTTTAAGATTATTACTAGTCAGATATATTCTTGTGCGGTGAATCGGGCGTGTTGAGTCCAGTTCTCTGAGCAAGGAGTAGGTCTTGTCTATTACATATTGGGTTTATGGAACGGTATCTGAGCTAATTTGAAACTCTTGTTTTATGTATCACCCCACCTCACCTTTCCCGTTAAGCAGCCATAGTGTGTTTTCTGCATGTGTGACTCTGTTCTGTTTTGTAATTCAGTTCAAGTGTAACGGTTTTTACATTCCCTCTATAAGTGACACCTTATGAGAAGTGTCCTTTTCTGTGTGACTTATTTCACTTAGAATCGTCTTACCTAAATCCACTCATCATGCTGCTACTAGCCTTATGACATTGATTTCATGGCTGAGTGCTATTCCATTGTACATAAGGACCACAACTTTTTTATCCATTTTTCGCTTTCCTGGGATATTTAAGGTGGAATGAAGTGGAGGTCCTTGTCAACAGAGCAGCCCTAAACTTTGGGGTGCTTGTGTCTTGCTGATTTTCAATTTTCCCACTTTATCCCCCCATGCGTGGAAGTGCCCTATGCTCTGTAACCTGTGTTTTTTAGATGTTTCAGGACACACCGTACACTTCTCCAGAGTGGCTGTTGGCAATTTACATCCCGCCCATCAGTGTAGCAAGGCTCCGATTCCTCCATGGCCTGTCCTGCATTTCTGGTTTTGACACTTTTTTCAGCATGGCCCTTTTGACCGATGGGAAGCGAGACTTCTTTGTAGCGCTGATTTGCCTTTCCAGGTTGCTTGGTTGGCCAAAAAGGGCGTATGCGTTTTTTCCTGAATATATTCAGGAAAAAACGCCTACGCCCTTTTTGGCCAAGGGCATCATTGTCAACGTTTTGCCGCTTTTCATGTGCTTTAAAGGCGATTCGAATCTACCTCCTGAAATCTGTTTCCTGCAATTCTGCCTTGATTTCAAATCCTCTTCTTTGCCTTCCCTCAATATATTTGTGGACGAGAGTTATCATTTATAACTCTGCAGGTTTGTGAATTGCAGTGCCCTGAAGCTCCATTTTACAAGTCGCTTTTTTGGGAGCTGGCCGCAAAAGCGCAGGATGGCTTCAGGCCCTGTTCTGGTTCCTGGGGGCAGGCTGGGCCTGTGGTTAATTCTTCTTCCTGATGGGAAAATAGAGTGACCTGTGCCTGTCCCAACACCAAGAGCTAGTCTCTCATTGGTTCCCCGTCATCCCGTGCATCCTCAGGACAAATTGCAACCTGTACGGAACAGGAGGTTAAAGGTGCTGATGCTCCAAGTAGGGAGATTGCTAGTAAAGTGGCTGGAATGGCGAACCCGAGCACAAGGAGATGAGAAATGAGGTGCGTTTTAGAAACCTTTCCCCATCACACGGTGTACCATCTTCTGGGTTTCTCATGCATGTTTTCGATGTAGGAAGATGCCCTTGAACCTGGAGATTTGGGACCCATGTGATGGGTAGCACGCAGTATTACTTTAAAGGGTCTGCGTTTGCTCACCCAACCTCACCAAACCTCTCAGCCCCAAGAGTGTCCACCCTTATGTCTCTTCCAGCTGTGGGTCTAGATATGGTCAATCCAGGTTGCATCACAGCCCCTGAACGAATTGTGTAAGAATTTCTCTCTCTTTCCCTGTCTTTGTTTCATGGGTTTTTATAAGTAATTTATTTTTATAATGGGGTTTAGCTGCTTTTCACGGCTGTGTTTATGCCGCTTTACACCCACTTGACACACTAACAGAGAGATATCAATACATAGGTTTTAAGATTATTACTAGTCAGATATATTCTTGTGCGGTGAATCGGGCGTGTTGAGTCCAGTTCTCTGAGCAAGGAGTAGGTCTTGTCTATTACATATTGGGTTTATGGAACGGTATCTGAGCTAATTTGAAACTCTTGTTTTATGTATCACCCCACCTCACCTTTCCCGTTAAGCAGCCATAGTGTGTTTTCTGCATGTGTGACTCTGTTCTGTTTTGTAATTCAGTTCAAGTGTAACGGTTTTTACATTCCCTCTATAAGTGACACCTTATGAGAAGTGTCCTTTTCTGTGTGACTTATTTCACTTAGAATCGTCTTACCTAAATCCACTCATCATGCTGCTACTAGACTTATGACATTGATTTCATGGCTGAGTGATATTCCATTGTACATAAGGACCACAATTTTTTATCCATTTTTCGCTTTCCTGGGATATTTAAGGTGGAATGAAGTGGAGGTCCTTGTCAACAGAGCAGCCCTAAACTTTGGGGTGCTTGTGTCTTGCTGATTTTCAATTTTCCCACTTTATCCCCCCATGCGTGGAAGTGCCCTATGCTCTCTAAGCTGTGTTTTTTAGATGTTTCAGGACACACCGTACACTTCTCCAGAGTGGCTGTTGGCAATTTACATCCCGCCCATCAGTGTAGCAAGGCTCCGATTCCTCCATGGCCTGTCCTGCATTTCTGGTTTTGACACTTTTTTCAGCATGGCCCTTTTGACCGATGGGAAGCGAGACTTCTTTGTAGCGCTGATTTGCCTTTCCAGGTTGCTTGGTTGGCCAAAAAGGGCGTATGCGTTTTTTCCTGAATATATTCAGGAAAAAACGCATACGCCCTTTTTGGCCAAGGGCATCATTGTCAACGTTTTGCCGCTTTTCATGTGCTTTAAAGGCGATTCGAATCTACCTCCTGAAATCTGTTTCCTGCAATTCTGCCTTGATTTCAAATCCTCTTCTTTGCCTTCCCTCAATATATTTGTGGACGAGAGTTATCATTTATAACTCTGCAGGTTTGTGAATTGCAGTGCCCTGAAGCTCCATTTTACAAGTCGCTTTTTTGGGAGCTGGCCGCAAAAGCGCAGGATGGCTTCAGGCCCTGTTCTGGTTCCTGGGGGCAGGCTGGGCCTGTGGTTAATTCTTCTTCCTGATGGGAAAATAGAGTGACCTGTGCCTGTCCCAACACCAAGAGCTAGTCTCTCATTGGTTCCCCGTCTTCCCGTGCATCCTCAGGACAAATTGCAACCTGTACGGAACAGGAGGTTAAAGGTGCTGATGCTCCAAGTAGGGAGATTGTTAGTAAAGTGGCTGGAATGGCGAACCCGAGCACAAGGAGATGAGAAATGAGGTGCGTTTTAGAAACCTTTCCCCATCACACGGTGTACCATCTTCTGGGTTTCTCATGCATGTTTTCGATGTAGGAAGATGCCCTTGAACCTGGAGATTTGGGACCCATGTGATGGGTAGCACGCAGTATTACTTTAAAGGGTCTGCGTTTGCTCACCCAACCTCACCAAACCTCTCAGCCCCAAGAGTGTCCACCCTTATGTCTCTTCCAGCTGTGGGTCTAGATATGGTCAATCCAGGTTGCATCACAGCCCCTGAACGAATTGTGTAAGAATTTCTCTCTCTTTCCCTGTCTTTGTTTCATGGGTTTTTAAAAGTAATTTATTTTTATAATGGGGTTTAGCTGCTTTTCACGGCTGTGTTTATGCCGCTTTACACCCACTTGACACACTAACAGAGAGATATGAATACATAGGTTTTAAGATTATTACTAGTCAGATATATTCTTGTGCGGTGAATCGGGCGTGTTGAGTCCAGTTCTCTGAGCAAGGAGTAGGTCTTGTCTATTACATATTGGGTTTATGGAACGGTATCTGAGCTAATTTGAAACTCTTGTTTTATGTATCACCCCACCTCACCTTTCCCGTTAAGCAGCCATAGTGTGTTTTCTGCATGTGTGACTCTGTTCTGTTTTGTAATTCAGTTCAAGTGTAACGGTTTTTACATTCCCTCTATAAGTGACACCTTATGAGAAGTGTCCTTTTCTGTGTGACTTATTTCACTTAGAATCGTCTTACCTAAATCCACTCATCATGCTGCTACTAGCCTTATGACATTGATTTCATGGCTGAGTGATATTCCATTGTACATAAGGACCACAATTTTTTATCCATTTTTCGCTTTCCTGGGATATTTAAGGTGGAATGAAGTGGAGGTCCTTGTCAACAGAGCAGCCCTAAACTTTGGGGTGCTTGTGTCTTGCTGATTTTCAATTTTCCCACTTTATCCCCCCATGCGTGGAAGTGCCCTATGCTCTGTAAGCTGTGTTTTTTAGATGTTTCAGGACACACCGTACACTTCTCCAGAGTGGCTGTTGGCAATTTACATCCCGCCCATCAGTGTAGCAAGGCTCCGATTCCTCCATGGCCTGTCCTGCATTTCTGGTTTTGACACTTTTTTCAGCATGGCCCTTTTGACCGATGGGAAGCGAGACTTCTTTGTAGCGCTGATTTGCCTTTCCAGGTTGCTTGGTTGGCCAAAAAGGGCGTATGCGTTTTTTCCTGAATATATTCAGGAAAAAACGCATACGCCCTTTTTGGCCAAGGGCATCATTGTCAACGTTTTGCCGCTTTTCATGTGCTTTAAAGGCGATTCGAATCTACCTCCTGAAATCTGTTTCCTGCAATTCTGCCTTGATTTCAAATCCTCTTCTTTGCCTTCCCTCAATATATTTGTGGACGAGAGTTATCATTTATAACTCTGCAGGTTTGTGAATTGCAGTGCCCTGAAGCTCCATTTTACAACTCGCTTTTTTGGGAGCTGGCCGCAAAAGCGCAGGATGGCTTCAGGCCCTGTTCTGGTTCCTGGGGGCAGGCTGGGCCTGTGGTTAATTCTTCTTCCTGATGGGAAAATAGAGTGACCTGTGCCTGTCCCAACACCAAGAGCTAGTCTCTCATTGGTTCCCCGTCTTCCCGTGCATCCTCAGGACAAATTGCAACCTGTACGGAACAGGAGGTTAAAGGTGCTGATGCTCCAAGTAGGGAGATTGTTAATAAAGTGGCTGGAATGGCGAACCCGAGCACAAGGAGATGAGAAATGAGGTGCGTTTTAGAAACCTTTCCCCATCACACGGTGTACCATCTTCTGGGTTTCTCATGCATGTTTTCGATGTAGGAAGATGCCCTTGAACCTGGAGATTTGGGACCCATGTGATGGGTAGCACGCAGTATTACTTTAAAGGGCCTGCGTTTGCTCAACCAACCTCACCAAACCTCTCAGCCCCAAGAGTGTCCACCCTTATGTCTCTTCCAGCTGTGGGTCTAGATATGGTCAATCCAGGTTGCATCACAGCCCCTGAACGAATTGTGTAAGAATTTCTCTCTCTTTCCCTGTCTTTGTTTCATGGGTTTTTAAAAGTAATTTATTTTTATAATGGGGTTTAGCTGCTTTTCACGGCTGTGTTTATGCCGCTTTACACCCACTTGACACACTAACAGAGAGATAGCAATACATAGGTTTTAAGATTATTACTAGTCAGATATATTCTTGTGCGGTGAATCGGGCGTGTTGAGTCCAGTTCTCTGAGCAAGGAGTAGGTCTTGTCTATTACATATTGGGTTTATGGAACGGTATCTGAGCTAATTTGAAACTCTTGTTTTATGTATCACCCCACCTCACCTTTCCCGTTAAGCAGCCATAGTGTGTTTTCTGCATGTGTGACTCTGTTCTGTTTTGTAATTCAGTTCAAGTGTAACGGTTTTTACATTCCCTCTATAAGTGACACCTTATGAGAAGTGTCCTTTTCTGTGTGACTTATTTCACTTAGAATCGTCTTACCTAAATCCACTCATCATGCTGCTACTAGCCTTATGACATTGATTTCATGGCTGAGTGCTATTCCATTGTACATAAGGACCACAACTTTTTTATCCATTTTTCGCTTTCCTGGGATATTTAAGGTGGAATGAAGTGGAGGTCCTTGTCAACAGAGCAGCCCTAAACTTTGGGGTGCTTGTGTCTTGCTGATTTTCAATTTTCCCACTTTATCCCCCCATGCGTGGAAGTGCCCTATGCTCTGTAACCTGTGTTTTTTAGATGTTTCAGGACACACCGTACACTTCTCCAGAGTGGCTGTTGGCAATTTACATCCCGCCCATCAGTGTAGCAAGGCTCCGATTCCTCCATGGCCTGTCCTGCATTTCTGGTTTTGACACTTTTTTCAGCATGGCCCTTTTGACCGATGGGAAGCGAGACTTCTTTGTAGCGCTGATTTGCCTTTCCAGGTTGCTTGGTTGGCCAAAAAGGGCGTAGGCGTTTTTTCCTGAATATATTCAGGAAAAAACGCCTACGCCCTTTTTGGCCAAGGGCATCATTGTCAACGTTTTGCCGCTTTTCATGTGCTTTAAAGGCGATTCGAATCTACCTCCTGAAATCTGTTTCCTGCAATTCTGCCTTGATTTCAAATCCTCTTCTTTGCCTTCCCTCAATATATTTGTGGACGAGAGTTATCATTTATAACTCTGCAGGTTTGTGAATTGCAGTGCCCTGAAGCTCCATTTTACAACTCGCTTTTTTGGGAGCTGGCCGCAAAAGCGCAGGATGGCTTCAGGCCCTGTTCTGGTTCCTGGGGGCAGGCTGGGCCTGTGGTTAATTCTTCTTCCTGATGGGAAAATAGAGTGACCTGTGCCTGTCCCAACACCAAGAGCTAGTCTCTCATTGGTTCCCCGTCTTCCCGTGCATCCTCAGGACAAATTGCAACCTGTACGGAACAGGAGGTTAAAGGTGCTGATGCTCCAAGTAGGGAGATTGTTAGTAAAGTGGCTGGAATGGCGAACCCGAGCACAAGGAGATGAGAAATGAGGTGCGTTTTAGAAACCTTTCCCCATCACACGGTGTACCATCTTCTGGGTTTCTCATGCATGTTTTCGATGTAGGAAGATGCCCTTGAACCTGGAGATTTGGGACCCATGTGATGGGTAGCACGCAGTATTACTTTAAAGGGTCTGCGTTTGCTCACCCAACCTCACCAAACCTCTCAGCCCCAAGAGTGTCCACCCTTATGTCTCTTCCAGCTGTGGGTCTAGATATGGTCAATCCAGGTTGCATCACAGCCCCTGAACGAATTGTGTAAGAATTTCTCTCTCTTTCCCTGTCTTTGTTTCATGGGTTTTTAAAAGTAATTTATTTTTATAATGGGGTTTAGCTGCTTTTCACGGCTGTGTTTATGCCGCTTTACACCCACTTGACACACTAACAGAGAGATATCAATACATAGGTTTTAAGATTATTACTAGTCAGATATATTCTTGTGCGGTGAATCGGGCGTGTTGAGTCCAGTTCTCTGAGCAAGGAGTAGGTCTTGTCTATTACATATTGGGTTTATGGAACGGTATCTGAGCTAATTTGAAACTCTTGTTTTATGTATCACCCCACCTCACCTTTCCCGTTAAGCAGCCATAGTGTGTTTTCTGCATGTGTGACTCTGTTCTGTTTTGTAATTCAGTTCAAGTGTAACGGTTTTTACATTCCCTCTATAAGTGACACCTTATGAGAAGTGTCCTTTTCTGTGTGACTTATTTCACTTAGAATCGTCTTACCTAAATCCACTCATCATGCTGCTACTAGCCTTATGACATTGATTTCATGGCTGAGTGATATTCCATTGTACATAAGGACCACAATTTTTTATCCATTTTTCGCTTTCCTGGGATATTTAAGGTGGAATGAAGTGGAGGTCCTTGTCAACAGAGCAGCCCTAAACTTTGGGGTGCTTGTGTCTTGCTGATTTTCAATTTTCCCACTTTATCCCCCCATGCGTGGAAGTGCCCTATGCTCTCTAAGCTGTGTTTTTTAGATGTTTCAGGACACACCGTACACTTCTCCAGAGTGGCTGTTGGCAATTTACATCCCGCCCATCAATGTAGCAAGGCTCCCATTTCTCCATGGCCTGTCCTGCATTTCTGGTTTTGACACTTTTTTCAGCATGGCCCTTTTGACCGATGGGAAGCGAGACTTCTTTGTAGCGCTGATTTGCCTTTCCAGGTTGCTTGGTTGGCCAAAAAGGGCGTATGCGTTTTTTCCTGAATATATTCAGGAAAAAACGCATACGCCCTTTTTGGCCAAGGGCATCATTGTCAACGTTTTGCCGCTTTTCATGTGCTTTAAAGGCGATTCGAATCTACCTCCTGAAATCTGTTTCCTTCAATTCTGCCTTGATTTCAAATCCTCTTCTTTGCCTTCCCTCAATATATTTGTGGACGAGAGTTATCATTTATAACTCTGCAGGTTTGTGAATTGCAGTGCCCTGAAGCTCCATTTTACAAGTCGCTTTTTTGGGAGCTGGCCGCAAAAGCGCAGGATGGCTTCAGGCCCTGTTCTGGTTCCGGGGGGCAGGCTGAGCCTGTGGTTAATTCTTCTTCCTGATGGGAAAATAGAGTGACCTGTGCCTGTCCCAACACCAAGAGCTAGTCTCTCATTGGTTCCCCGTCTTCCCGTGCATCCTCAGGACAAATTGCAACCTGTACGGAACAGGAGGTTAAAGGTGCTGATGCTCCAAGTAGGGAGATTGTTAGTAAAGTGGCTGGAATGGCGAACCCGAGCACAAGGAGATGAGAAATGAGGTGCGTTTTAGAAACCTTTCCCCATCACACGGTGTACCATCTTCTGGGTTTCTCATGCATGTTTTCGATGTAGGAAGATGCCCTTGAACCTGGAGATTTGGGACCCATGCGATGGGTAGCACGCAGTATTACTTTAAAGGGTCTGCGTTTGCTCACCCAACCTCACCAAACCTCTCAGCCCCAAGAGTGTCCACCCTTATGTCTCATCCAGCTGTGGGTCTAGATATGGTCAATCCAGGTTGCATCACAGCCCCTGAACGAATTGTGTAAGAATTTCTCTCTCTTTCCCTGTCTTTGTTTCATGGGTTTTTAAAAGTAATTTATTTTTATAATGGGGTTTAGCTGCTTTTCACGGCTGTGTTTATGCCGCTTTACACCCACTTGACACACTAACAGAGAGATATCAATACATAGGTTTTAAGATTATTACTAGTCATATATATTCTTGTGCGGTGAATCGGGCGTGTTGAGTCCAGTTCTCTGAGCAAGGAGTAGGTCTTGTCTATTACATATTGGGTTTATGGAACGGTATCTGAGCTAATTTGAAATTCTTGTTTTATGTATCACCCCACCTCACCTTTCCCGTTAAGCAGCCATAGTGTGATTTCTGCATGTGTGACTCTGTTCTGTTTTGTAATTCAGTTCAAGTGTAACGGTTTTTACATTCCCTCTATAAGTGACACCTTATGAGAAGTGTCCTTTTCTGTGTGACTTATTTCACTTAGAATCGTCTTACCTAAATCCACTCATCATGCTGCTACTAGCCTTATGACATTGATTTCATGGCTGAGTGCTATTCCATTGTACATAAGGACCACAACTTTTTTATCCATTTTTCGCTTTCCTGGGATATTTAAGGTGGAATGAAGTGGAGGTCCTTGTCAACAGAGCAGCCCTAAACTTTGGGGTGCTTGTGTCTTGCTGATTTTCAATTTTCCCACTTTATCCCCCCATGCGTGGAAGTGCCCTATGCTCTCTAAGCTGTGTTTTTTAGATGTTTCAGGACACACCGTACACTTCTCCAGAGTGGCTGTTGGCAATTTACATCCCGCCCATCAGTGTAGCAAGGCTCCGATTCCTCCATGGCCTGTCCTGCATTTCTGGTTTTGACACTTTTTTCAGCATGGCCCTTTTGACCGATGGGAAGCGAGACTTCTTTGTAGCGCTGATTTGCCTTTCCAGGTTGCTTGGTTGGCCAAAAAGGGCGTATGCGTTTTTTCCTGAATATATTCAGGAAAAAACGCATACGCCCTTTTTGGCCAAGGGCATCATTGTCAACGTTTTGCCGCTTTTCATGTGCTTTAAAGGCGATTCGAATCTACCTCCTGAAATCTGTTTCCTGCAATTCTGCCTTGATTTCAAATCCTCTTCTTTGCCTTCCCTCAATATATTTGTGGACGAGAGTTATCATTTATAACTCTGCAGGTTTGTGAATTGCAGTGCCCTGAAGCTCCATTTTACAAGTCGCTTTTTTGGGAGCTGGCCGCAAAAGCGCAGGATGGCTTCAGGCCCTGTTCTGGTTCCTGGGGGCAGGCTGGGCCTGTGGTTAATTCTTCTTCCTGATGGGAAAATAGAGTGACCTGTGCCTGTCCCAACACCAAGAGCTAGTCTCTCATTGGTTCCCCGTCTTCCCGTGCATCCTCAGGACAAATTGCAACCTGTACGGAACAGGAGGTTAAAGGTGCTGATGCTCCAAGTAGGGAGATTGTTAGTAAAGTGGCTGGAATGGCGAACCCGAGAACAAGGAGATGAGAAATGAGGTGCGTTTTAGAAACCTTTCCCCATCACACGGTGTACCATCTTCTGGGTTTCTCATGCATGTTTTCGATGTAGGAAGATGCCCTTGAACCTGGAGATTTGGGACCCATGCGATGGGTAGCACGCAGTATTACTTTAAAGGGTCTGCGTTTGCTCACCCAACCTCACCAAACCTCTCAGCCCCAAGAGTGTCCACCCTTATGTCTCATCCAGCTGTGGGTCTAGATATGGTCAATCCAGGTTGCATCACAGCCCCTGAACGAATTGTGTAAGAATTTCTCTCTCTTTCCCTGTCTTTGTTTCATGGGTTTTTAAAAGTAATTTATTTTTATAATGGGGTTTAGCTGCTTTTCACGGCTGTGTTTATGCCGCTTTACACCCACTTGACACACTAACAGAGAGATATCAATACATAGGTTTTAAGATTATTACTAGTCATATATATTCTTGTGCGGTGAATCGGGCGTGTTGAGTCCAGTTCTCTGAGCAAGGAGTAGGTCTTGTCTATTACATATTGGGTTTATGGAACGGTATCTGAGCTAATTTGAAACTCTTGTTTTATGTATCACCCCACCTCACCTTTCCCGTTAAGCAGCCATAGTGTGTTTTCTGCATGTGTGACTCTGTTCTGTTTTGTAATTCAGTTCAAGTGTAACGGTTTTTACATTCCCTCTATAAGTGACACCTTATGAGAAGTGTCCTTTTCTGTGTGACTTATTTCACTTAGAATCGTCTTACCTAAATCCACTCATCATGCTGCTACTAGCCTTATGACATTGATTTCATGGCTGAGTGCTATTCCATTGTACATAAGGACCACAACTTTTTTATCCATTTTTCGCTTTCCTGGGATATTTAAGGTGGAATGAAGTGGAGGTCCTTGTCAACAGAGCAGCCCTAAACTTTGGGGTGCTTGTGTCTTGCTGATTTTCAATTTTCCCACTTTATCCCCCCATGCGTGGAAGTGCCCTATGCTCTGTAACCTGTGTTTTTTAGATGTTTCAGGACACACCGTACACTTCTCCAGAGTGGCTGTTGGCAATTTACATCCCGCCCATCAGTGTAGCAAGGCTCCGATTCCTCCATGGCCTGTCCTGCATTTCTGGTTTTGACACTTTTTTCAGCATGGCCCTTTTGACCGATGGGAAGCGAGACTTCTTTGTAGCGCTGATTTGCCTTTCCAGGTTGCTTGGTTGGCCAAAAAGGGCGTAGGCGTTTTTTCCTGAATATATTCAGGAAAAAACGCCTACGCCCTTTTTGGCCAAGGGCATCATTGTCAACGTTTTGCCGCTTTTCATGTGCTTTAAAGGCGATTCGAATCTACCTCCTGAAATCTGTTTCCTGCAATTCTGCCTTGATTTCAAATCCTCTTCTTTGCCTTCCCTCAATATATTTGTGGACGAGAGTTATCATTTATAACTCTGCAGGTTTGTGAATTGCAGTGCCCTGAAGCTCCATTTTACAACTCGCTTTTTTGGGAGCTGGCCGCAAAAGCGCAGGATGGCTTCAGGCCCTGTTCTGGTTCCTGGGGGCAGGCTGGGCCTGTGGTTAATTCTTCTTCCTGATGGGAAAATAGAGTGACCTGTGCCTGTCCCAACACCAAGAGCTAGTCTCTCATTGGTTCCCCGTCTTCCCGTGCATCCTCAGGACAAATTGCAACCTGTACGGAACAGGAGGTTAAAGGTGCTGATGCTCCAAGTAGGGAGATTGTTAGTAAAGTGGCTGGAATGGCGAACCCGAGCACAAGGAGATGAGAAATGAGGTGCGTTTTAGAAACCTTTCCCCATCACACGGTGTACCATCTTCTGGGTTTCTCATGCATGTTTTCGATGTAGGAAGATGCCCTTGAACCTGGAGATTTGGGACCCATGTGATGGGTAGCACGCAGTATTACTTTAAAGGGTCTGCGTTTGCTCACCCAACCTCACCAAACCTCTCAGCCCCAAGAGTGTCCACCCTTATGTCTCTTCCAGCTGTGGGTCTAGATATGGTCAATCCAGGTTGCATCACAGCCCCTGAACGAATTGTGTAAGAATTTCTCTCTCTTTCCCTGTCTTTGTTTCATGGGTTTTTAAAAGTAATTTATTTTTATAATGGGGTTTAGCTGCTTTTCACGGCTGTGTTTATGCCGCTTTACACCCACTTGACACACTAACAGAGAGATATCAATACATAGGTTTTAAGATTATTACTAGTCAGATATATTCTTGTGCGGTGAATCGGGCGTGTTGAGTCCAGTTCTCTGAGCAAGGAGTAGGTCTTGTCTATTACATATTGGGTTTATGGAACGGTATCTGAGCTAATTTGAAACTCTTGTTTTATGTATCACCCCACCTCACCTTTCCCGTTAAGCAGCCATAGTGTGTTTTCTGCATGTGTGACTCTGTTCTGTTTTGTAATTCAGTTCAAGTGTAACGGTTTTTACATTCCCTCTATAAGTGACACCTTATGAGAAGTGTCCTTTTCTGTGTGACTTATTTCACTTAGAATCGTCTTACCTAAATCCACTCATCATGCTGCTACTAGCCTTATGACATTGATTTCATGGCTGAATGATATTCCATTGTACATAAGGACCACAATTTTTTATCCATTTTTCGCTTTCCTGGGATATTTAAGGTGGAATGAAGTGGAGGTCCTTGTCAACAGAGCAGCCCTAAACTTTGGGGTGCTTGTGTCTTGCTGATTTTCAATTTTCCCACTTTATCCCCCCATGCGTGGAAGTGCCCTATGCTCTCTAAGCTGTGTTTTTTAGATGTTTCAGGACACACCGTACACTTCTCCAGAGTGGCTGTTGGCAATTTACATCCCGCCCATCAATGTAGCAAGGCTCCCATTTCTCCATGGCCTGTCCTGCATTTCTGGTTTTGACACTTTTTTCAGCATGGCCCTTTTGACCGATGGGAAGCGAGACTTCTTTGTAGCGCTGATTTGCCTTTCCAGGTTGCTTGGTTGGCCAAAAAGGGCGTATGCGTTTTTTCCTGAATATATTCAGGAAAAAACGCATACGCCCTTTTTGGCCAAGGGCATCATTGTCAACGTTTTGCCGCTTTTCATGTGCTTTAAAGGCGATTCGAATCTACCTCCTGAAATCTGTTTCCTTCAATTCTGCCTTGATTTCAAATCCTCTTCTTTGCCTTCCCTCAATATATTTGTGGACGAGAGTTATCATTTATAACTCTGCAGGTTTGTGAATTGCAGTGCCCTGAAGCTCCATTTTACAAGTCGCTTTTTTGGGAGCTGGCCGCAAAAGCGCAGGATGGCTTCAGGCCCTGTTCTGGTTCCGGGGGGCAGGCTGAGCCTGTGGTTAATTCTTCTTCCTGATGGGAAAATAGAGTGACCTGTGCCTGTCCCAACACCAAGAGCTAGTCTCTCATTGGTTCCCCGTCTTCCCGTGCATCCTCAGGACAAATTGCAACCTGTACGGAACAGGAGGTTAAAGGTGCTGATGCTCCAAGTAGGGAGATTGTTAGTAAAGTGGCTGGAATGGCGAACCCGAGCACAAGGAGATGAGAAATGAGGTGCGTTTTAGAAACCTTTCCCCATCACACGGTGTACCATCTTCTGGGTTTCTCATGCATGTTTTCGATGTAGGAAGATGCCCTTGAACCTGGAGATTTGGGACCCATGCGATGGGTAGCACGCAGTATTACTTTAAAGGGTCTGCGTTTGCTCACCCAACCTCACCAAACCTCTCAGCCCCAAGAGTGTCCACCCTTATGTCTCATCCAGCTGTGGGTCTAGATATGGTCAATCCAGGTTGCATCACAGCCCCTGAACGAATTGTGTAAGAATTTCTCTCTCTTTCCCTGTCTTTGTTTCATGGGTTTTTAAAAGTAATTTATTTTTATAATGGGGTTTAGCTGCTTTTCACGGCTGTGTTTATGCCGCTTTACACCCACTTGACACACTAACAGAGAGATATCAATACATAGGTTTTAAGATTATTACTAGTCATATATATTCTTGTGCGGTGAATCGGGCGTGTTGAGTCCAGTTCTCTGAGCAAGGAGTAGGTCTTGTCTATTACATATTGGGTTTATGGAACGGTATCTGAGCTAATTTGAAATTCTTGTTTTATGTATCACCCCACCTCACCTTTCCCGTTAAGCAGCCATAGTGTGATTTCTGCATGTGTGACTCTGTTCTGTTTTGTAATTCAGTTCAAGTGTAACGGTTTTTACATTCCCTCTATAAGTGACACCTTATGAGAAGTGTCCTTTTCTGTGTGACTTATTTCACTTAGAATCGTCTTACCTAAATCCACTCATCATGCTGCTACTAGCCTTATGACATTGATTTCATGGCTGAGTGCTATTCCATTGTACATAAGGACCACAACTTTTTTATCCATTTTTCGCTTTCCTGGGATATTTAAGGTGGAATGAAGTGGAGGTCCTTGTCAACAGAGCAGCCCTAAACTTTGGGGTGCTTGTGTCTTGCTGATTTTCAATTTTCCCACTTTATCCCCCCATGCGTGGAAGTGCCCTATGCTCTCTAAGCTGTGTTTTTTAGATGTTTCAGGACACACCGTACACTTCTCCAGAGTGGCTGTTGGCAATTTACATCCCGCCCATCAGTGTAGCAAGGCTCCGATTCCTCCATGGCCTGTCCTGCATTTCTGGTTTTGACACTTTTTTCAGCATGGCCCTTTTGACCGATGGGAAGCGAGACTTCTTTGTAGCGCTGATTTGCCTTTCCAGGTTGCTTGGTTGGCCAAAAAGGGCGTATGCGTTTTTTCCTGAATATATTCAGGAAAAAACGCATACGCCCTTTTTGGCCAAGGGCATCATTGTCAACGTTTTGCCGCTTTTCATGTGCTTTAAAGGCGATTCGAATCTACCTCCTGAAATCTGTTTCCTGCAATTCTGCCTTGATTTCAAATCCTCTTCTTTGCCTTCCCTCAATATATTTGTGGACGAGAGTTATCATTTATAACTCTGCAGGTTTGTGAATTGCAGTGCCCTGAAGCTCCATTTTACAAGTCGCTTTTTTGGGAGCTGGCCGCAAAAGCGCAGGATGGCTTCAGGCCCTGTTCTGGTTCCTGGGGGCAGGCTGGGCCTGTGGTTAATTCTTCTTCCTGATGGGAAAATAGAGTGACCTGTGCCTGTCCCAACACCAAGAGCTAGTCTCTCATTGGTTCCCCGTCTTCCCGTGCATCCTCAGGACAAATTGCAACCTGTACGGAACAGGAGGTTAAAGGTGCTGATGCTCCAAGTAGGGAGATTGTTAGTAAAGTGGCTGGAATGGCGAACCCGAGAACAAGGAGATGAGAAATGAGGTGCGTTTTAGAAACCTTTCCCCATCACACGGTGTACCATCTTCTGGGTTTCTCATGCATGTTTTCGATGTAGGAAGATGCCCTTGAACCTGGAGATTTGGGACCCATGCGATGGGTAGCACGCAGTATTACTTTAAAGGGTCTGCGTTTGCTCACCCAACCTCACCAAACCTCTCAGCCCCAAGAGTGTCCACCCTTATGTCTCATCCAGCTGTGGGTCTAGATATGGTCAATCCAGGTTGCATCACAGCCCCTGAACGAATTGTGTAAGAATTTCTCTCTCTTTCCCTGTCTTTGTTTCATGGGTTTTTAAAAGTAATTTATTTTTATAATGGGGTTTAGCTGCTTTTCACGGCTGTGTTTATGCCGCTTTACACCCACTTGACACACTAACAGAGAGATATCAATACATAGGTTTTAAGATTATTACTAGTCATATATATTCTTGTGCGGTGAATCGGGCGTGTTGAGTCCAGTTCTCTGAGCAAGGAGTAGGTCTTGTCTATTACATATTGGGTTTATGGAACGGTATCTGAGCTAATTTGAAACTCTTGTTTTATGTATCACCCCACCTCACCTTTCCCGTTAAGCAGCCATAGTGTGTTTTCTGCATGTGTGACTCTGTTCTGTTTTGTAATTCAGTTCAAGTGTAACGGTTTTTACATTCCCTCTATAAGTGACACCTTATGAGAAGTGTCCTTTTCTGTGTGACTTATTTCACTTAGAATCGTCTTACCTAAATCCACTCATCATGCTGCTACTAGCCTTATGACATTGATTTCATGGCTGAGTGCTATTCCATTGTACATAAGGACCACAACTTTTTTATCCATTTTTCGCTTTCCTGGGATATTTAAGGTGGAATGAAGTGGAGGTCCTTGTCAACAGAGCAGCCCTAAACTTTGGGGTGCTTGTGTCTTGCTGATTTTCAATTTTCCCACTTTATCCCCCCATGCGTGGAAGTGCCCTATGCTCTCTAAGCTGTGTTTTTTAGATGTTTCAGGACACACCGTACACTTCTCCAGAGTGGCTGTTGGCAATTTACATCCCGCCCATCAGTGTAGCAAGGCTCCCATTTCTCCATGGCCTGTCCTGCATTTCTGGTTTTGACACTTTTTTCAGCATGGCCCTTTTGACCGATGGGAAGTGAGACTTCTTTGTAGCGCTGATTTGCCTTTCCAGGTTGCTTGGTTGGCCAAAAAGGGCGTATGCGTTTTTTCCTGAATATATTCAGGAAAAAACGCATACGCCCTTTTTGGCCAAGGGCATCATTGTCAACGTTTTGCCGCTTTTCATGTGCTTTAAAGGCGATTCGAATCTACCTCCTGAAATCTGTTTCCTGCAATTCTGCCTTGATTTCAAATCCTCTTCTTTGCCTTCCCTCAATATATTTGTGGACGAGAGTTATCATTTATAACTCTGCAGATTTGTGAATTGCAGTGCCCTGAAGCTCCATTTTACAAGTCGCTTTTTTGGGAGCTGGCCGCAAAAGCGCAGGATGGCTTCAGGCCCTGTTCTGGTTCCGGGGGGCAGGCTGAGCCTGTGGTTAATTCTTCTTCCTGATGGGAAAATAGAGTGACCTGTGCCTGTCCCAACACCAAGAGCTAGTCTCTCATTGGTTCCCCGTCTTCCCGTGCATCCTCAGGACAAATTGCAACCTGTACGGAACAGGAGGTTAAAGGTGCTGATGCTCCAAGTAGGGAGATTGTTAGTAAAGTGGCTGGAATGGCGAACCCGAGCACAAGGAGATGAGAAATGAGGTGCGTTTTAGAAACCTTTCCCCATCACACGGTGTACCATCTTCTGGGTTTCTCATGCATGTTTTCGATGTAGGAAGATGCCCTTGAACCTGGAGATTTGGGACCCATGCGATGGGTAGCACGCAGTATTACTTTAAAGGGTCTGCGTTTGCTCACCCAACCTCACCAAACCTCTCAGCCCCAAGAGTGTCCACCCTTATGTCTCATCCAGCTGTGGGTCTAGATATGGTCAATCCAGGTTGCATCACAGCCCCTGAACGAATTGTGTAAGAATTTCTCTCTCTTTCCCTGTCTTTGTTTCATGGGTTTTTAAAAGTAATTTATTTTTATAATGGGGTTTAGCTGCTTTTCACGGCTGTGTTTATGCCGCTTTACACCCACTTGACACACTAACAGAGAGATAGCAATACATAGGTTTTAAGATTATTACTAGTCATATATATTCTTGTGCGGTGAATCGGGCGTGTTGAGTCCAGTTCTCTGAGCAAGGAGTAGGTCTTGTCTATTACATATTGGGTTTATGGAACGGTATCTGAGCTAATTTGAAACTCTTGTTTTATGTATCACCCCACCTCACCTTTCCCGTTAAGCAGCCATAGTGTGTTTTCTGCATGTGTGACTCTGTTCTGTTTTGTAATTCAGTTCAAGTGTAACGGTTTTTACATTCCCTCTATAAGTGACACCTTATGAGAAGTGTCCTTTTCTGTGTGACTTATTTCACTTAGAATCGTCTTACCTAAATCCACTCATCATGCTGCTACTAGCCTTATGACATTGATTTCATGGCTGAGTGCTATTCCATTGTACATAAGGACCACAACTTTTTTATCCATTTTTCGCTTTCCTGGGATATTTAAGGTGGAATGAAGTGGAGGTCCTTGTCAACAGAGCAGCCCTAAACTTTGGGGTGCTTGTTTCTTGCTGATTTTCAATTTTCCCACTTTATCCCCCCATGCGTGGAAGTGCCCTATGCTCTCTAAGCTGTGTTTTTTAGATGTTTCAGGACACACCGTACACTTCTCCAGAGTGGCTGTTGGCAATTTACATCCCGCCCATCAGTGTAGCAAGGCTCCCATTTCTCCATGGCCTGTCCTGCATTTCTGGTTTTGACACTTTTTTCAGCATGGCCCTTTTGACCGATGGGAAGTGAGACTTCTTTGTAGCGCTGATTTGCCTTTCCAGGTTGCTTGGTTGGCCAAAAAGGGCGTATGCGTTTTTTCCTGAATATATTCAGGAAAAAACGCATACGCCCTTTTTGGCCAAGGGCATCATTGTCAACGTTTTGCCGCTTTTCATGTGCTTTAAAGGCGATTCGAATCTACCTCCTGAAATCTGTTTCCTGCAATTCTGCCTTGATTTCAAATCCTCTTCTTTGCCTTCCCTCAATATATTTGTGGACGAGAGTTATCATTTATAACTCTGCAGGTTTGTGAATTGCAGTGCCCTGAAGCTCCATTTTACAAGTCGCTTTTTTGGGAGCTGGCCGCAAAAGCGCAGGATGGCTTCAGGCCCTGTTCTGGTTCCGGGGGGCAGGCTGAGCCTGTGGTTAATTCTTCTTCCTGATGGGAAAATAGAGTGACCTGTGCCTGTCCCAACACCAAGAGCTAGTCTCTCATTGGTTCCCCGTCTTCCCGTGCATCCTCAGGACAAATTGCAACCTGTACGGAACAGGAGGTTAAAGGTGCTGATGCTCCAAGTAGGGAGATTGTTAGTAAAGTGGCTGGAATGGCGAACCCGAGCACAAGGAGATGAGAAATGAGGTGCGTTTTAGAAACCTTTCCCCATCACACGGTGTACCATCTTCTGGGTTTCTCATGCATGTTTTCGATGTAGGAAGATGCCCTTGAACCTGGAGATTTGGGACCCATGCGATGGGTAGCACGCAGTATTACTTTAAAGGGTCTGCGTTTGCTCACCCAACCTCACCAAACCTCTCAGCCCCAAGAGTGTCCACCCTTATGTCTCATCCAGCTGTGGGTCTAGATATGGTCAATCCAGGTTGCATCACAGCCCCTGAACGAATTGTGTAAGAATTTCTCTCTCTTTCCCTGTCTTTGTTTCATGGGTTTTTAAAAGTAATTTATTTTTATAATGGGGTTTAGCTGCTTTTCACGGCTGTGTTTATGCCGCTTTACACCCACTTGACACACTAACAGAGAGATAGCAATACATAGGTTTTAAGATTATTACTAGTCAGATATATTCTTGTGCGGTGAATCGGGCGTGTTGAGTCCAGTTCTCTGAGCAAGGAGTAGGTCTTGTCTATTACATATTGGGTTTATGGAACGGTATCTGAGCTAATTTGAAACTCTTGTTTTATGTATCACCCCACCTCACCTTTCCCGTTAAGCAGCCATAGTGTGTTTTCTGCATGTGTGACTCTGTTCTGTTTTGTAATTCAGTTCAAGTGTAACGGTTTTTACATTCCCTCTATAAGTGACACCTTATGAGAAGTGTCCTTTTCTGTATGACTTATTTCACTTAGAATCGTCTTACCTAAATCCACTCATCATGCTGCTACTAGCCTTATGACATTGATTTCATGGCTGAGTGATATTCCATTGTACATAAGGACCACAATTTTTTATCCATTTTTCGCTTTCCTGGGATATTTAAGGTGGAATGAAGTGGAGGTCCTTGTCAACAGAGCAGCCCTAAACTTTGGGGTGCTTGTGTCTTGCTGATTTTCAATTTTCCCACTTTATCCCCCCATGCGTGGAAGTGCCCTATGCTCTCTAAGCTGTGTTTTTTAGATGTTTCAGGACACACCGTACACTTCTCCAGAGTGGCTGTTGGCAATTTACATCCCGCCCATCAATGTAGCAAGGCTCCCATTTCTCCATGGCCTGTCCTGCATTTCTGGTTTTGACACTTTTTTCAGCATGGCCCTTTTGACCGATGGGAAGCGAGACTTCTTTGTAGCGCTGATTTGCCTTTCCAGGTTGCTTGGTTGGCCAAAAAGGGCGTATGCGTTTTTTCCTGAATATATTCAGGAAAAAACGCATACGCCCTTTTTCGCCAAGGGCATCATTGTCAACGTTTTGCCGCTTTTCATGTGCTTTAAAGGCGATTCGAATCTACCTCCTGAAATCTGTTTCCTGCAATTCTGCCTTGATTTCAAATCCTCTTCTTTGCCTTCCCTCAATATATTTGTGGACGAGAGTTATCATTTATAACTCTGCAGGTTTGTGAATTGCAGTGCCCTGAAGCTCCATTTTACAAGTCGCTTTTTTGGGAGCTGGCCGCAAAAGCGCAGGATGGCTTCAGGCCCTGTTCTGGTTCCGGGGGGCAGGATGAGCCTGTGGTTAATTCTTCTTCCTGATGGGAAAATAGAGTGACCTGTGCCTGTCCCAACACCAAGAGCTAGTCTCTCATTGGTTCCCCGTCTTCCCGTGCATCCTCAGGACAAATTGCAACCTGTACGGAACAGGAGGTTAAAGGTGCTGATGCTCCAAGTAGGGAGATTGTTAGTAAAGTGGCTGGAATGGCGAACCCGAGCACAAGGAGATGAGAAATGAGGTGCGTTTTAGAAACCTTTACCCATCACACGGTGTACCATCTTCTGGGTTTCTCATGCATGTTTTCGATGTAGGAAGATGCCCTTGAACCTGGAGATTTGGGACCCATGCGATGGGTAGCACGCAGTATTACTTTAAAGGGTCTGCGTTTGCTCACACAACCTCACCAAACCTCTCAGCCCCAAGAGTGTCCACCCTTATGTCTCATCCAGCTGTGGGTCTAGATATGGTCAATCCAGGTTGCATCACAGCCCCTGAACGAATTGTGTAAGAATTTCTCTCTCTTTCCCTGTCTTTGTTTCATGGGTTTTTAAAAGTAATTTATTTTTATAATGGGGTTTAGCTGCTTTTCACGGCTGTGTTTATGCCGCTTTACACCCACTTGACACACTAACAGAGAGATAGCAATACATAGGTTTTAAGATTATTACTAGTCAGATATATTCTTGTGCGGTGAATCGGGCGTGTTGAGTCCAGTTCTCTGAGCAAGGAGTAGGTCTTGTCTATTACATATTGGGTTTATGGAACGGTATCTGAGCTAATTTGAAGCTCTTGTTTTATGTATCACCCCACCTCACCTTTCCCGTTAAGCAGCCATAGTGTGTTTTCTGCATGTGTGACTCTGTTCTGTTTTGTAATTCAGTTCAAGTGTAACGGTTTTTACATTCCCTCTATAAGTGACACCTTATGAGAAGTGTCCTTTTCTGTGTGACTTATTTCACTTAGAATCGTCTTACCTAAATCCACTCATCATGCTGCTACTAGCCTTATGACATTGATTTCATGGCTGAGTGCTATTCCATTGTACATAAGGACCACAACTTTTTTATCCATTTTTCGCTTTCCTGGGATATTTAAGGTGGAATGAAGTGGAGGTCCTTGTCAACAGAGCAGCCCTAAACTTTGGGGTGCTTGTGTCTTGCTGATTTTCAATTTTCCCACTTTATCCCCCCATGCGTGGAAGTGCCCTATGCTCTCTAAGCTGTGTTTTTTAGATGTTTCAGGACACACCGTACACTTCTCCAGAGTGACTGTTGGCAATTTACATCCCGCCCATCAGTGTAGCAAGGCTCCCATTTCTCCATGGCCTGTCCTGCATTTCTGGTTTTGACACTTTTTTCAGCATGGCCCTTTTGACCGATGGGAAGCGAGACTTCTTTGTAGCGCTGATTTGCCTTTCCAGGTTGCTTGGTTGGCCAAAAAGGGCGTATGCGTTTTTTCCTGAATATATTCAGGAAAAAACGCATACGCCCTTTTTGGCCAAGGGCATCATTGTCAACGTTTTGCCGCTTTTCATGTGCTTTAAAGCGATTCGAATCTACCTCCTGAAATCTGTTTCCTGCAATTCTGCCTTGATTTCAAATCCTCTTCTTTGCCTTCCCTCAATATATTTGTGGACGAGAGTTATCATTTATAACTCTGCAGGTTTGTGAATTGCAGTGCCCTGAAGCTCCATTTTACAACTAGCTTTTTTGGGAGCTGGCCGCAAAAGCGCAGGATGGCTTCAGGCCCTGTTCTGGTTCCGGGGGGCAGGCTGGGCCTGTGGTTAATTCTTCTTCCTGATGGGAAAATAGAGTGACCTGTGCCTGTCCCAACACCAAGAGCTAGTCTCTCATTGGTTCCCCGTCTTCCCGTGCATCCTCAGGACAAATTGCAACCTGTACGGAACAGGAGGTTAAAGGTGCTGATGCTCCAAGTAGGGAGATTGTTAGTAAAGTGGCTGGAATGGCGAACCCGAGCACAAGGAGATGAGAAATGAGGTGCGTTTTAGAAACCTTTCCCCATCACACGGTGTACCATCTTCTGGGTTTCTCATGCATGTTTTCGATGTAGGAAGATGCCCTTGAACCTGGAGATTTGGGACCCATGCGATGGGTAGCACGCAGTATTACTTTAAAGGGTCTGCGTTTGCTCACCCAACCTCACCAAACCTCTCAGCCCCAAGAGTGTCCACCCTTATGTCTCATCCAGCTGTGGGTCTAGATATGGTCAATCCAGGTTGCATCACAGACCCTGAACGAATTGTGTAAGAATTTCTCTCTCTTTCCCTGTCTTTGTTTCATGGGTTTTTAAAAGTAATTTATTTTTATAATGGGGTTTAGCTGCTTTTCACGGCTGTGTTTATGCCGCTTTACACCCACTTGACACACTAACAGAGAGATATCAATACATAGGTTTTAAGATTATTACTAGTCAGATATATTCTTGTGCGGTGAATCGGGCGTGTTGAGTCCAGTTCTCTGAGCAAGGAGTAGGTCTTGTCTATTACATATTGGGTTTATGGAACGGTATCTGAGCTAATTTGAAACTCTTGTTTTATGTATCACCCCACCTCACCTTTCCCGTTAAGCAGCCATAGTGTGTTTTCTGCATGTGTGACTCTGTTCTGTTTTGTAATTCAGTTCAAGTGTAACGGTTTTTACATTCCCTCTATAAGTGACACCTTATGAGAAGTGTCCTTTTCTGTGTGACTTATTTCACTTAGAATCGTCTTACCTAAATCCACTCATCATGCTGCTACTAGCCTTATGACATTGATTTCATGGCTGAGTGCTATTCCATTGTACATAAGGACCACAACTTTTTTATCCATTTTTCGCTTTCCTGGGATATTTAAGGTGGAATGAAGTGGAGGTCCTTGTCAACAGAGCAGCCCTAAACTTTGGGGTGCTTGTGTCTTGCTGATTTTCAATTTTCCCACTTTATCCCCCCATGCGTGGAAGTGCCCTATGCTCTCTAAGCTGTGTTTTTTAGATGTTTCAGGACACACCGTACACTTCTCCAGAGTGGCTGTTGGCAATTTACATCCCGCCCATCAGTGTAGCAAGGCTCCCATTTCTCCATGGCCTGTCCTGCATTTCTGGTTTTGACACTTTTTTCAGCATGGCCCTTTTGACCGATGGGAAGCGAGACTTCTTTGTAGCGCTGATTTGCCTTTCCAGGTTGCTTGGTTGGCCAAAAAGGGCGTATGCGTTTTTTCCTGAATATATTCAGGAAAAAACGCATACGCCCTTTTTGGCCAAGGGCATCATTGTCAACGTTTTGCCGCTTTTCATGTGCTTTAAAGGCGATTCGAATCTACCTCCTGAAATCTGTTTCCTGCAATTCTGCCTTGATTTCAAATCCTCTTCTTTGCCTTCCCTCAATATATTTGTGGACGAGAGTTATCATTTATAACTCTGCAGGTTTGTGAATTGCAGTGCCCTGAAGCTCCATTTTACAAGTCGCTTTTTTGGGAGCTGGCCGCAAAAGCGCAGGATGGCTTCAGGCCCTGTTCTGGTTCCGGGGGGCAGGCTGAGCCTGTGGTTAATTCTTCTTCCTGATGGGAAAATAGAGTGACCTGTGCCTGTCCCAACACCAAGAGCTAGTCTCTCATTGGTTCCCCGTCTTCCCGTGCATCCTAAGGACAAATTGCAACCTGTACGGAACAGGAGGTTAAAGGTGCTGATGCTCCAAGTAGGGAGATTGTTAGTAAAGTGGCTGGAATGGCGAACCCGAGCACAAGGAGATGAGAAATGAGGTGCGTTTTAGAAACCTTTCCCCATCACACGGTGTACCATCTTCTGGGTTTCTCATGCATGTTTTCGATGTAGGAAGATGCCCTTGAACCTGGAGATTTGGGACCCATGCGATGGGTAGCACGCAGTATTACTTTAAAGGGTCTGCGTTTGCTCACCCAACCTCACCAAACCTCTCAGCCCCAAGAGTGTCCACCCTTATGTCTCATCCAGCTGTGGGTCTAGATATGGTCAATCCAGGTTGCATCACAGACCCTGAACGAATTGTGTAAGAATTTCTCTCTCTTTCCCTGTCTTTGTTTCATGGGTTTTTAAAAGTAATTTATTTTTATAATGGGGTTTAGCTGCTTTTCACGGCTGTGTTTATGCCGCTTTACACCCACTTGACACACTAACAGAGAGATATCAATACATAGGTTTTAAGATTATTACTAGTCAGATATATTCTTGTGCGGTGAATCGGGCGTGTTGAGTCCAGTTCTCTGAGCAAGGAGTAGGTCTTGTCTATTACATATTGGGTTTATGGAACGGTATCTGAGCTAATTTGAAACTCTTGTTTTATGTATCACCCCACCTCACCTTTCCCGTTAAGCAGCCATAGTGTGTTTTCTGCATGTGTCACTCTGTTCTGTTTTGTAATTCAGTTCAAGTGTAACGGTTTTTACATTCCCTCTATAAGTGACACCTTATGAGAAGTGTCCTTTTCTGTGTGACTTATTTCACTTAGAATCGTCTTACCTAAATCCACTCATCATGCTGCTACTAGCCTTATGACATTGATTTCATGGCTGAGTGCTATTCCATTGTACATAAGGACCACAACTTTTTTATCCATTTTTCGCTTTCCTGGGATATTTAAGGTGGAATGAAGTGGAGGTCCTTGTCAACAGAGCAGCCCTAAACTTTGGGGTGCTTGTGTCTTGCTGATTTTCAATTTTCCCACTTTATCCCCCCATGCGTGGAAGTGCCCTATGCTCTCTAAGCTGTGTTTTTTAGATGTTTCAGGACACACCGTACACTTCTCCAGAGTGGCTGTTGGCAATTTACATCCCGCCCATCAGTGTAGCAAGGCTCCCATTTCTCCATGGCCTGTCCTGCATTTCTGGTTTTGACACTTTTTTCAGCATGGCCCTTTTGACCGATGGGAAGCGAGACTTCTTTGTAGCGCTGATTTGCCTTTCCAGGTTGCTTGGTTGGCCAAAAAGGGCGTATGCGTTTTTTCCTGAATATATTCAGGAAAAAACGCATACGCCCTTTTTGGCCAAGGGCATCATTGTCAACGTTTTGCCGCTTTTCATGTGCTTTAAAGGCGATTCGAATCTACCTCCTGAAATCTGTTTCCTTCAATTCTGCCTTGATTTCAAATCCTCTTCTTTGCCTTCCCTCAATATATTTGTGGACGAGAGTTATCATTTATAACTCTGCAGGTTTGTGAATTGCAGTGCCCTGAAGCTCCATTTTACAAGTCGCTTTTTTGGGAGCTGGCCGCAAAAGCGCAGGATGGCTTCAGGCCCTGTTCTGGTTCCGGGGGGCAGGCTGAGCCTGTGGTTAATTCTTCTTCCTGATGGGAAAATAGAGTGACCTGTGCCTGTCCCAACACCAAGAGCTAGTCTCTCATTGGTTCCCCGTCTTCCCGTGCATCCTAAGGACAAATTGCAACCTGTACGGAACAGGAGGTTAAAGGTGCTGATGCTCCAAGTAGGGAGATTGTTAGTAAAGTGGCTGGAATGGCGAACCCGAGCACAAGGAGATGAGAAATGAGGTGCGTTTTAGAAACCTTTCCCCATCACACGGTGTACCATCTTCTGGGTTTCTCATGCATGTTTTCGATGTAGGAAGATGCCCTTGAACCTGGAGATTTGGGACCCATGCGATGGGTAGCTCGCAGTATTACTTTAAAGGGTCTGCGTTTGCTCACCCAACCTCACCAAACCTCTCAGCCCCAAGAGTGTCCACCCTTATGTCTCTTCCAGCTGTGGGTCTAGATATGGTCAATCCAGGTTTCATCACAGCCCCTGAACGAATTGTGTAAGAATTTCTCTCTCTTTCCCTGTCTTTGTTTCATGGGTTTTTAAAAGTAATTTATTTTTATAATGGGGTTTAGCTGCTTTTCACGGCTGTGTTTATGCCGCTTTACACACACTTAACACACTAACAGAGAGATATCAATACATAGGTTTTAAGATTATTACTAGTCAGATATATTCTTGTGCGGTGAATCGGGCGTGTTGAGTCCAGTTCTCTGAGCAAGGAGTAGGTCTTGTCTATTACATATTGGGTTTATGGAACGGTATCTGAGCTAATTTGAAACTCTTGTTTTATGTATCACCCCACCTCACCTTTCCCGTTAAGCAGCCATAGTGTGTTTTCTGCATGTGTCACTCTGTTCTGTTTTGTAATTCAGTTCAAGTGTAACGGTTTTTACATTCCCTCTATAAGTGACACCTTATGAGAAGTGTCCTTTTCTGTGTGACTTATTTCACTTAGAATCGTCTTACCTAAATCCACTCATCATGCTGCTACTAGCCTTATGACATTGATTTCATGGCTGAGTGATATTCCATTGTACATAAGGACCACAATTTTTTATCCATTTTTCGCTTTCCTGGGATATTTAAGGTGGAATGAAGTGGAGGTCCTTGTCAACAGAGCAGCCCTAAACTTTGGGGTGCTTGTGTCTTGCTGATTTTCAATTTTCCCACTTTATCCCCCCATGCGTGGAAGTGCCCTATGCTCTCTAAGCTGTGTTTTTTAGATGTTTCAGGACACACCGTACACTTCTCCAGAGTGGCTGTTGGCAATTTACATCCCGCCCATCAGTGTAGCAAGGCTCCCATTTCTCCATGGCCTGTCCTGCATTTCTGGTTTTGACACTTTTTTCAGCATGGCCCTTTTGACCGATGGGAATTGAGACTTCTTTGTAGCGTTGATTTGCCTTTCCAGGTTGCTTGGTGGCCAAAAACGGCGTATGCGTTTTTTCCTGAATATATTCAGGAAAAAACGCATACGCCCTTTTTGGCCAAGGGCATCATTGTCAACGTTTTGCCGCTTTTCATGTGCTTTAAAGGCGATTCGAATCTACCTCCTGAAATCTATTTCCTGCAATTCTGCCTTGATTTCAAATCCTCTTCTTTGCCTTCCCTCAATATATTTGTGGACGAGAGTTATCATTTATAACTCTGCAGGTTTGTGAATTGCAGTGCCCTGAAGCTCCATTTTACAAGTCGCTTTTTTGGGAGCTGGCCGCAAAAGCGCAGGATGGCTTCAGGCACTGTTCTGGTTCCGGGGGGCAGGCTGAGCCTGTGGTTAATTCTTCTTCCTGATGGGAAAATAGAGTGACCTGTGCCTGTCCCAACACCAAGAGCTAGTCTCTCATTGGTTCCCCGTCTTCCCGTTCATCCTCAGGACAAATTGCAACCTGTACGGAACAGGAGGTTAAAGGTGCTGATGCTCCAAGTAGGGAGATTGTTAGTAAAGTGGCTGGAATGGCGAACCCGAGCACAAGGAGATGAGAAATGAGGTGCGTTTTAGAAACCTTTCCCCATCACACGGTGTACCATCTTCTGGGTTTCTCATGCATGTTTTCGATGTAGGAAGATGCCCTTGAACCTGGAGATTTGGGACCCATGCGATGGGTAGCACGCAGTATTACTTTAAAGGGTCTGCGTTTGCTCACCCAACCTCACCAAACCTCTCAGCCCCAAGAGTGTCCACCCTTATGTCTCATCCAGCTGTGGGTCTAGATATGGTCAATCCAGGTTGCATCACAGCCCCTGAACGAATTGTGTAAGAATTTCTCTCTCTTTCCCTGTCTTTGTTTCATGGGTTTTTAAAAGTAATTTATTTTTATAATGGGGTTTAGCTGCTTTTCACGGCTGTGTTTATGCCGCTTTACACCCACTTGACACACTAACAGAGAGATAGCAATACATAGGTTTTAAGATTATTACTAGTCAGATATATTCTTGTGCGGTGAATCGGGCGTGTTGAGTCCAGTTCTCTGAGCAAGGAGTAGGTCTTGTCTATTACATATTGGGTTTATGGAACGGTATCTGAGCTAATTTGAAACTCTTGTTTTATGTATCACCCCACCTCACCTTTCCCGTTAAGCAGCCATAGTGTGTTTTCTGCATGTGTCACTCTGTTCTGTTTTGTAATTCAGTTCAAGTGTAACGGTTTTTACATTCCCTCTATAAGTGACACCTTATGAGAAGTGTCCTTTTCTGTGTGACTTATTTCACTTAGAATCTTCTTACCTAAATCCACTCATCATGCTGCTACTAGCCTTATGACATTGATTTCATGGCTGAGTGATATTCCATTGTACATAAGGACCACAATTTTTTATCCATTTTTCGCTTTCCTGGGATATTTAAGGTGGAATGAAGTGGAGGTCCTTGTCAACAGAGCAGCCCTAAACTTTGGGGTGCTTGTGTCTTGCTGATTTTCAATTTTCCCACTTTATCCCCCCATGCGTGGAAGTGCCCTATGCTCTCTAAGCTGTGTTTTTTAGATGTTTCAGGACACACCGTACACTTCTCCAGAGTGGCTGTTGGCAATTTACATCCCGCCCATCAGTGTAGCAAGGCTCCCATTTCTCCATGGCCTGTCCTGCATTTCTGGTTTTGACACTTTTTTCAGCATGGCCCTTTTGACCGATGGGAAGTGAGACTTCTTTGTAGCGCTGATTTGCCTTTCCAGGTTGCTTGGTGGCCAAAAAGGGCGTATGCGTTTTTTCCTGAATATATTCAGGAAAAAACGCATACGCCCTTTTTGGCCAAGGGCATCATTGTCAACGTTTTGCCGCTTTTCATGTGCTTTAAAGGCGATTCGAATCTACCTCCTGAAATCTATTTCCTGCAATTCTGCCTTGATTTCAAATCCTCTTCTTTGCCTTCCCTCAATATATTTGTGGACGAGAGTTATCATTTATAACTCTGCAGGTTTGTGAATTGCAGTGCCCTGAAGCTCCATTTTACAAGTCGCTTTTTTGGGAGCTGGCCGCAAAAGGGCAGGATGGCTTCAGGCACTGTTCTGGTTCCGGGGGGCAGGCTGAGCCTGTGGTTAATTCTTCTTCCTGATGGGAAAATAGAGTGATCTGTGCCTGTCCCAACACCAAGAGCTAGTCTCTCATTGGTTCCCCGTCTTCCCGTGCATCCTCAGGACAAATTGCAACCTGTACGGAACAGGAGGTTAAAGGTGCTGATGCTCCAAGTAGGGAGATTGCTAGTAAAGTGGCTGGAATGGCGAACCCGAGCACAAGGAGATGAGAAATGAGGTGCGTTTTAGAAACCTTTCCCCATCACACGGTGTACCATCTTCTGGGTTTCTCATGCATGTTTTCGATGTAGGAAGATGCCCTTGAACCTGGAGATTTGGGACCCATGCGATGGGTAGCACGCAGTATTACTTTAAAGGGTCTGCGTTTGCTCACCCAACCTCACCAAACCTCTCAGCCCCAAGAGTGTCCACCCTTATGTCTCATCCAGCTGTGGGTCTAGATATGGTCAATCCAGGTTGCATCACAGCCCCTGAACGAATTGTGTAAGAATTTCTCTCTCTTTCCCTGTCTTTGTTTCATGGGTTTTTAAAAGTAATTTATTTTTATAATGGGGTTTAGCTGCTTTTCACGGCTGTGTTTATGCCGCTTTACACCCACTTGACACACTAACAGAGAGCTATCAATACATAGGTTTTAAGATTATTACTAGTCAGATATATTCTTGTGCGGTGAATCGGGCGTGTTGAGTCCAGTTCTCTGAGCAAGGAGTAGGTCTTGTCTATTACATATTGGGTTTATGGAACGGTATCTGAGCTAATTTGAAACTCTTGTTTTATGTATCACCCCACCTCACCTTTCCCGTTAAGCAGCCATAGTGTGTTTTCTGCATGTGTGACTCTGTTCTGTTTTGTAATTCAGTTCAAGTGTAACGGTTTTTACATTCCCTCTATAAGTGACACCTTAAGAGAAGTGTCCTTTTCTGTGTGACTTATTTCACTTAGAATCGTCTTACCTAAATCCACTCATCATGCTGCTACTAGCCTTATGACATTGATTTCATGGCTGAGTGATATTCCATTGTACATAAGGACCACAGTTTTTTATCCATTTTTCGCTTTCCTGGGATATTTAAGGTGGAATGAAGTGGAGGTCCTTGTCAACAGAGCAGCCCTAAACTTTGGGGTGCTTGTGTCTTGCTGATTTTCAATTTTCCCACTTTATCCCCCCATGCGTGGAAGTGCTCTATGCTCTCTAAGCTGTGTTTTTTAGATGTTTCAGGACACACCGTACACTTCTCCAGAGTGGCTGTTGGCAATTTACATCCCGCCCATCAATGTAGCAAGGCTCCCATTTCTCCATGGCCTGTCCTGCATTTCTGGTTTTGACACTTTTTTCAGCATGGCCCTTTTGACCGATGGGAAGCGAGACTTCTTTGTAGCGCTGATTTGCCTTTCCAGGTTGCTTGGTTGGCCAAAAAGGGCGTATGCGTTTTTTCCTGAATATATTCAGGAAAAAACGCATACGCCCTTTTTGGCCAAGGGCATCATTGTCAACGTTTTGCCGCTTTTCATGTGCTTTAAAGGCGATTCGAATCTACCTCCTGAAATCTGTTTCCTGCAATTCTGCCTTGATTTCAAATCCTCTTCTTTGCCTTCCCTCAATATATTTGTGGACGAGAGTTATCATTTATAACTCTGCAGGTTTGTGAATTGCAGTGCCCTGAAGCTCCATTTTACAAGTCGCTTTTTTGGGAGCTGGCCGCAAAAGCGCAGGATGGCTTCAGGCCCTGTTCTGGTTCCTGGGGGCAGGCTGGGCCTGTGGTTAATTCTTCTTCCTGATGGGAAAATAGAGTGACCTGTGCCTGTCCCAACACCAAGAGCTAGTCTCTCATTGGTTCCCCGTCTTCCCGTGCATCCTCAGGACAAATTGCAACCTGTACGGAACAGGAGGTTAAAGGTGCTGATGCTCCAAGTAGGGAGATTGTTAGTAAAGTGGCTGGAATGGCGAACCCGAGCACAAGGAGATGAGAAATGAGGTGCGTTTTAGAAAACTTTCCCCATCACACGGTGTACCATCTTCTGGGTTTCTCATGCATGTTTTCGATGTAGGAAGATGCCCTTGAACCTGGAGATTTGGGACCCATGTGATGGGTAGCACGCAGTATTACTTTAAAGGGTTTGCGTTTGCTCACCCAACCTCACCAAACCTCTCAGCCCCAAGAGTGTCCACCCTTATGTCTCTTCCAGCTGTGGGTCTAGATATGGTCAATCCAGGTTGCATCACAGCCCCTGAACGAATTGTGTAAGAATTTCTCTCTCTTTCCCTGTCTTTGTTTCATGGGTTTTTAAAAGTAATTTATTTTTATAATGGGGTTTAGCTGCTTTTCACGGCTGTGTTTATGCCGCTTTACACCCACTTGACACACTAACAGAGAGATAGCAATACATAGGTTTTAAGATTATTACTAGTCAGATATATTCTTGTGCGGTGAATCGGGCGTGATGAGTCCAGTTCTCTGAGCAAGGAGTAGGTCTTGTCTATTACATATTGGGTTTATGGAACGGTATCTGAGCTAATTTGAAACTCTTGTTTTATGTATCACCCCACCTCACCTTTCCCGTTAAGCAGCCATAGTGTGTTTTCTGCATGTGTGACTCTGTTCTGTTTTGTAATTCAGTTCAAGTGTAACGGTTTTTACATTCCCTCTATAAGTGACACCTTATGAGAAGTGTCCTTTTCTGTGTGACTTATTTCACTTAGAATCGTCTTACCTAAATCCACTCATCATGCTGCTAATAGCCTTATGACATTGATTTCATGGCTGAGTGCTATTCCATTGTACATAAGGACCACAACTTTTTTATCCATTTTTCGCTTTCCTGGGATATTTAAGGTGGAATGAAGTGGAGGTCCTTGTCAACAGAGCAGCCCTAAACTTTGGGGTGCTTGTGTCTTGCTGATTTTCAATTTTCCCACTTTATCCCCCCATGCGTGGAAGTGCCCTATGCTCTGTAACCTGTGTTTTTTAGATGTTTCAGGACACACCGTACACTTCTCCAGAGTGGCTGTTGGCAATTTACATCCCGCCCATCAGTGTAGCAAGGCTCCGATTCCTCCATGGCCTGTCCTGCATTTCTGGTTTTGACACTTTTTTCAGCATGGCCCTTTTGACCGATGGGAAGCGAGACTTCTTTGTAGCGCTGATTTGCCTTTCCAGGTTGCTTGGTTGGCCAAAAAGGGCGTATGCGTTTTTTCCTGAATATATTCAGGAAAAAACGCATACGCCCTTTTTGGCCAAGGGCATCATTGTCAACGTTTTGCCGCTTTTCATGTGCTTTAAAGGCGATTCGAATCTACCTCCTGAAATCTGTTTCCTGCAATTCTGCCTTGATTTCAAATCCTCTTCTTTGCCTTCCCTCAATATATTTGTGGACGAGAGTTATCATTTATAACTCTGCAGGTTTGTGAATTGCAGTGCCCTGAAGCTCCATTTTACAACTCGCTTTTTTGGGAGCTGGCCGCAAAAGCGCAGGATGGCTTCAGGCCCTGTTCTGGTTCCTGGGGGCAGGCTGGGCCTGTGGTTAATTCTTCTTCCTGATGGGAAAATAGAGTGACCTGTGCCTGTCCCAACACCAAGAGCTAGTCTCTCATTGGTTCCCCGTCTTCCCGTGCATCCTCAGGACAAATTGCAACCTGTACGGAACAGGAGGTTAAAGGTGCTGATGCTCCAAGTAGGGAGATTGTTAGTAAAGTGGCTGGAATGGCGAACCCGAGCACAAGGAGATGAGAAATGAGGTGCGTTTTAGAAACCTTTCCCCATCACACGGTGTACCATCTTCTGGGTTTCTCATGCATGTTTTCGATGTAGGAAGATGCCCTTGAACCTGGAGATTTGGGACCCATGCGATGGGTAGCACGCAGTATTACTTTAAAGGGTCTGCGTTTGCTCACCCAACCTCACCAAACCTCTCAGCCCCAAGAGTGTCCACCCTTATGTCTCATCCAGCTGTGGGTCTAGATATGGTCAATCCAGGTTGCATCACAGCCCCTGAACGAATTGTGTAAGAATTTCTCTCTCTTTCCCTGTCTTTGTTTCATGGGTTTTTAAAAGTAATTTATTTTTATAATGGGGTTTAGCTGCTTTTCACGGCTGTGTTTATGCCGCTTTACACCCACTTGACACACTAACAGAGAGATATCAATACATAGGTTTTAAGATTATTACTAGTCATATATATTCTTGTGCGGTGAATCGGGCGTGTTGAGTCCAGTTCTCTGAGCAAGGAGTAGGTCTTGTCTATTACATATTGGGTTTATGGAACGGTATCTGAGCTAATTTGAAACTCTTGTTTTATGTATCACCCCACCTCACCTTTCCCGTTAAGCAGCCATAGTGTGTTTTCTGCATGTGTGACTCTGTTCTGTTTTGTAATTCAGTTCAAGTGTAACGGTTTTTACATTCCCTCTATAAGTGACACCTTATGAGAAGTGTCCTTTTCTGTGTGACTTATTTCACTTAGAATCGTCTTACCTAAATCCACTCATCATGCTGCTACTAGCCTTATGACATTGATTTCATGGCTGAGTGCTATTCCATTGTACATAAGGACCACAACTTTTTTATCCATTTTTCGCTTTCCTGGGATATTTAAGGTGGAATGAAGTGGAGGTCCTTGTCAACAGAGCAGCCCTAAACTTTGGGGTGCTTGTGTCTTGCTGATTTTCAATTTTCCCACTTTATCCCCCCATGCGTGGAAGTGCCCTATGCTCTCTAAGCTGTGTTTTTTAGATGTTTCAGGACACACCGTACACTTCTCCAGAGTGGCTGTTGGCAATTTACATCCCGCCCATCAGTGTAGCAAGGCTCCCATTTCTCCATGGCCTGTCCTGCATTTCTGGTTTTGACACTTTTTTCAGCATGGCCCTTTTGACCGATGGGAAGTGAGACTTCTTTGTAGCGCTGATTTGCCTTTCCAGGTTGCTTGGTTGGCCAAAAAGGGCGTATGCGTTTTTTCCTGAATATATTCAGGAAAAAACGCATACGCCCTTTTTGGCCAAGGGCATCATTGTCAACGTTTTGCCGCTTTTCATGTGCTTTAAAGGCGATTCGAATCTACCTCCTGAAATCTGTTTCCTGCAATTCTGCCTTGATTTCAAATCCTCTTCTTTGCCTTCCCTCAATATATTTGTGGACGAGAGTTATCATTTATAACTCTGCAGATTTGTGAATTGCAGTGCCCTGAAGCTCCATTTTACAAGTCGCTTTTTTGGGAGCTGGCCGCAAAAGCGCAGGATGGCTTCAGGCCCTGTTCTGGTTCCGGGGGGCAGGCTGAGCCTGTGGTTAATTCTTCTTCCTGATGGGAAAATAGAGTGACCTGTGCCTGTCCCAACACCAAGAGCTAGTCTCTCATTGGTTCCCCGTCTTCCCGTGCATCCTCAGGACAAATTGCAACCTGTACGGAACAGGAGGTTAAAGGTGCTGATGCTCCAAGTAGGGAGATTGTTAGTAAAGTGGCTGGAATGGCGAACCCGAGCACAAGGAAATGAGAAATGAGGTGCGTTTTAGAAACCTTTCCCCATCACACGGTGTACCATCTTCTGGGTTTCTCATGCATGTTTTCGATGTAGGAAGATGCCCTTGAACCTGGAGATTTGGGACCCATGCGATGGGTAGCACGCAGTATTACTTTAAAGGGTCTGCGTTTGCTCACCCAACCTCACCAAACCTCTCAGCCCCAAGAGTGTCCACCCTTATGTCTCATCCAGCTGTGGGTCTAGATATGGTCAATCCAGGTTGCATCACAGCCCCTGAACGAATTGTGTAAGAATTTCTCTCTCTTTCCCTGTCTTTGTTTCATGGGTTTTTAAAAGTAATTTATTTTTATAATGGGGTTTAGCTGCTTTTCACGGCTGTGTTTATGCCGCTTTACACCCACTTGACACACTAACAGAGAGATAGCAATACATAGGTTTTAAGATTATTACTAGTCATATATATTCTTGTGCGGTGAATCGGGCGTGTTGAGTCCAGTTCTCTGAGCAAGGAGTAGGTCTTGTCTATTACATATTGGGTTTATGGAACGGTATCTGAGCTAATTTGAAACTCTTGTTTTATGTATCACCCCACCTCACCTTTCCCGTTAAGCAGCCATAGTGTGTTTTCTGCATGTGTGACTCTGTTCTGTTTTGTAATTCAGTTCAAGTGTAACGGTTTTTACATTCCCTCTATAAGTGACACCTTATGAGAAGTGTCCTTTTCTGTGTGACTTATTTCACTTAGAATCGTCTTACCTAAATCCACTCATCATGCTGCTACTAGCCTTATGACATTGATTTCATGGCTGAGTGCTATTCCATTGTACATAAGGACCACAACTTTTTTATCCATTTTTCGCTTTCCTGGGATATTTAAGGTGGAATGAAGTGGAGGTCCTTGTCAACAGAGCAGCCCTAAACTTTGGGGTGCTTGTGTCTTGCTGATTTTCAATTTTCCCACTTTATCCCCCCATGCGTGGAAGTGCCCTATGCTCTCTAAGCTGTGTTTTTTAGATGTTTCAGGACACACCGTACACTTCTCCAGAGTGGCTGTTGGCAATTTACATCCCGCCCATCAGTGTAGCAAGGCTCCCATTTCTCCATGGCCTGTCCTGCATTTCTGGTTTTGACACTTTTTTCAGCATGGCCCTTTTGACCGATGGGAAGCGAGACTTCTTTGTAGCGCTGATTTGCCTTTCCAGGTTGCTTGGTTGGCCAAAAAGGGCGTATGCGTTTTTTCCTGAATATATTCAGGAAAAAACGCATACGCCCTTTTTGGCCAAGGGCATCATTGTCAACGTTTTGCCGCTTTTCATGTGCTTTAAAGGCGATTCGAATCTACCTCCTGAAATCTGTTTCCTGCAATTCTGCCTTGATTTCAAATCCTCTTCTTTGCCTTCCCTCAATATATTTGTGGACGAGAGTTATCATTTATAACTCTGCAGGTTTGTGAATTGCAGTGCCCTGAAGCTCCATTTTACAAGTCGCTTTTTTGGGAGCTGGCCGCAAAAGCGCAGGATGGCTTCAGGCCCTGTTCTGGTTCCGGGGGGCAGGCTGAGCCTGTGGTTAATTCTTCTTCCTGATGGGAAAATAGAGTGACCTGTGCCTGTCCCAACACCAAGAGCTAGTCTCTCATTGGTTCCCCGTCTTCCCGTGCATCCTCAGGACAAATTGCAACCTGTACGGAACAGGAGGTTAAAGGTGCTGATGCTCCAAGTAGGGAGATTGTTAGTAAAGTGGCTGGAATGGCGAACCCGAGCACAAGGAGATGAGAAATGAGGTGCGTTTTAGAAACCTTTCCCCATCACACGGTGTACCATCTTCTGGGTTTCTCATGCATGTTTTCGATGTAGGAAGATGCCCTTGAACCTGGAGATTTGGGACCCATGCGATGGGTAGCACGCAGTATTACTTTAAAGGGTCTGCGTTTGCTCACCCAACCTCACCAAACCTCTCAGCCCCAAGAGTGTCCACCCTTATGTCTCATCCAGCTGTGGGTCTAGATATGGTCAATCCAGGTTGCATCACAGCCCCTGAACGAATTGTGTAAGAATTTCTCTCTCTTTCCCTGTCTTTGTTTCATGGGTTTTTAAAAGTAATTTATTTTTATAATGGGGTTTAGCTGCTTTTCACGGCTGTGTTTATGCCGCTTTACACCCACTTGACACACTAACAGAGAGATAGCAATACATAGGTTTTAAGATTATTACTAGTCAGATATATTCTTGTGCGGTGAATCGGGCGTGTTGAGTCCAGTTCTCTGAGCAAGGAGTAGGTCTTGTCTATTACATATTGGGTTTATGGAACGGTATCTGAGCTAATTTGAAACTCTTGTTTTATGTATCACCCCACCTCACCTTTCCCGTTAAGCAGCCATAGTGTGTTTTCTGCATGTGTGACTCTGTTCTGTTTTGTAATTCAGTTCAAGTGTAACGGTTTTTACATTCCCTCTATAAGTGACACCTTATGAGAAGTGTCCTTTTCTGTATGACTTATTTCACTTAGAATCGTCTTACCTAAATCCACTCATCATGCTGCTACTAGCCTTATGACATTGATTTCATGGCTGAGTGATATTCCATTGTACATAAGGACCACAATTTTTTATCCATTTTTCGCTTTCCTGGGATATTTAAGGTGGAATGAAGTGGAGGTCCTTGTCAACAGAGCAGCCCTAAACTTTGGGGTGCTTGTGTCTTGCTGATTTTCAATTTTCCCACTTTATCCCCCCATGCGTGGAAGTGCCCTATGCTCTCTAAGCTGTGTTTTTTAGATGTTTCAGGACACACCGTACACTTCTCCAGAGTGGCTGTTGGCAATTTACATCCCGCCCATCAATGTAGCAAGGCTCCCATTTCTCCATGGCCTGTCCTGCATTTCTGGTTTTGACACTTTTTTCAGCATGGCCCTTTTGACCGATGGGAAGCGAGACTTCTTTGTAGCGCTGATTTGCCTTTCCAGGTTGCTTGGTTGGCCAAAAAGGGCGTATGCGTTTTTTCCTGAATATATTCAGGAAAAAACGCATACGCCCTTTTTCGCCAAGGGCATCATTGTCAACGTTTTGCCGCTTTTCATGTGCTTTAAAGGCGATTCGAATCTACCTCCTGAAATCTGTTTCCTGCAATTCTGCCTTGATTTCAAATCCTCTTCTTTGCCTTCCCTCAATATATTTGTGGACGAGAGTTATCATTTATAACTCTGCAGGTTTGTGAATTGCAGTGCCCTGAAGCTCCATTTTACAAGTCGCTTTTTTGGGAGCTGGCCGCAAAAGCGCAGGATGGCTTCAGGCCCTGTTCTGGTTCCGGGGGGCAGGCTGAGCCTGTGGTTAATTCTTCTTCCTGATGGGAAAATAGAGTGACCTGTGCCTGTCCCAACACCAAGAGCTAGTCTCTCATTGGTTCCCCGTCTTCCCGTGCATCCTCAGGACAAATTGCAACCTGTACGGAACAGGAGGTTAAAGGTGCTGATGCTCCAAGTAGGGAGATTGTTAGTAAAGTGGCTGGAATGGCGAACCCGAGCACAAGGAGATGAGAAATGAGGTGCGTTTTAGAAACCTTTCCCCATCACACGGTGTACCATCTTCTGGGTTTCTCATGCATGTTTTCGATGTAGGAAGATGCCCTTGAACCTGGAGATTTGGGACCCATGCGATGGGTAGCACGCAGTATTACTTTAAAGGGTCTGCGTTTGCTCACCCAACCTCACCAAACCTCTCAGCCCCAAGAGTGTCCACCCTTATGTCTCATCCAGCTGTGGGTCTAGATATGGTCAATCCAGGTTGCATCACAGCCCCTGAACGAATTGTGTAAGAATTTCTCTCTCTTTCCCTGTCTTTGTTTCATGGGTTTTTAAAAGTAATTTATTTTTATAATGGGGTTTAGCTGCTTTTCACGGCTGTGTTTATGCCGCTTTACACCCACTTGACACACTAACAGAGAGATAGCAATACATAGGTTTTAAGATTATTACTAGTCAGATATATTCTTGTGCGGTGAATCGGGCGTGTTGAGTCCAGTTCTCTGAGCAAGGAGTAGGTCTTGTCTATTACATATTGGGTTTATGGAACGGTATCTGAGCTAATTTGAAACTCTTGTTTTATGTATCACCCCACCTCACCTTTCCCGTTAAGCAGCCATAGTGTGTTTTCTGCATGTGTCACTCTGTTCTGTTTTGTAATTCAGTTCAAGTGTAACGGTTTTTACATTCCCTCTATAAGTGACACCTTATGAGAAGTGTCCTTTTCTGTGTGACTTATTTCACTTAGAATCGTCTTACCTAAATCCACTCATCATGCTGCTACTAGCCTTATGACATTGATTTCATGGCTGAGTGATATTCCATTGTACATAAGGACCACAATTTTTTATCCATTTTTCGCTTTCCTGGGATATTTAAGGTGGAATGAAGTGGAGGTCCTTGTCAACAGAGCAGCCCTAAACTTTGGGGTGCTTGTGTCTTGCTGATTTTCAATTTTCCCACTTTATCCCCCCATGCGTGGAAGTGCCCTATGCTCTCTAAGCTGTGTTTTTTAGATGTTTCAGGACACACCGTACACTTCTCCAGAGTGGCTGTTGGCAATTTACATCCCGCCCATCAGTGTAGCAAGGCTCCCATTTCTCCATGGCCTGTCCTGCATTTCTGGTTTTGACACTTTTTTCAGCATGGCCCTTTTGACCGATGGGAAGTGAGACTTCTTTGTAGCGTTGATTTGCCTTTCCAGGTTGCTTGGTGGCCAAAAAGGGCGTATGCGTTTTTTCCTGAATATATTCAGGAAAAAACGCATACGCCCTTTTTGGCCAAGGGCATCATTGTCAACGTTTTGCCGCTTTTCATGTGCTTTAAAGGCGATTCGAATCTACCTCCTGAAATCTATTTCCTGCAATTCTGCCTTGATTTCAAATCCTCTTCTTTGCCTTCCCTCAATATATTTGTGGACGAGAGTTATCATTTATAACTCTGCAGGTTTGTGAATTGCAGTGCCCTGAAGCTCCATTTTACAAGTCGCTTTTTTGGGAGCTGGCCGCAAAAGCGCAGGATGGCTTCAGGCACTGTTCTGGTTCCGGGGGGCAGGCTGAGCCTGTGGTTAATTCTTCTTCCTGATGGGAAAATAGAGTGACCTGTGCCTGTCCCAACACCAAGAGCTAGTCTCTCATTGGTTCCCCGTCTTCCCGTGCATCCTCAGGACAAATTGCAACCTGTACGGAACAGGAGGTTAAAGGTGCTGATGCTCCAAGTAGGGAGATTGTTAGTAAAGTGGCTGGAATGGCGAACCCGAGCACAAGGAGATGAGAAATGAGGTGCGTTTTAGAAACCTTTCCCCATCACACGGTGTACCATCTTCTGGGTTTCTCATGCATGTTTTCGATGTAGGAAGATGCCCTTGAACCTGGAGATTTGGGACCCATGCGATGGGTAGCACGCAGTATTACTTTAAAGGGTCTGCGTTTGCTCACCCAACCTCACCAAACCTCTCAGCCCCAAGAGTGTCCACCCTTATGTCTCATCCAGCTGTGGGTCTAGATATGGTCAATCCAGGTTGCATCACAGCCCCTGAACGAATTGTGTAAGAATTTCTCTCTCTTTCCCTGTCTTTGTTTCATGGGTTTTTAAAAGTAATTTATTTTTATAATGGGGTTTAGCTGCTTTTCACGGCTGTGTTTATGCCGCTTTACACCCACTTGACACACTAACAGAGAGATAGCAATACATAGGTTTTAAGATTATTACTAGTCAGATATATTCTTGTGCGGTGAATCGGGCGTGTTGAGTCCAGTTCTCTGAGCAAGGAGTAGGTCTTGTCTATTACATATTGGGTTTATGGAACGGTATCTGAGCTAATTTGAAACTCTTGTTTTATGTATCACCCCACCTCACCTTTCCCGTTAAGCAGCCATAGTGTGTTTTCTGCATGTGTCACTCTGTTCTGTTTTGTAATTCAGTTCAAGTGTAACGGTTTTTACATTCCCTCTATAAGTGACACCTTATGAGAAGTGTCCTTTTCTGTGTGACTTATTTCACTTAGAATCGTCTTACCTAAATCCACTCATCATGCTGCTACTAGCCTTATGACATTGATTTCATGGCTGAGTGATATTCCATTGTACATAAGGACCACAATTTTTTATCCATTTTTCGCTTTCCTGGGATATTTAAGGTGGAATGAAGTGGAGGTCCTTGTCAACAGAGCAGCCCTAAACTTTGGGGTGCTTGTGTCTTGCTGATTTTCAATTTTCCCACTTTATCCCCCCATGCGTGGAAGTGCCCTATGCTCTCTAAGCTGTGTTTTTTAGATGTTTCAGGACACACCGTACACTTCTCCAGAGTGGCTGTTGGCAATTTACATCCCGCCCATCAGTGTAGCAAGGCTCCCATTTCTCCATGGCCTGTCCTGCATTTCTGGTTTTGACACTTTTTTCAGCATGGCCCTTTTGACCGATGGGAAGTGAGACTTCTTTGTAGCGTTGATTTGCCTTTCCAGGTTGCTTGGTGGCCAAAAAGGGCGTATGCGTTTTTTCCTGAATATATTCAGGAAAAAACGCATACGCCCTTTTTGGCCAAGGGCATCATTGTCAACGTTTTGCCGCTTTTCATGTGCTTTAAAGGCGATTCGAATCTACCTCCTGAAATCTATTTCCTGCAATTCTGCCTTGATTTCAAATCCTCTTCTTTGCCTTCCCTCAATATATTTGTGGACGAGAGTTATCATTTATAACTCTGCAGGTTTGTGAATTGCAGTGCCCTGAAGCTCCATTTTACAAGTCGCTTTTTTGGGAGCTGGCCGCAAAAGCGCAGGATGGCTTCAGGCACTGTTCTGGTTCCGGGGGGCAGGCTGAGCCTGTGGTTAATTCTTCTTCCTGATGGGAAAATAGAGTGACCTGTGCCTGTCCCAACACCAAGAGCTAGTCTCTCATTGGTTCCCCGTCTTCCCGTGCATCCTCAGGACAAATTGCAACCTGTACGGAACAGGAGGTTAAAGGTGCTGATGCTCCAAGTAGGGAGATTGTTAGTAAAGTGGCTGGAATGGCGAACCCGAGCACAAGGAGATGAGAAATGAGGTGCGTTTTAGAAACCTTTCCCCATCACACGGTGTACCATCTTCTGGGTTTCTCATGCATGTTTTCGATGTAGGAAGATGCCCTTGAACCTGGAGATTTGGGACCCATGCGATGGGTAGCACGCAGTATTACTTTAAAGGGTCTGCGTTTGCTCACCCAACCTCACCAAACCTCTCAGCCCCAAGAGTGTCCACCCTTATGTCTCATCCAGCTGTGGGTCTAGATATGGTCAATCCAGGTTGCATCACAGCCCCTGAACGAATTGTGTAAGAATTTCTCTCTCTTTCCCTGTCTTTGTTTCATGGGTTTTTAAAAGTAATTTATTTTTATAATGGGGTTTAGCTGCTTTTCACGGCTGTGTTTATGCCGCTTTACACCCACTTGACACACTAACAGAGAGATAGCAATACATAGGTTTTAAGATTATTACTAGTCAGATATATTCTTGTGCGGTGAATCGGGCGTGTTGAGTCCAGTTCTCTGAGCAAGGAGTAGGTCTTGTCTATTACATATTGGGTTTATGGAACGGTATCTGAGCTAATTTGAAACTCTTGTTTTATGTATCACCCCACCTCACCTTTCCCGTTAAGCAGCCATAGTGTGTTTTCTGCATGTGTCACTCTGTTCTGTTTTGTAATTCAGTTCAAGTGTAACGGTTTTTACATTCCCTCTATAAGTGACACCTTATGAGAAGTGTCCTTTTCTGTGTGACTTATTTCACTTAGAATCGTCTTACCTAAATCCACTCATCATGCTGCTACTAGCCTTATGACATTGATTTCATGGCTGAGTGATATTCCATTGTACATAAGGACCACAATTTTTTATCCATTTTTCGCTTTCCTGGGATATTTAAGGTGGAATGAAGTGGAGGTCCTTGTCAACAGAGCAGCCCTAAACTTTGGGGTGCTTGTGTCTTGCTGATTTTCAATTTTCCCACTTTATCCCCCCATGCGTGGAAGTGCCCTATGCTCTCTAAGCTGTGTTTTTTAGATGTTTCAGGACACACCGTACACTTCTCCAGAGTGGCTGTTGGCAATTTACATCCCGCCCATCAGTGTAGCAAGGCTCCCATTTCTCCATGGCCTGTCCTGCATTTCTGGTTTTGACACTTTTTTCAGCATGGCCCTTTTGACCGATGGGAAGTGAGACTTCTTTGTAGCGTTGATTTGCCTTTCCAGGTTGCTTGGTGGCCAAAAAGGGCGTATGCGTTTTTTCCTGAATATATTCAGGAAAAAACGCATACGCCCTTTTTGGCCAAGGGCATCATTGTCAAAGTTTTGCCGCTTTTCATGTGCTTTAAAGGCGATTCGAATCTACCTCCTGAAATCTATTTCCTGCAATTCTGCCTTGATTTCAAATCCTCTTCTTTGCCTTCCCTCAATATATTTGTGGACGAGAGTTATCATTTATAACTCTGCAGGTTTGTGAATTGCAGTGCCCTGAAGCTCCATTTTACAAGTCGCTTTTTTGGGAGCTGGCCGCAAAAGCGCAGGATGGCTTCAGGCACTGTTCTGGTTCCGGGGGGCAGGCTGAGCCTGTGGTTAATTCTTCTTCCTGATGGGAAAATAGAGTGACCTGTGCCTGTCCCAACACCAAGAGCTAGTCTCTCATTGGTTCCCCGTCTTCCCGTGCATCCTCAGGACAAATTGCAACCTGTACGGAACAGGAGGTTAAAGGTGCTGATGCTCCAAGTAGGGAGATTGTTAGTAAAGTGGCTGGAATGGCGAACCCGAGCACAAGGAGATGAGAAATGAGGTGCGTTTTAGAAACCTTTCCCCATCACACGGTGTACCATCTTCTGGGTTTCTCATGCATGTTTTCGATGTAGGAAGATGCCCTTGAACCTGGAGATTTGGGACCCATGCGATGGGTAGCACGCAGTATTACTTTAAAGGGTCTGCGTTTGCTCACCCAACCTCACCAAACCTCTCAGCCCCAAGAGTGTCCACCCTTATGTCTCATCCAGCTGTGGGTCTAGATATGGTCAATCCAGGTTGCATCACAGCCCCTGAACGAATTGTGTAAGAATTTCTCTCTCTTTCCCTGTCTTTGTTTCATGGGTTTTTAAAAGTAATTTATTTTTATAATGGGGTTTAGCTGCTTTTCACGGCTGTGTTTATGCCGCTTTACACCCACTTGACACACTAACAGAGAGATAGCAATACATAGGTTTTAAGATTATTACTAGTCAGATATATTCTTGTGCGGTGAATCGGGCATGTTGAGTCCAGTTCTCTGAGCAAGGAGTAGGTCTTGTCTATTACATATTGGGTTTATGGAACGGTATCTGAGCTAATTTGAAACTCTTGTTTTATGTATCACCCCACCTCACCTTTCCCGTTAAGCAGCCATAGTGTGTTTTCTGCATGTGTCACTCTGTTCTGTTTTGTAATTCAGTTCAAGTGTAACGGTTTTTACATTCCCTCTATAAGTGACACCTTATGAGAAGTGTCCTTTTCTGTGTGACTTATTTCACTTAGAATCGTCTTACCTAAATCCACTCATCATGCTGCTACTAGCCTTATGACATTGATTTCATGGCTGAGTGATATTCCATTGTACATAAGGACCACAATTTTTTATCCATTTTTCGCTTTCCTGGGATATTTAAGGTGGAATGAAGTGGAGGTCCTTGTCAACAGAGCAGCCCTAAACTTTGGGGTGCTTGTGTCTTGCTGATTTTCAATTTTCCCACTTTATCCCCCCATGCGTGGAAGTGCCCTATGCTCTCTAAGCTGTGTTTTTTAGATGTTTCAGGACACACCGTACACTTCTCCAGAGTGGCTGTTGGCAATTTACATCCCGCCCATCAGTGTAGCAAGGCTCCCATTTCTCCATGGCCTGTCCTGCATTTCTGGTTTTGACACTTTTTTCAGCATGGCCCTTTTGACCGATGGGAAGTGAGACTTCTTTGTAGCGTTGATTTGCCTTTCCAGGTTGCTTGGTGGCCAAAAAGGGCGTATGCGTTTTTTCCTGAATATATTCAGGAAAAAACGCATACGCCCTTTTTGGCCAAGGGCATCATTGTCAACGTTTTGCCGCTTTTCATGTGCTTTAAAGGCGATTCGAATCTACCTCCTGAAATCTATTTCCTGCAATTCTGCCTTGATTTCAAATCCTCTTCTTTGCCTTCCCTCAATATATTTGTGGACGAGAGTTATCATTTATAACTCTGCAGGTTTGTGAATTGCAGTGCCCTGAAGCTCCATTTTACAAGTCGCTTTTTTGGGAGCTGGCCGCAAAAGCGCAGGATGGCTTCAGGCACTGTTCTGGTTCCGGGGGGCAGGCTGAGCCTGTGGTTAATTCTTCTTCCTGATGGGAAAATAGAGTGACCTGTGCCTGTCCCAACACCAAGAGCTAGTCTCTCATTGGTTCCCCGTCTTCCCGTGCATCCTCAGGACAAATTGCAACCTGTACGGAACAGGAGGTTAAAGGTGCTGATGCTCCAAGTAGGGAGATTGTTAGTAAAGTGGCTGGAATGGCGAACCCGAGCACAAGGAGATGAGAAATGAGGTGCGTTTTAGAAACCTTTCCCCATCACACGGTGTACCATCTTCTGGGTTTCTCATGCATGTTTTCGATGTAGGAAGATGCCCTTGAACCTGGAGATTTGGGACCCATGCGATGGGTAGCACGCAGTATTACTTTAAAGGGTCTGCGTTTGCTCACCCAACCTCACCAAACCTCTCAGCCCCAAGAGTGTCCACCCTTATGTCTCATCCAGCTGTGGGTCTAGATATGGTCAATCCAGGTTGCATCACAGCCCCTGAACGAATTGTGTAAGAATTTCTCTCTCTTTCCCTGTCTTTGTTTCATGGGTTTTTAAAAGTAATTTATTTTTATAATGGGGTTTAGCTGCTTTTCACGGCTGTGTTTATGCCGCTTTACACCCACTTGACACACTAACAGAGAGATAGCAATACATAGGTTTTAAGATTATTACTAGTCAGATATATTCTTGTGCGGTGAATCGGGCGTGTTGAGTCCAGTTCTCTGAGCAAGGAGTAGGTCTTGTCTATTACATATTGGGTTTATGGAACGGTATCTGAGCTAATTTGAAACTCTTGTTTTATGTATCACCCCACCTCACCTTTCCCGTTAAGCAGCCATAGTGTGTTTTCTGCATGTGTCACTCTGTTCTGTTTTGTAATTCAGTTCAAGTGTAACGGTTTTTACATTCCCTCTATAAGTGACACCTTATGAGAAGTGTCCTTTTCTGTGTGACTTATTTCACTTAGAATCGTCTTACCTAAATCCACTCATCATGCTGCTACTAGCCTTATGACATTGATTTCATGGCTGAGTGATATTCCATTGTACATAAGGACCACAATTTTTTATCCATTTTTCGCTTTCCTGGGATATTTAAGGTGGAATGAAGTGGAGGTCCTTGTCAACAGAGCAGCCCTAAACTTTGGGGTGCTTGTGTCTTGCTGATTTTCAATTTTCCCACTTTATCCCCCCATGCGTGGAAGTGCCCTATGCTCTCTAAGCTGTGTTTTTTAGATGTTTCAGGACACACCGTACACTTCTCCAGAGTGGCTGTTGGCAATTTACATCCCGCCCATCAGTGTAGCAAGGCTCCCATTTCTCCATGGCCTGTCCTGCATTTCTGGTTTTGACACTTTTTTCAGCATGGCCCTTTTGACCGATGGGAAGTGAGACTTCTTTGTAGCGCTGATTTGCCTTTCCAGGTTGCTTGGTGGCCAAAAAGGGCGTATGCGTTTTTTCCTGAATATATTCAGGAAAAAACGCATACGCCCTTTTTGGCCAAGGGCATCATTGTCAACGTTTTGCCGCTTTTCATGTGCTTTAAAGGCGATTCGAATCTACCTCCTGAAATCTATTTCCTGCAATTCTGCCTTGATTTCAAATCCTCTTCTTTGCCTTCCCTCAATATATTTGTGGACGAGAGTTATCATTTATAACTCTGCAGGTTTGTGAATTGCAGTGCCCTGAAGCTCCATTTTACAAGTCGCTTTTTTGGGAGCTGGCCGCAAAAGGGCAGGATGGCTTCAGGCACTGTTCTGGTTCCGGGGGGCAGGCTGAGCCTGTGGTTAATTCTTCTTCCTGATGGGAAAATAGAGTGATCTGTGCCTGTCCCAACACCAAGAGCTAGTCTCTCATTGGTTCCCCGTCTTCCCGTGCATCCTCAGGACAAATTGCAACCTGTACGGAACAGGAGGTTAAAGGTGCTGATGCTCCAAGTAGGGAGATTGCTAGTAAAGTGGCTGGAATGGCGAACCCGAGCACAAGGAGATGAGAAATGAGGTGCGTTTTAGAAACCTTTCCCCATCACACGGTGTACCATCTTCTGGGTTTCTCATGCATGTTTTCGATGTAGGAAGATGCCCTTGAACCTGGAGATTTGGGACCCATGCGATGGGTAGCACGCAGTATTACTTTAAAGGGTCTGCGTTTGCTCACCCAACCTCACCAAACCTCTCAGCCCCAAGAGTGTCCACCCTTATGTCTCATCCAGCTGTGGGTCTAGATATGGTCAATCCAGGTTGCATCACAGCCCCTGAACGAATTGTGTAAGAATTTCTCTCTCTTTCCCTGTCTTTGTTTCATGGGTTTTTAAAAGTAATTTATTTTTATAATGGGGTTTAGCTGCTTTTCACGGCTGTGTTTATGCCGCTTTACACCCACTTGACACACTAACAGAGAGCTATCAATACATAGGTTTTAAGATTATTACTAGTCAGATATATTCTTGTGCGGTGAATCGGGCGTGTTGAGTCCAGTTCTCTGAGCAAGGAGTAGGTCTTGTCTATTACATATTGGGTTTATGGAACGGTATCTGAGCTAATTTGAAACTCTTGTTTTATGTATCACCCCACCTCACCTTTCCCGTTAAGCAGCCATAGTGTGTTTTCTGCATGTGTGACTCTGTTCTGTTTTGTAATTCAGTTCAAGTGTAACGGTTTTTACATTCCCTCTATAAGTGACACCTTAAGAGAAGTGTCCTTTTCTGTGTGACTTATTTCACTTAGAATCGTCTTACCTAAATCCACTCATCATGCTGCTACTAGCCTTATGACATTGATTTCATGGCTGAGTGATATTCCATTGTACATAAGGACCACAGTTTTTTATCCATTTTTCGCTTTCCTGGGATATTTAAGGTGGAATGAAGTGGAGGTCCTTGTCAACAGAGCAGCCCTAAACTTTGGGGTGCTTGTGTCTTGCTGATTTTCAATTTTCCCACTTTATCCCCCCATGCGTGGAAGTGCTCTATGCTCTCTAAGCTGTGTTTTTTAGATGTTTCAGGACACACCGTACACTTCTCCAGAGTGGCTGTTGGCAATTTACATCCCGCCCATCAATGTAGCAAGGCTCCCATTTCTCCATGGCCTGTCCTGCATTTCTGGTTTTGACACTTTTTTCAGCATGGCCCTTTTGACCGATGGGAAGCGAGACTTCTTTGTAGCGCTGATTTGCCTTTCCAGGTTGCTTGGTTGGCCAAAAAGGGCGTATGCGTTTTTTCCTGAATATATTCAGGAAAATACGCATACGCCCTTTTTGGCCAAGGGCATCATTGTCAACGTTTTGCCGCTTTTCATGTGCTTTAAAGGCGATTCGAATCTACCTCCTGAAATCTGTTTCCTGCAATTCTGCCTTGATTTCAAATCCTCTTCTTTGCCTTCCCTCAATATATTTGTGGACGAGAGTTATCATTTATAACTCTGCAGGTTTGTGAATTGCAGTGCCCTGAAGCTCCATTTTACAACTCACTTTTTTGGGAGCTGGCCACAAAAGCGCAGGATGGCTTCAGGCCCTGTTCTGGTTCCGGGGGGCAGGCTGAGCCTGTGGTTAATTCTTCTTCCTGATGGGAAAATAGAGTGACCTGTGCCTGTCCCAACACCAAGAGCTAGTCTCTCATTGGTTCCCCGTCTTCCCGTGCATCCTCAGGACAAATTGCAACCTGTACGGAACAGGAGGTTAAAGGTGCTGATGCTCCAAGTAGGGAGATTGTTAGTAAAGTGGCTGGAATGGCGAACCCGAGCACAAGGAGATGAGAAATGAGGTGCGTTTTAGAAACCTTTCCCCATCACACGGTGTACCATCTTCTGGGTTTCTCATGCATGTTTTCGATGTAGGAAGATGCCCTTGAACCTGGAGATTTGGGACCCATGCGATGGGTAGCACGCAGTATTACTTTAAAGGGTCTGCGTTTGCTCACCCAACCTCACCAAACCTCTCAGCCCCAAGAGTGTCCACCCTTATGTCTCATCCAGCTGTGGGTCTAGATATGGTCAATCCAGGTTGCATCACAGCCCCTGAACGAATTGTGTAAGAATTTCTCTCTCTTTCCCTGTCTTTGTTTCATGGGTTTTTAAAAGTAATTTATTTTTATAATGGGGTTTAGCTGCTTTTCACGGCTGTGTTTATGCCGCTTTACACCCACTTGACACACTAACAGAGAGATAGCAATACATAGGTTTTAAGATTATTACTAGTCAGATATATTCTTGTGCGGTGAATCGGGCGTGTTGAGTCCAGTTCTCTGAGCAAGGAGTAGGTCTTGTCTATTACATATTGGGTTTATGGAACGGTATCTGAGCTAATTTGAAACTCTTGTTTTATGTATCACCCCACCTCACCTTTCCCGTTAAGCAGCCATAGTGTGTTTTCTGCATGTGTGACTCTGTTCTGTTTTGTAATTCAGTTCAAGTGTAACGGTTTTTACATTCCCTCTATAAGTGACACCTTATGAGAAGTGTCCTTTTCTGTGTGACTTATTTCACTTAGAATCGTCTTACCTAAATCCACTCATCATGCTGCTACAAGCCTTATGACATTGATTTCATGGCTGAGTGATATTCCATTGTACATAAGGACCACAACTTTTTTATCCATTTTTCGCTTTCCTGGGATATTTAAGGTGGAATGAAGTGGAGGTCCTTGTCAACAGAGCAGCCCTAAACTTTGGGGTGCTTGTGTCTTGCTGATTTTCAATTTTCCCACTTTATCCCCCCATGCGTGGAAGTGCCCTATGCTCTCTAAGCTGTGTTTTTTAGATGTTTCAGGACACACCGTACACTTCTCCAGAGTGGCTGTTGGCAATTTACATCCCGCCCATCAGTGTAGCAAGGCTCCCATTTCTCCATGGCCTGTCCTGCATTTCTGGTTTTGACACTTTTTTCAGCATGGCCCTTTTGACCGATGGGAAGCGAGACTTCTTTGTAGCGCTGATTTGCCTTTCCAGGTTGCTTGGTTGGCCAAAAAGGGCGTATGCGTTTTTTCCTGAATATATTCAGGAAAAAACGCATACGCCCTTTTTGGCCAAGGGCATCATTGTCAACGTTTTGCCGCTTTTCATGTGCTTTAAAGGCGATTCGAATCTACCTCCTGAAATCTGTTTCCTGCAATCTGCCTTGATTTCAAATCCTCTTTTTTGCCTTCCCTCAATATATTTGTGGACGAGAGTTATCATTTATAACTCTGCAGGTTTGTGAATTGCAGTGCCCTGAAGCTCCATTTTACAACTCGCTTTTTTGGGAGCTGGCCGCAAAAGCGCAGGATGGCTTCAGGCCCTGTTCTGGTTCCGGGGGGCAGGCTGAGCCTGTGGTTAATTCTTCTTCCTGATGGGAAAATAGAGTGACCTGTGCCTGTCCCAACACCAAGAGCTAGTCTCTCATTGGTTCCCCGTCTTCCCGTGCATCCTCAGGACAAATTGCAACCTGTACGGAACAGGAGGTTAAAGGTGCTGATGCTCCAAGTAGGGAGATTGTTAGTAAAGTGGCTGGAATGGCGAACCCGAGCACAAGGAGATGAGAAATGAGGTGCGTTTTAGAAACCTTTCCCCATCACACGGTGTACCATCTTCTGGGTTTCTCATGCATGTTTTCGATGTAGGAAGATGCCCTTGAACCTGGAGATTTGGGACCCATGCGATGGGTAGCACGCAGTATTACTTTAAAGGGTCTGCGTTTGCTCACCCAACCTCACCAAACCTCTCAGCCCCAAGAGTGTCCACCCTTATGTCTCATCCAGCTGTGGGTCTAGATATGGTCAATCCAGGTTGCATCACAGCCCCTGAACGAATTGTGTAAGAATTTCTCTCTCTTTCCCTGTCTTTGTTTCATGGGTTTTTAAAAGTAATTTATTTTTATAATGGGGTTTAGCTGCTTTTCACGGCTGTGTTTATGCCGCTTTACACCCACTTGACACACTAACAGAGAGCTATCAATACATAGGTTTTAAGATTATTACTAGTCAGATATATTCTTGTGCGGTGAATCGGGCGTGTTGAGTCCAGTTCTCTGAGCAAGGAGTAGGTCTTGTCTATTACATATTGGGTTTATGGAACGGTATCTGAGCTAATTTGAAACTCTTGTTTTATGTATCACCCCACCTCACCTTTCCCGTTAAGCAGCCATAGTGTGTTTTCTGCATGTGTGACTCTGTTCTGTTTTGTAATTCAGTTCAAGTGTAACGGTTTTTACATTCCCTCTATAAGTGACACCTTATGAGAAGTGTCCTTTTCTGTGTGACTTATTTCACTTAGAATCGTCTTACCTAAATCCACTCATCATGCTGCTACTAGCCTTATGACATTGATTTCATGGCTGAGTGATATTCCATTGTACATAAGGACCACAACTTTTTGATCCATTTTTCGCTTTCCTGGGATATTTAAGGTGGAATGAAGTGGAGGTCCTTGTCAACAGAGCAGCCCTAAACTTTGGGGTGCTTGTGTCTTGCTGATTTTCAATTTTCCCACTTTATCCCCCCATGCGTGGAAGTGCTCTATGCTCTCTAAGCTGTGTTTTTTAGATGTTTCAGGACACACCGTACACTTCTCCAGAGTGGCTGTTGGCAATTTACATCCCGCCCATCAATGTAGCAAGGCTCCCATTTCTCCATGGCCTGTCCTGCATTTCTGGTTTTGACACTTTTTTCAGCATGGCCCTTTTGACCGATGGGAAGCGAGACTTCTTTGTAGCGCTGATTTGCCTTTCCAGGTTGCTTGGTTGGCCAAAAAGGGCGTATGCGTTTTTTCCTGAATATATTCAGGAAAATACGCATACGCCCTTTTTGGCCAAGGGCATCATTGTCAACGTTTTGCCGCTTTTCATGTGCTTTAAAGGCGATTCGAATCTACCTCCTGAAATCTGTTTCCTGCAATTCTGCCTTGATTTCAAATCCTCTTCTTTGCCTTCCCTCAATATATTTGTGGACGAGAGTTATCATTTATAACTCTGCAGGTTTGTGAATTGCAGTGCCCTGAAGCTCCATTTTACAACTCACTTTTTTGGGAGCTGGCCACAAAAGCGCAGGATGGCTTCAGGCCCTGTTCTGGTTCCGGGGGGCAGGCTGAGCCTGTGGTTAATTCTTCTTCCTGATGGGAAAATAGAGTGACCTGTGCCTGTCCCAACACCAAGAGCTAGTCTCTCATTGGTTCCCCGTCTTCCCGTGCATCCTCAGGACAAATTGCAACCTGTACGGAACAGGAGGTTAAAGGTGCTGATGCTCCAAGTAGGGAGATTGTTAGTAAAGTGGCTGGAATGGCGAACCCGAGCACAAGGAGATGAGAAATGAGGTGCGTTTTAGAAACCTTTCCCCATCACACGGTGTACCATCTTCTGGGTTTCTCATGCATGTTTTCGATGTAGGAAGATGCCCTTGAACCTGGAGATTTGGGACCCATGCGATGGGTAGCACGCAGTATTACTTTAAAGGGTCTGCGTTTGCTCACCCAACCTCACCAAACCTCTCAGCCCCAAGAGTGTCCACCCTTATGTCTCATCCAGCTGTGGGTCTAGATATGGTCAATCCAGGTTGCATCACAGCCCCTGAACGAATTGTGTAAGAATTTCTCTCTCTTTCCCTGTCTTTGTTTCATGGGTTTTTAAAAGTAATTTATTTTTATAATGGGGTTTAGCTGCTTTTCACGGCTGTGTTTATGCCGCTTTACACCCACTTGACACACTAACAGAGAGATAGCAATACATAGGTTTTAAGATTATTACTAGTCAGATATATTCTTGTGCGGTGAATCGGGCGTGTTGAGTCCAGTTCTCTGAGCAAGGAGTAGGTCTTGTCTATTACATATTGGGTTTATGGAACGGTATCTGAGCTAATTTGAAACTCTTGTTTTATGTATCACCCCACCTCACCTTTCCCGTTAAGCAGCCATAGTGTGTTTTCTGCATGTGTGACTCTGTTCTGTTTTGTAATTCAGTTCAAGTGTAACGGTTTTTACATTCCCTCTATAAGTGACACCTTATGAGAAGTGTCCTTTTCTGTGTGACTTATTTCACTTAGAATCGTCTTACCTAAATCCACTCATCATGCTGCTACAAGCCTTATGACATTGATTTCATGGCTGAGTGATATTCCATTGTACATAAGGACCACAACTTTTTTATCCATTTTTCGCTTTCCTGGGATATTTAAGGTGGAATGAAGTGGAGGTCCTTGTCAACAGAGCAGCCCTAAACTTTGGGGTGCTTGTGTCTTGCTGATTTTCAATTTTCCCACTTTATCCCCCCATGCGTGGAAGTGCCCTATGCTCTCTAAGCTGTGTTTTTTAGATGTTTCAGGACACACCGTACACTTCTCCAGAGTGGCTGTTGGCAATTTACATCCCGCCCATCAGTGTAGCAAGGCTCCCATTTCTCCATGGCCTGTCCTGCATTTCTGGTTTTGACACTTTTTTCAGCATGGCCCTTTTGACCGATGGGAAGCGAGACTTCTTTGTAGCGCTGATTTGCCTTTCCAGGTTGCTTGGTTGGCCAAAAAGGGCGTATGCGTTTTTTCCTGAATATATTCAGGAAAAAACGCATACGCCCTTTTTGGCCAAGGGCATCATTGTCAACGTTTTGCCGCTTTTCATGTGCTTTAAAGGCGATTCGAATCTACCTCCTGAAATCTGTTTCCTGCAATCTGCCTTGATTTCAAATCCTCTTTTTTGCCTTCCCTCAATATATTTGTGGACGAGAGTTATCATTTATAACTCTGCAGGTTTGTGAATTGCAGTGCCCTGAAGCTCCATTTTACAACTCGCTTTTTTGGGAGCTGGCCGCAAAAGCGCAGGATGGCTTCAGGCCCTGTTCTGGTTCCGGGGGGCAGGCTGAGCCTGTGGTTAATTCTTCTTCCTGATGGGAAAATAGAGTGACCTGTGCCTGTCCCAACACCAAGAGCTAGTCTCTCATTGGTTCCCCGTCTTCCCGTGCATCCTCAGGACAAATTGCAACCTGTACGGAACAGGAGGTTAAAGGTGCTGATGCTCCAAGTAGGGAGATTGTTAGTAAAGTGGCTGGAATGGCGAACCCGAGCACAAGGAGATGAGAAATGAGGTGCGTTTTAGAAACCTTTCCCCATCACACGGTGTACCATCTTCTGGGTTTCTCATGCATGTTTTCGATGTAGGAAGATGCCCTTGAACCTGGAGATTTGGGACCCATGCGATGGGTAGCACGCAGTATTACTTTAAAGGGTCTGCGTTTGCTCACCCAACCTCACCAAACCTCTCAGCCCCAAGAGTGTCCACCCTTATGCCTCATCCAGCTGTGGGTCTAGATATGGTCAATCCAGGTTGCATCACAGCCCCTGAACGAATTGTGTAAGAATTTCTCTCTCTTTCCCTGTCTTTGTTTCATGGGTTTTTAAAAGTAATTTATTTTTATAATGGGGTTTAGCTGCTTTTCACGGCTGTGTTTATGCCGCTTTACACCCACTTGACACACTAACAGAGAGATAGCAATACATAGGTTTTAAGATTATTACTAGTCAGATATATTCTTGTGCGGTGAATCGGGCGTGTTGAGTCCAGTTCTCTGAGCAAGGAGTAGGTCTTGTCTATTACATATTGGGTTTATGGAACGGTATCTGAGCTAATTTGAAACTCTTGTTTTATGTATCACCCCACCTCACCTTTCCCGTTAAGCAGCCATAGTGTGTTTTCTGCATGTGTGACTCTGTTCTGTTTTGTAATTCAGTTCAAGTGTAACGGTTTTTACATTCCCTCTATAAGTGACACCTTATGAGAAGTGTCCTTTTCTGTGTGACTTATTTCACTTAGAATCGTCTTACCTAAATCCACTCATCATGCTGCTACAAGCCTTATGACATTGATTTCATGGCTGAGTGATATTCCATTGTACATAAGGACCACAACTTTTTTATCCATTTTTCGCTTTCCTGGGATATTTAAGGTGGAATGAAGTGGAGGTCCTTGTCAACAGAGCAGCCCTAAACTTTGGGGTGCTTGTGTCTTGCTGATTTTCAATTTTCCCACTTTATCCCCCCATGCGTGGAAGTGCCCTATGCTCTCTAAGCTGTGTTTTTTAGATGTTTCAGGACACACCGTACACTTCTCCAGAGTGGCTGTTGGCAATTTACATCCCGCCCATCAGTGTAGCAAGGCTCCCATTTCTCCATGGCCTGTCCTGCATTTCTGGTTTTGACACTTTTTTCAGCATGGCCCTTTTGACCGATGGGAAGCGAGACTTCTTTGTAGCGCTGATTTGCCTTTCCAGGTTGCTTGGTTGGCCAAAAAGGGCGTATGCGTTTTTTCCTGAATATATTCAGGAAAAAACGCATACGCCCTTTTTGGCCAAGGGCATCATTGTCAACGTTTTGCCGCTTTTCATGTGCTTTAAAGGCGATTCGAATCTACCTCCTGAAATCTGTTTCCTGCAATTCTGCCTTGATTTCAAATCCTCTTCTTTGCCTTCCCTCAATATATTTGTGGACGAGAGTTATCATTTATAACTCTGCAGGTGTGTGAATTGCAGTGCCCTGAAGCTCCATTTTACAACTCGCTTTTTTGGGAGCTGGCCGCAAAAGCGCAGGATGGCTTCAGGCCCTGTTCTGGTTCCGGGGGGCAGGCTGAGCCTGTGGTTAATTCTTCTTCCTGATGGGAAAATAGAGTGACCTGTGCCTGTCCCAACACCAAGAGCTAGTCTCTCATTGGTTCCCCGTCTTCCCGTGCATCCTCAGGACAAATTGCAACCTGTACGGAACAGGAGGTTAAAGGTGCTGATGCTCCAAGTAGGGAGATTGTTAGTAAAGTGGCTGGAATGGCGAACCCGAGCACAAGGAGATGAGAAATGAGGTGCGTTTTAGAAACCTTTCCCCATCACACGGTGTACCATCTTCTGGGTTTCTCATGCATGTTTTCGATGTAGGAAGATGCCCTTGAACCTGGAGATTTGGGACCCATGTGATGGGTAGCTCGCAGTATTACTTTAAAGGGTCTGCGTTTGCTCACCCAACCTCACCAAACCTCTCAGCCCCAAGAGTGTCCACCCTTATGTCTCTTCCAGCTGTGGGTCTAGATATGGTCAATCCAGGTTTCATCACAGCCCCTGAACGAATTGTGTAAGAATTTCTCTCTCTTTCCCTGTCTTTGTTTCATGGGTTTTTAAAAGTAATTTATTTTTATAATGGGGTTTAGCTGCTTTTCACGGCTGTGTTTATGCCGCTTTACACACACTTAACACACTAACAGAGAGATATCAATACATAGGTTTTAAGATTATTACTAGTCAGATATATTCTTGTGCGGTGAATCGGGCGTGTTGAGTCCAGTTCTCTGAGCAAGGAGTAGGTCTTGTCTATTACATATTGGGTTTATGGAACGGTATCTGAGCTAATTTGAAACTCTTGTTTTATGTATCACCCCACCTCACCTTTCCCGTTAAGCAGCCATAGTGTGTTTTCTGCATGTGTCACTCTGTTCTGTTTTGTAATTCAGTTCAAGTGTAACGGTTTTTACATTCCCTCTATAAGTGACACCTTAAGAGAAGTGTCCTTTTCTGTGTGACTTATTTCACTTAGAATCGTCTTACCTAAATCCACTCATCATGCTGCTACTAGCCTTATGACATTGATTTCATGGCTGAGTGATATTCCATTGTACATAAGGACCACAGTTTTTTATCCATTTTTCGCTTTCCTGGGATATTTAAGGTGGAATGAAGTGGAGGTCCTTGTCAACAGAGCAGCCCTAAACTTTGGGGTGCTTGTGTCTTGCTGATTTTCAATTTTCCCACTTTATCCCCCCATGCGTGGAAGTGCCCTATGCTCTCTAAGCTGTGTTTTTTAGATGTTTCAGGACACACCGTACACTTCTCCAGAGTGGCTGTTGGCAATTTACATCCCGCCCATCAGTGTAGCAAGGCTCCCATTTCTCCATGGCCTGTCCTGCATTTCTGGTTTTGACACTTTTTTCAGCATGGCCCTTTTGACCGATGGGAAGTGAGACTTCTTTGTAGCGTTGATTTGCCTTTCCAGGTTGCTTGGTGGCCAAAAAGGGCGTATGCGTTTTTTCCTGAATATATTCAGGAAAAAACGCATACGCCCTTTTTGGCCAAGGGCATCATTGTCAACGTTTTGCCGCTTTTCATGTGCTTTAAAGGCGATTCGAATCTACCTCCTGAAATCTATTTCCTGCAATTCTGCCTTGATTTCAAATCCTCTTCTTTGCCTTCCCTCAATATATTTGTGGACGAGAGTTATCATTTATAACTCTGCAGGTTTGTGAATTGCAGTGCCCTGAAGCTCCATTTTACAAGTCGCTTTTTTGGGAGCTGGCCGCAAAAGCGCAGGATGGCTTCAGGCACTGTTCTGGTTCCGGGGGGCAGGCTGAGCCTGTGGTTAATTCTTCTTCCTGATGGGAAAATAGAGTGACCTGTGCCTGTCCCAACACCAAGAGCTAGTCTCTCATTGGTTCCCCGTCTTCCCGTGCATCCTCAGGACAAATTGCAACCTGTACGGAACAGGAGGTTAAAGGTGCTGATGCTCCAAGTAGGGAGATTGTTAGTAAAGTGGCTGGAATGGCGAACCCGAGCACAAGGAGATGAGAAATGAGGTGCGTTTTAGAAACCTTTCCCCATCACACGGTGTACCATCTTCTGGGTTTCTCATGCATGTTTTCGATGTAGGAAGATGCCCTTGAACCTGGAGATTTGGGACCCATGCGATGGGTAGCACGCAGTATTACTTTAAAGGGTCTGCGTTTGCTCACCCAACCTCACCAAACCTCTCAGCCCCAAGAGTGTCCACCCTTATGTCTCATCCAGCTGTGGGTCTAGATATGGTCAATCCAGGTTGCATCACAGCCCCTGAACGAATTGTGTAAGAATTTCTCTCTCTTTCCCTGTCTTTGTTTCATGGGTTTTTAAAAGTAATTTATTTTTATAATGGGGTTTAGCTGCTTTTCACGGCTGTGTTTATGCCGCTTTACACCCACTTGACACACTAACAGAGAGATAGCAATACATAGGTTTTAAGATTATTACTAGTCAGATATATTCTTGTGCGGTGAATCGGGCGTGTTGAGTCCAGTTCTCTGAGCAAGGAGTAGGTCTTGTCTATTACATATTGGGTTTATGGAACGGTATCTGAGCTAATTTGAAACTCTTGTTTTATGTATCACCCCACCTCACCTTTCCCGTTAAGCAGCCATAGTGTGTTTTCTGCATGTGTCACTCTGTTCTGTTTTGTAATTCAGTTCAAGTGTAACGGTTTTTACATTCCCTCTATAAGTGACACCTTATGAGAAGTGTCCTTTTCTGTGTGACTTATTTCACTTAGAATCGTCTTACCTAAATCCACTCATCATGCTGCTACTAGCCTTATGACATTGATTTCATGGCTGAGTGATATTCCATTGTACATAAGGACCACAATTTTTTATCCATTTTTCGCTTTCCTGGGATATTTAAGGTGGAATGAAGTGGAGGTCCTTGTCAACAGAGCAGCCCTAAACTTTGGGGTGCTTGTGTCTTGCTGATTTTCAATTTTCCCACTTTATCCCCCCATGCGTGGAAGTGCCCTATGCTCTCTAAGCTGTGTTTTTTAGATGTTTCAGGACACACCGTACACTTCTCCAGAGTGGCTGTTGGCAATTTACATCCCGCCCATCAGTGTAGCAAGGCTCCCATTTCTCCATGGCCTGTCCTGCATTTCTGGTTTTGACACTTTTTTCAGCATGGCCCTTTTGACCGATGGGAAGTGAGACTTCTTTGTAGCGCTGATTTGCCTTTCCAGGTTGCTTGGTGGCCAAAAAGGGCGTATGCGTTTTTTCCTGAATATATTCAGGAAAAAACGCATACGCCCTTTTTGGCCAAGGGCATCATTGTCAACGTTTTGCCGCTTTTCATGTGCTTTAAAGGCGATTCGAATCTACCTCCTGAAATCTATTTCCTGCAATTCTGCCTTGATTTCAAATCCTCTTCTTTGCCTTCCCTCAATATATTTGTGGACGAGAGTTATCATTTATAACTCTGCAGGTTTGTGAATTGCAGTGCCCTGAAGCTCCATTTTACAAGTCGCTTTTTTGGGAGCTGGCCGCAAAAGGGCAGGATGGCTTCAGGCACTGTTCTGGTTCCGGGGGGCAGGCTGAGCCTGTGGTTAATTCTTCTTCCTGATGGGAAAATAGAGTGATCTGTGCCTGTCCCAACACCAAGAGCTAGTCTCTCATTGGTTCCCCGTCTTCCCGTGCATCCTCAGGACAAATTGCAACCTGTACGGAACAGGAGGTTAAAGGTGCTGATGCTCCAAGTAGGGAGATTGCTAGTAAAGTGGCTGGAATGGCGAACCCGAGCACAAGGAGATGAGAAATGAGGTGCGTTTTAGAAACCTTTCCCCATCACACGGTGTACCATCTTCTGGGTTTCTCATGCATGTTTTCGATGTAGGAAGATGCCCTTGAACCTGGAGATTTGGGACCCATGCGATGGGTAGCACGCAGTATTACTTTAAAGGGTCTGCGTTTGCTCACCCAACCTCACCAAACCTCTCAGCCCCAAGAGTGTCCACCCTTATGTCTCATCCAGCTGTGGGTCTAGATATGGTCAATCCAGGTTGCATCACAGCCCCTGAACGAATTGTGTAAGAATTTCTCTCTCTTTCCCTGTCTTTGTTTCATGGGTTTTTAAAAGTAATTTATTTTTATAATGGGGTTTAGCTGCTTTTCACGGCTGTGTTTATGCCGCTTTACACCCACTTGACACACTAACAGAGAGCTATCAATACATAGGTTTTAAGATTATTACTAGTCAGATATATTCTTGTGCGGTGAATCGGGCGTGTTGAGTCCAGTTCTCTGAGCAAGGAGTAGGTCTTGTCTATTACATATTGGGTTTATGGAACGGTATCTGAGCTAATTTGAAACTCTTGTTTTATGTATCACCCCACCTCACCTTTCCCGTTAAGCAGCCATAGTGTGTTTTCTGCATGTGTGACTCTGTTCTGTTTTGTAATTCAGTTCAAGTGTAACGGTTTTTACATTCCCTCTATAAGTGACACCTTAAGAGAAGTGTCCTTTTCTGTGTGACTTATTTCACTTAGAATCGTCTTACCTAAATCCACTCATCATGCTGCTACTAGCCTTATGACATTGATTTCATGGCTGAGTGATATTCCATTGTACATAAGGACCACAGTTTTTTATCCATTTTTCGCTTTCCTGGGATATTTAAGGTGGAATGAAGTGGAGGTCCTTGTCAACAGAGCAGCCCTAAACTTTGGGGTGCTTGTGTCTTGCTGATTTTCAATTTTCCCACTTTATCCCCCCATGCGTGGAAGTGCTCTATGCTCTCTAAGCTGTGTTTTTTAGATGTTTCAGGACACACCGTACACTTCTCCAGAGTGGCTGTTGGCAATTTACATCCCGCCCATCAATGTAGCAAGGCTCCCATTTCTCCATGGCCTGTCCTGCATTTCTGGTTTTGACACTTTTTTCAGCATGGCCCTTTTGACCGATGGGAAGCGAGACTTCTTTGTAGCGCTGATTTGCCTTTCCAGGTTGCTTGGTTGGCCAAAAAGGGCGTATGCGTTTTTTCCTGAATATATTCAGGAAAATACGCATACGCCCTTTTTGGCCAAGGGCATCATTGTCAACGTTTTGCCGCTTTTCATGTGCTTTAAAGGCGATTCGAATCTACCTCCTGAAATCTGTTTCCTGCAATTCTGCCTTGATTTCAAATCCTCTTCTTTGCCTTCCCTCAATATATTTGTGGACGAGAGTTATCATTTATAACTCTGCAGGTTTGTGAATTGCAGTGCCCTGAAGCTCCATTTTACAACTCACTTTTTTGGGAGCTGGCCACAAAAGCGCAGGATGGCTTCAGGCCCTGTTCTGGTTCCGGGGGGCAGGCTGAGCCTGTGGTTAATTCTTCTTCCTGATGGGAAAATAGAGTGACCTGTGCCTGTCCCAACACCAAGAGCTAGTCTCTCATTGGTTCCCCGTCTTCCCGTGCATCCTCAGGACAAATTGCAACCTGTACGGAACAGGAGGTTAAAGGTGCTGATGCTCCAAGTAGGGAGATTGTTAGTAAAGTGGCTGGAATGGCGAACCCGAGCACAAGGAGATGAGAAATGAGGTGCGTTTTAGAAACCTTTCCCCATCACACGGTGTACCATCTTCTGGGTTTCTCATGCATGTTTTCGATGTAGGAAGATGCCCTTGAACCTGGAGATTTGGGACCCATGCGATGGGTAGCACGCAGTATTACTTTAAAGGGTCTGCGTTTGCTCACCCAACCTCACCAAACCTCTCAGCCCCAAGAGTGTCCACCCTTATGTCTCATCCAGCTGTGGGTCTAGATATGGTCAATCCAGGTTGCATCACAGCCCCTGAACGAATTGTGTAAGAATTTCTCTCTCTTTCCCTGTCTTTGTTTCATGGGTTTTTAAAAGTAATTTATTTTTATAATGGGGTTTAGCTGCTTTTCACGGCTGTGTTTATGCCGCTTTACACCCACTTGACACACTAACAGAGAGATAGCAATACATAGGTTTTAAGATTATTACTAGTCAGATATATTCTTGTGCGGTGAATCGGGCGTGTTGAGTCCAGTTCTCTGAGCAAGGAGTAGGTCTTGTCTATTACATATTGGGTTTATGGAACGGTATCTGAGCTAATTTGAAACTCTTGTTTTATGTATCACCCCACCTCACCTTTCCCGTTAAGCAGCCATAGTGTGTTTTCTGCATGTGTGACTCTGTTCTGTTTTGTAATTCAGTTCAAGTGTAACGGTTTTTACATTCCCTCTATAAGTGACACCTTATGAGAAGTGTCCTTTTCTGTGTGACTTATTTCACTTAGAATCGTCTTACCTAAATCCACTCATCATGCTGCTACAAGCCTTATGACATTGATTTCATGGCTGAGTGATATTCCATTGTACATAAGGACCACAACTTTTTTATCCATTTTTCGCTTTCCTGGGATATTTAAGGTGGAATGAAGTGGAGGTCCTTGTCAACAGAGCAGCCCTAAACTTTGGGGTGCTTGTGTCTTGCTGATTTTCAATTTTCCCACTTTATCCCCCCATGCGTGGAAGTGCCCTATGCTCTCTAAGCTGTGTTTTTTAGATGTTTCAGGACACACCGTACACTTCTCCAGAGTGGCTGTTGGCAATTTACATCCCGCCCATCAGTGTAGCAAGGCTCCCATTTCTCCATGGCCTGTCCTGCATTTCTGGTTTTGACACTTTTTTCAGCATGGCCCTTTTGACCGATGGGAAGCGAGACTTCTTTGTAGCGCTGATTTGCCTTTCCAGGTTGCTTGGTTGGCCAAAAAGGGCGTATGCGTTTTTTCCTGAATATATTCAGGAAAAAACGCATACGCCCTTTTTGGCCAAGGGCATCATTGTCAACGTTTTGCCGCTTTTCATGTGCTTTAAAGGCGATTCGAATCTACCTCCTGAAATCTGTTTCCTGCAATCTGCCTTGATTTCAAATCCTCTTTTTTGCCTTCCCTCAATATATTTGTGGACGAGAGTTATCATTTATAACTCTGCAGGTTTGTGAATTGCAGTGCCCTGAAGCTCCATTTTACAAGTCGCTTTTTTGGGAGCTGGCCGCAAAAGCGCAGGATGGCTTCAGGCCCTGTTCTGGTTCCGGGGGGCAGGCTGAGCCTGTGGTTAATTCTTCTTCCTGATGGGAAAATAGAGTGACCTGTGCCTGTCCCAACACCAAGAGCTAGTCTCTCATTGGTTCCCCGTCTTCCCGTGCATCCTCAGGACAAATTGCAACCTGTACGGAACAGGAGGTTAAAGGTGCTGATGCTCCAAGTAGGGAGATTGTTAGTAAAGTGGCTGGAATGGCGAACCCGAGCACAAGGAGATGAGAAATGAGGTGCGTTTTAGAAACCTTTCCCCATCACACGGTGTACCATCTTCTGGGTTTCTCATGCATGTTTTCGATGTAGGAAGATGCCCTTGAACCTGGAGATTTGGGACCCATGCGATGGGTAGCACGCAGTATTACTTTAAAGGGTCTGCGTTTGCTCACCCAACCTCACCAAACCTCTCAGCCCCAAGAGTGTCCACCCTTATGCCTCATCCAGCTGTGGGTCTAGATATGGTCAATCCAGGTTGCATCACAGCCCCTGAACGAATTGTGTAAGAATTTCTCTCTCTTTCCCTGTCTTTGTTTCATGGGTTTTTAAAAGTAATTTATTTTTATAATGGGGTTTAGCTGCTTTTCACGGCTGTGTTTATGCCGCTTTACACCCACTTGACACACTAACAGAGAGATAGCAATACATAGGTTTTAAGATTATTACTAGTCAGATATATTCTTGTGCGGTGAATCGGGCGTGTTGAGTCCAGTTCTCTGAGCAAGGAGTAGGTCTTGTCTATTACATATTGGGTTTATGGAACGGTATCTGAGCTAATTTGAAACTCTTGTTTTATGTATCACCCCACCTCACCTTTCCCGTTAAGCAGCCATAGTGTGTTTTCTGCATGTGTGACTCTGTTCTGTTTTGTAATTCAGTTCAAGTGTAACGGTTTTTACATTCCCTCTATAAGTGACACCTTATGAGAAGTGTCCTTTTCTGTGTGACTTATTTCACTTAGAATCGTCTTACCTAAATCCACTCATCATGCTGCTACAAGCCTTATGACATTGATTTCATGGCTGAGTGATATTCCATTGTACATAAGGACCACAACTTTTTTATCCATTTTTCGCTTTCCTGGGATATTTAAGGTGGAATGAAGTGGAGGTCCTTGTCAACAGAGCAGCCCTAAACTTTGGGGTGCTTGTGTCTTGCTGATTTTCAATTTTCCCACTTTATCCCCCCATGCGTGGAAGTGCCCTATGCTCTCTAAGCTGTGTTTTTTAGATGTTTCAGGACACACCGTACACTTCTCCAGAGTGGCTGTTGGCAATTTACATCCCGCCCATCAGTGTAGCAAGGCTCCCATTTCTCCATGGCCTGTCCTGCATTTCTGGTTTTGACACTTTTTTCAGCATGGCCCTTTTGACCGATGGGAAGCGAGACTTCTTTGTAGCGCTGATTTGCCTTTCCAGGTTGCTTGGTTGGCCAAAAAGGGCGTATGCGTTTTTTCCTGAATATATTCAGGAAAAAACGCATACGCCCTTTTTGGCCAAGGGCATCATTGTCAACGTTTTGCCGCTTTTCATGTGCTTTAAAGGCGATTCGAATCTACCTCCTGAAATCTGTTTCCTGCAATTCTGCCTTGATTTCAAATCCTCTTCTTTGCCTTCCCTCAATATATTTGTGGACGAGAGTTATCATTTATAACTCTGCAGGTGTGTGAATTGCAGTGCCCTGAAGCTCCATTTTACAACTCGCTTTTTTGGGAGCTGGCCGCAAAAGCGCAGGATGGCTTCAGGCCCTGTTCTGGTTCCGGGGGGCAGGCTGAGCCTGTGGTTAATTCTTCTTCCTGATGGGAAAATAGAGTGACCTGTGCCTGTCCCAACACCAAGAGCTAGTCTCTCATTGGTTCCCCGTCTTCCCGTGCATCCTCAGGACAAATTGCAACCTGTACGGAACAGGAGGTTAAAGGTGCTGATGCTCCAAGTAGGGAGATTGTTAGTAAAGTGGCTGGAATGGCGAACCCGAGCACAAGGAGATGAGAAATGAGGTGCGTTTTAGAAACCTTTCCCCATCACACGGTGTACCATCTTCTGGGTTTCTCATGCATGTTTTCGATGTAGGAAGATGCCCTTGAACCTGGAGATTTGGGACCCATGCGATGGGTAGCATGCAGTATTACTTTAAAGGGTCTGCGTTTGCTCACCCAACCTCACCAAACCTCTCAGCCCCAAGAGTGTCCACCCTTATGTCTCATCCAGCTGTGGGTCTAGATATGGTCAATCCAGGTTGCATCACAGCCCCTGAACGAATTGTGTAAGAATTTCTCTCTCTTTCCCTGTCTTTGTTTCATGGGTTTTTAAAAGTAATTTATTTTTATAATGGGGTTTAGCTGCTTTTCACGGCTGTGTTTATGCCGCTTTACACCCACTTGACACACTAACAGAGAGATAGCAATACATAGGTTTTAAGATTATTACTAGTCAGATATATTCTTGTGCGGTGAATCGGGCGTGTTGAGTCCAGTTCTCTGAGCAAGGAGTAGGTCTTGTCTATTACATATTGGGTTTATGGAACGGTATCTGAGCTAATTTGAAACTCTTGTTTTATGTATCACCCCACCTCACCTTTCCCGTTAAGCAGCCATAGTGTGTTTTCTGCATGTGTGACTCTGTTCTGTTTTGTAATTCAGTTCAAGTGTAACGGTTTTTACATTCCCTCTATAAGTGACACCTTATGAGAAGTGTCCTTTTCTGTGTGACTTATTTCACTTAGAATCGTCTTACCTAAATCCACTCATCATGCTGCTACAAGCCTTATGACATTGATTTCATGGCTGAGTGATATTCCATTGTACATAAGGACCACAACTTTTTTATCCATTTTTCGCTTTCCTGGGATATTTAAGGTGGAATGAAGTGGAGGTCCTTGTCAACAGAGCAGCCCTAAACTTTGGGGTGCTTGTGTCTTGCTGATTTTCAATTTTCCCACTTTATCCCCCCATGCGTGGAAGTGCCCTATGCTCTCTAAGCTGTGTTTTTTAGATGTTTCAGGACACACCGTACACTTCTCCAGAGTGGCTGTTGGCAATTTACATCCCGCCCATCAGTGTAGCAAGGCTCCCATTTCTCCATGGCCTGTCCTGCATTTCTGGTTTTGACACTTTTTTCAGCATGGCCCTTTTGACCGATGGGAAGCGAGACTTCTTTGTAGCGCTGATTTGCCTTTCCAGGTTGCTTGGTTGGCCAAAAAGGGCGTATGCGTTTTTTCCTGAATATATTCAGGAAAAAACGCATACGCCCTTTTTGGCCAAGGGCATCATTGTCAACCTTTTGCCGCTTTTCATGTGCTTTAAAGGCGATTCGAATCTACCTCCTGAAATCTGTTTCCTGCAATTCTGCCTTGATTTCAAATCCTCTTCTTTGCCTTCCCTCAATATATTTGTGGACGAGAGTTATCATTTATAACTCTGCAGGTTTGTGAATTGCAGTGCCCTGAAGCTCCATTTTACAAGTCGCTTTTTTGGGAGCTGGCCGCAAAAGCGCAGGATGGCTTCAGGCCCTGTTCTGGTTCCGGGGGGCAGGCTGAGCCTGTGGTTAATTCTTCTTCCTGATGGGAAAATAGAGTGACCTGTGCCTGTCCCAACACCAAGAGCTAGTCTCTCATTGGTTCCCCGTCTTCCCGTTCATCCTCAGGACAAATTGCAACCTGTACGGAACAGGAGGTTAAAGGTGCTGATGCTCCAAGTAGGGAGATTGTTAGTAAAGTGGCTGGAATGGCGAACCCGAGCACAAGGAGATGAGAAATGAGGTGCGTTTTAGAAACCTTTCCCCATCACACGGTGTACCATCTTCTGGGTTTCTCATGCATGTTTTCGATGTAGGAAGATGCCCTTGAACCTGGAGATTTGGGACCCATGCGATGGGTAGCACGCAGTATTACTTTAAAGGGTCTGCGTTTGCTCACCCAACCTCACCAAACCTCTCAGCCCCAAGAGTGTCCACCCTTATGTCTCATCCAGCTGTGGGTCTAGATATGGTCAATCCAGGTTGCATCACAGCCCCTGAACGAATTGTGTAAGTATTTCTCTCTCTTTCCCTGTCTTTGTTTCATGGGTTTTTAAAAGTAATTTATTTTTATAATGGGGTTTAGCTGCTTTTCACGGCTGTGTTTATGCCGCTTTACACCCACTTGATACACTAACAGAGAGATAGCAATACATAGGTTTTAAGATTATTACTAGTCAGATATATTCTTGTGCGGTGAATCGGGCGTGTTGAGTCCAGTTCTCTGAACAAGGAGTAGGTCTTGTCTATTACATATTGGGTTTATGGAACGGTATCTGAGCTAATTTGAAACTCTTGTTTTATGTATCACCCCACCTCACCTTTCCCGTTAAGCAGCCATAGTGTGTTTTCTGCATGTGTGACTCTGTTCTGTTTTGTAATTCAGTTCAAGTGTAACGGTTTTTACATTCCCTCTATAAGTGACACCTTATGAGAAGTGTCCTTTTCTGTGTGACTTATTTCACTTAGAATCGTCTTACCTAAATCCACTCATCATGCTGCTACAAGCCTTATGACATTGATTTCATGGCTGAGTGATATTCCATTGTACATAAGGACCACAACTTTTTTATCCATTTTTCGCTTTCCTGGGATATTTAAGGTGGAATGAAGTGGAGGTCCTTGTCAACAGAGCAGCCCTAAACTTTGGGGTGCTTGTGTCTTGCTGATTTTCAATTTTCCCACTTTATCCCCCCATGCGTGGAAGTGCCCTATGCTCTCTAAGCTGTGTTTTTTAGATGTTTCAGGACACACCGTACACTTCTCCAGAGTGGCTGTTGGCAATTTACATCCCGCCCATCAGTGTAGCAAGGCTCCCATTTCTCCATGGCCTGTCCTGCATTTCTGGTTTTGACACTTTTTTCAGCATGGCCCTTTTGACCGATGGGAAGCGAGACTTCTTTGTAGCGCTGATTTGCCTTTCCAGGTTGCTTGGTTGGCCAAAAAGGGCGTATGCGTTTTTTCCTGAATATATTCAGGAAAAAACGCATACGCCCTTTTTGGCCAAGGGCATCATTGTCAACCTTTTGCCGCTTTTCATGTGCTTTAAAGGCGATTCGAATCTACCTCCTGAAATCTGTTTCCTGCAATTCTGCCTTGATTTCAAATCCTCTTCTTTGCCTTCCCTCAATATATTTGTGGACGAGAGTTATCATTTATAACTCTGCAGGTTTGTGAATTGCAGTGCCCTGAAGCTCCATTTTACAAGTCGCTTTTTTGGGAGCTGGCCGCAAAAGCGCAGGATGGCTTCAGGCCCTGTTCTGGTTCCGGGGGGCAGGCTGAGCCTGTGGTTAATTCTTCTTCCTGATGGGAAAATAGAGTGACCTGTGCCTGTCCCAACACCAAGAGCTAGTCTCTCATTGGTTCCCCGTCTTCCCGTTCATCCTCAGGACAAATTGCAACCTGTACGGAACAGGAGGTTAAAGGTGCTGATGCTCCAAGTAGGGAGATTGTTAGTAAAGTGGCTGGAATGGCGAACCCGAGCACAAGGAGATGAGAAATGAGGTGCGTTTTAGAAACCTTTCCCCATCACACGGTGTACCATCTTCTGGGTTTCTCATGCATGTTTTCGATGTAGGAAGATGCCCTTGAACCTGGAGATTTGGGACCCATGCGATGGGTAGCACGCAGTATTACTTTAAAGGGTCTGCGTTTGCTCACCCAACCTCACCAAACCTCTCAGCCCCAAGAGTGTCCACCCTTATGTCTCATCCAGCTGTGGGTCTAGATATGGTCAATCCAGGTTGCATCACAGCCCCTGAACGAATTGTGTAAGAATTTCTCTCTCTTTCCCTGTCTTTGTTTCATGGGTTTTTAAAAGTAATTTATTTTTATAATGGGGTTTAGCTGCTTTTCACGGCTGTGTTTATGCCGCTTTACACCCACTTGACACACTAACAGAGAGATAGCAATACATAGGTTTTAAGATTATTACTAGTCAGATATATTCTTGTGCGGTGAATCGGGCGTGTTGAGTCCAGTTCTCTGAGCAAGGAGTAGGTCTTGTCTATTACATATTGGGTTTATGGAACGGTATCTGAGCTAATTTGAAACTCTTGTTTTATGTATCACCCCACCTCACCTTTCCCGTTAAGCAGCCATAGTGTGTTTTCTGCATGTGTGACTCTGTTCTGTTTTGTAATTCAGTTCAAGTGTAACGGTTTTTACATTCCCTCTATAAGTGACACCTTATGAGAAGTGTCCTTTTCTGTGTGACTTATTTCACTTAGAATCGTCTTACCTAAATCCACTCATCATGCTGCTACAAGCCTTATGACATTGATTTCATGGCTGAGTGATATTCCATTGTACATAAGGACCACAACTTTTTTATCCATTTTTCGCTTTCCTGGGATATTTAAGGTGGAATGAAGTGGAGGTCCTTGTCAACAGAGCAGCCCTAAACTTTGGGGTGCTTGTGTCTTGCTGATTTTCAATTTTCCCACTTTATCCCCCCATGCGTGGAAGTGCCCTATGCTCTCTAAGCTGTGTTTTTTAGATGTTTCAGGACACACCGTACACTTCTCCAGAGTGGCTGTTGGCAATTTACATCCCGCCCATCAGTGTAGCAAGGCTCCCATTTCTCCATGGCCTGTCCTGCATTTCTGGTTTTGACACTTTTTTCAGCATGGCCCTTTTGACCGATGGGAAGCGAGACTTCTTTGTAGCGCTGATTTGCCTTTCCAGGTTGCTTGGTTGGCCAAAAAGGGCATCATTGTCAACGTTTTGCCGCTTTTCATGTGCTTTAAAGGCGATTCGAATCTACCTCCTGAAATCTGTTTCCTGCAATCTGCCTTGATTTCAAATCATCTTTTTTGCCTTCCCTCAATATATTTGTGGACGAGAGTTATCATTTATAACTCTGCAGGTTTGTGAATTGCAGTGCCCTGAAGCTCCATCTTACAACTCGCTTTTTTGGGAGCTGGCCGCAAAAGCGCAGGATGGCTTCAGGCCCTGTTCTGGTTCCGGGGGGCAGGCTGAGCCTGTGGTTAATTCTTCTTCCTGATGGGAAAATAGAGTGACCTGTGCCTGTCCCAACACCAAGAGCTAGTCTCTCATTGGTTCCCCGTCTTCCCGTGCATCCTCAGGACAAATTGCAACCTGTACGGAACAGGAGGTTAAAGGTGCTGATGCTCCAAGTAGGGAGATTGTTAGTAAAGTGGCTGGAATGGCGAACCCGAGCACAAGGAGATGAGAAATGAGGTGCGTTTTAGAAACCTTTCCCCATCACACGGTGTACCATCTTCTGGGTTTCTCATGCATGTTTTCGATGTAGGAAGATGCCCTTGAACCTGGAGATTTGGGACCCATGCGATGGGTAGCACGCAGTATTACTTTAAAGGGTCTGCGTTTGCTCACCCAACCTCACCAAACCTCTCAGCCCCAAGAGTGTCCACCCTTATGTCTCTTCCAGCTGTGGGTCTAGATATGGTCAATCCAGGTTGCATCACAGCCCCTGAACGAATTGTGTAAGAATTTCTCTCTCTTTCCCTGTCTTTGTTTCATGGGTTTTTAAAAGTAATTTATTTTTATAATGGGGTTTAGCTGCTTTTCACGGCTGTGTTTATGCCGCTTTACACCCACTTGACACACTAACAGAGAGCTATCAATACATAGGTTTTAAGATTATTACTAGTCAGATATATTCTTGTGCGGTGAATCGGGCGTGTTGAGTCCAGTTCTCTGAGCAAGGAGTAGGTCTTGTCTATTACATATTGGGTTTATGGAACGGTATCTGATCTAATTTGAAACTCTTGTTTTATGTATCACCCCACCTCACCTTTCCCGTTAAGCAGCCATAGTGTGTTTTCTGCATGTGTGACTCTGTTCTGTTTTGTAATTCAGTTCAACTGTAACGGTTTTTACATTCCCTCTATAAGTGACACCTTATGAGAAGTGTCCTTTTCTGTGTGACTTATTTCACTTAGAATCGTCTTACCTAAATCCACTCATCATGCTGCTACTAGCCTTATGACATTGATTTCATGGCTGAGTGATATTCCATTGTACATAAGGACCACAATTTTTTATCCATTTTTCGCTTTCCTGGGATATTTAAGGTGGAATGACGTGGAGGTCCTTGTCAACAGAGCAGCCCTAAACTTTGGGGTGCTTGTGTCTTGCTGATTTTCAATTTTCCCACTTTATCCCCCCATGCGTGGAAGTGCCCTATGCTCTCTAAGCTGTGTTTTTTAGATGTTTCAGGACACACCGTACACTTCTCCAGAGTGGCTGTTGGCAATTTACATCCCGCCCATCAGTGTAGCAAGGCTCCCATTTCTCCATGGCCTGTCCTGCATTTCTGGTTTTGACACTTTTTTCAGCATGGCCCTTTTGACCGATGGGAAGCGAGACTTCTTTGTAGCGCTGATTTGCATTTCCAGGTTGCTTGGTTGGCCAAAAAGGGCGTATGCGTTTTTTCCTGAATATATTCAGGAAAAAACGCATACGCCCTTTTTGGCCAAGGGCATCATTGTCAACGTTTTGCCGCTTTTCATGTGCTTTAAAGGCGATTCGAATCTACCTCCTGAAATCTGTTTCCTGCAATTCTGCCTTGATTTCAAATCCTCTTCTTTGCCTTCCCTCAATATATTTGTGGACGAGAGTTATCATTTATAACTCTGCAGGTTTGTGAATTGCAGTGCCCTGAAGCTCCATTTTACAACTCGCTTTTTTGGGAGCTGGCCGCAAAAGCGCAGGATGGCTTCAGGCCCTGTTCTGGTTCCGGGGGGCAGGCTGAGCCTGTGGTTAATTCTTCTTCCTGATGGGAAAATAGAGTGACCTGTGCCTGTCCCAACACCAAGAGCTAGTCTCTCATTGGTTCCCCGTCTTCCCGTGCATCCTCAGGACAAATTGCAACCTGTACGGAACAGGAGGTTAAAGGTGCTGATGCTCCAAGTAGGGAGATTGTTAGTAAAGTGGCTGGAATGGCGAACCCGAGCACAAGGAGATGAGAAATGAGGTGCGTTTTAGAAACCTTTCCCCATCACACGGTGTACCATCTTCTGGGTTTCTCATGCATGTTTTCGATGTAGGAAGATGCCCTTGAACCTGGAGATTTGGGACCCATGCGATGGGTAGCACGCAGTATTACTTTAAAGGGTCTGCGTTTGCTCACACAACCTCACCAAACCTCTCAGCCCCAAGAGTGTCCACCCTTATGTCTCATCCAGCTGTGGGTCTAGATATGGTCAATCCAGGTTGCATCACAGCCCCTGAACGAATTGTGTAAGAATTTCTCTCTCTTTCCCTGTCTTTGTTTCATGGGTTTTTAAAAGTAATTTATTTTTATAATGGGGTTTAGCTGCTTTTCACGGCTGTGTTTATGCCGCTTTACACCCACTTGACACACTAACAGAGAGATAGCAATACATAGGTTTTAAGATTATTACTAGTCAGATATATTCTTGTGCGGTGAATCGGGCGTGTTGAGTCCAGTTCTCTGAGCAAGGAGTAGGTCTTGTCTATTACATATTGGGTTTATGGAACGGTATCTGAGCTAATTTGAAACTCTTGTTTTATGTATCACCCCACCTCACCTTTCCCGTTAAGCAGCCATAGTGTGTTTTCTGCATGTGTGACTCTGTTCTGTTTTGTAATTCAGTTCAAGTGTAACGGTTTTTACATTCCCTCTATAAGTGACACCTTATGAGAAGTGTCCTTTTCTGTGTGACTTATTTCACTTAGAATCGTCTTACCTAAATCCACTCATCACGCTGCTACAAGCCTTATGACATTGATTTCATGGCTGAGTGATATTCCATTGTACATAAGGACCACAACTTTTTTATCCATTTTTCGCTTTCCTGGGATATTTAAGGTGGAATGAAGTGGAGGTCCTTGTCAACAGAGCAGCCCTAAACTTTGGGGTGCTTGTGTCTTGCTGATTTTCAATTTTCCCACTTTATCCCCCCATGCGTGGAAGTGCCCTATGCTCTCTAAGCTGTGTTTTTTAGATGTTTCAGGACACACCGTACACTTCTCCAGAGTGGCTGTTGGCAATTTACATCCCGCCCATCAGTGTAGCAAGGCTCCCATTTCTCCATGGCCTGTCCTGCATTTCTGGTTTTGACACTTTTTTCAGCATGGCCCTTTTGACCGATGGGAAGCGAGACTTCTTTGTAGCGCTGATTTGCCTTTCCAGGTTGCTTGGTTGGCCAAAAAGGGCGTATGCGTTTTTTCCTGAATATATTCAGGAAAAAACGCATACGCCCTTTTTGGCCAAGGGCATCATTGTCAACGTTTTGCCGCTTTTCATGTGCTTTAAAAGCGATTCGAATCTACCTCCTGAAATCTGTTTCCTGCAATTCTGCCTTGATTTCAAATCCTCTTCTTTGCCTTCCCTCAATATATTTGTGGACGAGAGTTATCATTTATAACTCTGCAGGTTTGTGAATTGCAGTGCCCTGAAGCTCCATTTTACAAGTCGCTTTTTTGGGAGCTGGCCGCAAAAGCGCAGGATGGCTTCAGGCCCTGTTCTGGTTCCGGGGGGCAGGCTGAGCCTGTGGTTAATTCTTCTTCCTGATGGGAAAATAGAGTGACCTGTGCCTGTCCCAACACCAAGAGCTAGTCTCTCATTGGTTCCCCGTCTTCCCGTGCATCCTCAGGACAAATTGCAACCTGTACGGAACAGGAGGTTAAAGGTGCTGATGCTCCAAGTAGGGAGATTGTTAGTAAAGTGGCTGGAATGGCGAACCCGAGCACAAGGAGATGAGAAATGAGGTGCGTTTTAGAAACCTTTCCCCATCACACGGTGTACCATCTTCTGGGTTTCTCATGCATGTTTTCGATGTAGGAAGATGCCCTTGAACCTGGAGATTTGGGACCCATGTGATGGGTAGCACGCAGTATTACTTTAAAGGGTCTGCGTTTGCTCACCCAACCTCACCAAACCTCTCAGCCCCAAGAGTGTCCACCCTTATGTCTCTTCCAGCTGTGGGTCTAGATATGGTCAATCCAGGTTGCATCACAGCCCCTGAACGAATTGTGTAAGAATTTCTCTCTCTTTCCCTGTCTTTGTTTCATGGGTTTTTAAAAGTAATTTATTTTTATAATGGGGTTTAGCTGCTTTTCACGGCTGTGTTTATGCCGCTTTACACCCACTTGACACACTAACAGAGAGATATCAATACATAGGTTTTAAGATTATTACTAGTCAGATATATTCTTGTGCGGTGAATCGGGCGTGTTGAGTCCAGTTCTCTGAGCAAGGAGTAGGTCTTGTCTATTACATATTGGGTTTATGGAACGGTATCTGAGCTAATTTGAAACTCTTGTTTTATGTATCACCCCACCTCACCTTTCCCGTTAAGCAGCCATAGTGTGTTTTCTGCATGTGTCACTCTGTTCTGTTTTGTAATTCAGTTCAAGTGTAACGGTTTTTACATTCCCTCTATAAGTGACACCTTATGAGAAGTGTCCTTTTCTGTGTGACTTATTTCACTTAGAATCGTCTTACCTAAATCCACTCATCATGCTGCTACTAGCCTTATGACATTGATTTCATGGCTGAGTGATATTCCATTGTATATAAAGACCTCAATTTTTTATCCATTTTTCGCTTTCCTGGGATATTTAAGGTGGAATGAAGTGGAGGTCCTTGTCAACAGAGCAGCCCTAAACTTTGGGGTGCTTGTGTCTTGCTGATTTTCAATTTTCCCACTTTATCCCCCCATGCGTGGAAGTGCCCTATGCTCTCTAAGCTGTGTTTTTTAGATGTTTCAGGACACACCGTACACTTCTCCAGAGTGGTTGTTGGCAATTTACATCCCGCCCATCAATGTAGCAAGGCTCCCATTTCTCCATGGCCTGTCCTGCATTTCTGGTTTTGACACTTTTTTCAGCATGGCCCTTTTGACCGATGGGAAGCGAGACTTCTTTGTAGCGCTGATTTGCCTTTCCAGGTTGCTTGGTTGGCCAAAAAGGGCGTATGCGTTTTTTCCTGAATATATTCAGGAAAAAACGCATACGCCCTTTTTGGCCAAGGGCATCATTGTCAACGTTTTGCCGCTTTTCATGTGCTTTAAAGGCGATTCGAATCTACCTCCTGAAATCTGTTTCCTGCAATTCTGCCTTGATTTCAAATCCTGTTCTTTGCCTTCCCTCAATATATTTGTGGACGAGAGTTATCATTTATAACTCTGCAGGTTTGTGAATTGCAGTGCCCTGAAGCTCCATTTTACAACTCGCTTTTTTGGGAGCTGGCCGCAAAAGCGCAGGATGGCTTCAGGCCCTGTTCTGGTTCCGGGGGGCAGGCTGAGCCTGTGGTTAATTCTTCTTCCTGATGGGAAAATAGAGTGACCTGTGCCTGTCCCAACACCAAGAGCTAGTCTCTCATTGGTTCCCCGTCTTCCCGTGCATCCTCAGGACAAATTGCAACCTGTACGGAACAGGAGGTTAAAGGTGCTGATGCTCCAAGTAGGGAGATTGTTAGTAAAGTGGCTGGAATGGCGAACCCGAGCACAAGGAGATGAGAAATGAGGTGCGTTTTAGAAACCTTTCCCCATCACACGGTGTACCATCTTTTGGGTTTCTCATGCATGTTTTCGATGTAGGAAGATGCCCTTGAACCTGGAGATTTGGGACCCATGCGATGGGTAGCACGCAGTATTACTTTAAAGGGTCTGCGTTTGCTCACACAACCTCACCAAACCTCTCAGCCCCAAGAGTGTCCACCCTTATGTCTCATCCAGCTGTGGGTCTAGATATGGTCAATCCAGGTTGCATCACAACCCCTGAACGAATTGTGTAAGAATTTCTCTCTCTTTCCCTGTCTTTGTTTCATGGGTTTTTAAAAGTAATTTATTTTTATAATGGGGTTTAGCTGCTTTTCACGGCTGTGTTTATGCCGCTTTACACCCACTTGACACACTAACAGAGAGATAGCAATACATAGGTTTTAAGATTATTACTAGTCAGATATATTCTTGTGCGGTGAATCGGGCGTGTTGAGTCCAGTTCTCTGAGCAAGGAGTAGGTCTTGTCTATTACATATTGGGTTTATGGAACGGTATCTGAGCTAATTTGAAACTCTTGTTTTATGTATCACCCCACCTCACCTTTCCCGTTAAGCAGCCATAGTGTGTTTTCTGCATGTGTGACTCTGTTCTGTTTTGTAATTCAGTTCAAGTGTAACGGTTTTTACATTCCCTCTATAAGTGACACCTTATGAGAAGTGTCCTTTTCTGTGTGACTTATTTCACTTAGAATCGTCTTACCTAAATCCACTCATCATGCTGCTACAAGCCTTATGACATTGATTTCATGGCTGAGTGATATTCCATTGTACATAAGGACCACAACTTTTTTATCCATTTTTCGCTTTCCTGGGATATTTAAGGTGGAATGAAGTGGAGGTCCTTGTCAACAGAGCAGCCCTAAACTTTGGGGTGCTTGTGTCTTGCGGATTTTCAATTTTCCCACTTTATCCCCCCATGCGTGGAAGTGCCCTATGCTCTCTAAGCTGTGTTTTTTAGATGTTTCAGGACACACCGTACACTTCTCCAGAGTGGCTGTTGGCAATTTACATCCCGCCCATCAGTGTAGCAAGGCTCCCATTTCTCCATGGCCTGTCCTGCATTTCTGGTTTTGACACTTTTTTCAGCATGGCCCTTTTGACCGATGGGAAGCGAGACTTCTTTGTAGCGCTGATTTGCCTTTCCAGGTTGCTTGGTTGGCCAAAAAGGGCGTATGCGTTTTTTCCTGAATATATTCAGGAAAAAACGCATACGCCCTTTTTGGCCAAGGGCATCATTGTCAACGTTTTGCCGCTTTTCATGTGCTTTAAAAGCGATTCGAATCTACCTCCTGAAATCTGTTTCCTGCAATTCTGCCTTGATTTCAAATCCTCTTCTTTGCCTTCCCTCAATATATTTGTGGACGAGAGTTATCATTTATAACTCTGCAGGTTTGTGAATTGCAGTGCCCTGAAGCTCCATTTTACAAGTCGCTTTTTTGGGAGCTGGCCGCAAAAGCGCAGGATGGCTTCAGGCCCTGTTCTGGTTCCGGGGGGCAGGCTGAGCCTGTGGTTAATTCTTCTTCCTGATGGGAAAATAGAGTGACCTGTGCCTGTCCCAACACCAAGAGCTAGTCTCTCATTGGTTCCCCGTCTTCCCGTGCATCCTCAGGACAAATTGCAACCTGTACGGAACAGGAGGTTAAAGGTGCTGATGCTCCAAGTAGGGAGATTGTTAGTAAAGTGGCTGGAATGGCGAACCCGAGCACAAGGAGATGAGAAATGAGGTGCGTTTTAGAAACCTTTCCCCATCACACGGTGTACCATCTTCTGGGTTTCTCATGCATGTTTTCGATGTAGGAAGATGCCCTTGAACCTGGAGATTTGGGACCCATGTGATGGGTAGCACGCAGTATTACTTTAAAGGGTCTGCGTTTGCTCACCCAACCTCACCAAACCTCTCAGCCCCAAGAGTGTCCACCCTTATGTCTCTTCCAGCTGTGGGTCTAGATATGGTCAATCCAGGTTGCATCACAGCCCCTGAACGAATTGTGTAAGAATTTCTCTCTCTTTCCCTGTCTTTGTTTCATGGGTTTTTAAAAGTAATTTATTTTTATAATGGGGTTTAGCTGCTTTTCACGGCTGTGTTTATGCCGCTTTACACCCACTTGACACACTAACAGAGAGATATCAATACATAGGTTTTAAGATTATTACTAGTCAGATATATTCTTGTGCGGTGAATCGGGCGTGTTGAGTCCAGTTCTCTGAGCAAGGAGTAGGTCTTGTCTATTACATATTGGGTTTATGGAACGGTATCTGAGCTAATTTGAAACTCTTGTTTTATGTATCACCCCACCTCACCTTTCCCGTTAAGCAGCCATAGTGTGTTTTCTGCATGTGTCACTCTGTTCTGTTTTGTAATTCAGTTCAAGTGTAACGGTTTTTACATTCCCTCTATAAGTGACACCTTATGAGAAGTGTCCTTTTCTGTGTGACTTATTTCACTTAGAATCGTCTTACCTAAATCCACTCATCATGCTGCTACTAGCCTTATGACATTGATTTCATGGCTGAGTGATATTCCATTGTATATAAAGACCTCAATTTTTTATCCATTTTTCGCTTTCCTGGGATATTTAAGGTGGAATGAAGTGGAGGTCCTTGTCAACAGAGCAGCCCTAAACTTTGGGGTGCTTGTGTCTTGCTGATTTTCAATTTTCCCACTTTATCCCCCCATGCGTGGAAGTGCCCTATGCTCTCTAAGCTGTGTTTTTTAGATGTTTCAGGACACACCGTACACTTCTCCAGAGTGGCTGTTGGCAATTTACATCCCGCCCATCAGTGTAGCAAGGCTCCCATTTCTCCATGGCCTGTCCTGCATTTCTGGTTTTGACACTTTTTTCAGCATGGCCCTTTTGACCGATGGGAAGCGAGACTTCTTTGTAGCGCTGATTTGCCTTTCCAGGTTGCTTGGTTGGCCAAAAAGGGCGTATGCGTTTTTTCCTGAATATATTCAGGAAAAAACGCATACGCCCTTTTTGGCCAAGGGCATCATTGTCAACGTTTTGCCGCTTTTCATGTGCTTTAAAGGCGATTCGAATCTACCTCCTGAAATCTGTTTCCTGCAATTCTGCCTTGATTTCAAACCCTCTTCTTTGCCTTCCCTCAATATATTTGTGGACGAGAGTTATCATTTATAACTCTGCAGGTTTGTGAATTGCAGTGCCCTGAAGCTCCATTTTACAAGTCGCTTTTTTGGGAGCTGGCCGCAAAAGCGCAGGATGGCTTCAGGCCCTGTTCTGGTTCCGGGGGGCAGGCTGGGCCTGTGGTTAATTCTTCTTCCTGATGGGAAAATAGAGTGACCTGTGCCTGTCCCAACACCAAGAGCTAGTCTCTCATTGGTTCCCCGTCTTCCCGTGCATCCTCAGGACAAATTGCAACCTGTACGGAACAGGAGGTTAAAGGTGCTGATGCTCCAAGTAGGGAGATTGCTAGTAAAGTGGCTGGAATGGCGAACCCGAGCACAAGAGGATGAGAAATGAGGTGCGTTTTAGAAACCTTTCCCCATCACACGGTGTACCATCTTCTGGGTTTCTTATGCATGTTTTCGATGTAGGAAGATGCCCTTGAACCTGGAGATTTGGGACCCATGCGATGGGTAGCACGCAGTATTACTTTAAAGGGTCTGCGTTTGCTCACCCAACCTCACCAAACCTCTCAGCCCCAAGAGTGTCCACCCTTATGTCTCATCCAGCTGTGGGTCTAGATATGGTCAATCCAGGTTGCATCACAGCCCCTGAACGAATTGTGTAAGAATTTCTCTCTCTTTCCCTGTCTTTGTTTCATGGGTTTTTAAAAGTAATTTATTTTTATAATGGGGTTTAGCTGCTTTTCACGGCTGTGTTTATGCCGCTTTACACCCACTTGACACACTAACAGAGAGATAGCAATACATAGGTTTTAAGATTATTACTAGTCATATATATTCTTGTGCGGTGAATCGGGCGTGTTGAGTCCAGTTCTCTGAGCAAGGAGTAGGTCTTGTCTATTACATATTGGGTTTATGGAACGGTATCTGAGCTAATTTGAAACTCCTGTTTTATGTATCACCCCACCTCACCTTTCCCGTTAAGCAGCCATAGTGTGTTTTCTGCATGTGTGACTCTGTTCTGTTTTGTAATTCAGTTCAAGTGTAACGTTTTTTACATTCCCTCTATAAGTGACACCTTATGAGAAGTGTCCTTTTCTGTGTGACTTATTTCACTTAGAATCGTCTTACCTAAATCCACTCATCATGCTGCTACAAGCCTTATGACATTGATTTCATGGCTGAGTGATATTCCATTGTACATAAGGACCACAACTTTTTTATCCATTTTTCGCTTTCCTGGGATATTTAAGGTGGAATGAAGTGGAGGTCCTTGTCAACAGAGCAGCCCTAAACTTTGGGGTGCTTGTGTCTTGCTGATTTTCAATTTTCCCACTTTATCCCCCCATGCGTGGAAGTGCCCTATGCTCTCTAAGCTGTGTTTTTTAGATGTTTCAGGACACACCGTACACTTCTCCAGAGTGGCTGTTGGCAATTTACATCCCGCCCATCAGTGTAGCAAGGCTCCCATTTCTCCATGGCCTGTCCTGCATTTCTGGTTTTGACACTTTTTTCAGCATGGCCCTTTTGACCGATGGGAAGCGAGACTTCTTTGTAGCGCTGATTTGCCTTTCCAGGTTGCTTGGTTGGCCAAAAAGGGCGTATGCGTTTTTTCCTGAATATATTCAGGAAAAAACGCATACGCCCTTTTTGGCCAAGGGCATCATTGTCAACGTTTTGCCGCTTTTCATGTGCTTTAAAGGCGATTCGAATCTACCTCCTGAAATCTGTTTCCTGCAATTCTGCCTTGATTTCAAACCCTCTTCTTTGCCTTCCCTCAATATATTTGTGGACGAGAGTTATCATTTATAACTCTGCAGGTTTGTGAATTGCAGTGCCCTGAAGCTCCATTTTACAAGTCGCTTTTTTGGGAGCTGGCCGCAAAAGCGCAGGATGGCTTCAGGCCCTGTTCTGGTTCCGGGGGGCAGGCTGGGCCTGTGGTTAATTCTTCTTCCTGATGGGAAAATAGAGTGACCTGTGCCTGTCCCAACACCAAGAGCTAGTCTCTCATTGGTTCCCCGTCTTCCCGTGCATCCTCAGGACAAATTGCAACCTGTACGGAACAGGAGGTTAAAGGTGCTGATGCTCCAAGTAGGGAGATTGCTAGTAAAGTGGCTGGAATGGCGAACCCGAGCACAAGAGGATGAGAAATGAGGTGCGTTTTAGAAACCTTTCCCCATCACACGGTGTACCATCTTCTGGGTTTCTTATGCATGTTTTCGATGTAGGAAGATGCCCTTGAACCTGGAGATTTGGGACCCATGCGATGGGTAGCACGCAGTATTACTTTAAAGGGTCTGCGTTTGCTCACCCAACCTCACCAAACCTCTCAGCCCCAAGAGTGTCCACCCTTATGTCTCATCCAGCTGTGGGTCTAGATATGGTCAATCCAGGTTGCATCACAGCCCCTGAACGAATTGTGTAAGAATTTCTCTCTCTTTCCCTGTCTTTGTTTCATGGGTTTTTAAAAGTAATTTATTTTTATAATGGGGTTTAGCTGCTTTTCACGGCTGTGTTTATGCCGCTTTACACCCACTTGACACACTAACAGAGAGATAGCAATACATAGGTTTTAAGATTATTACTAGTCATATATATTCTTGTGCGGTGAATCGGGCGTGTTGAGTCCAGTTCTCTGAGCAAGGAGTAGGTCTTGTCTATTACATATTGGGTTTATGGAACGGTATCTGAGCTAATTTGAAACTCCTGTTTTATGTATCACCCCACCTCACCTTTCCCGTTAAGCAGCCATAGTGTGTTTTCTGCATGTGTGACTCTGTTCTGTTTTGTAATTCAGTTCAAGTGTAACGTTTTTTACATTCCCTCTATAAGTGACACCTTATGAGAAGTGTCCTTTTCTGTGTGACTTATTTCACTTAGAATCGTCTTACCTAAATCCACTCATCATGCTGCTACAAGCCTTATGACATTGATTTCATGGCTGAGTGATATTCCATTGTACATAAGGACCACAACTTTTTTATCCATTTTTCGCTTTCCTGGGATATTTAAGGTGGAATGAAGTGGAGGTCCTTGTCAACAGAGCAGCCCTAAACTTTGGGGTGCTTGTGTCTTGCTGATTTTCAATTTTCCCACTTTATCCCCCCATGCGTGGAAGTGCCCTATGCTCTCTAAGCTGTGTTTTTTAGATGTTTCAGGACACACCGTACACTTCTCCAGAGTGGCTGTTGGCAATTTACATCCCGCCCATCAGTGTAGCAAGGCTCCCATTTCTCCATGGCCTGTCCTGCATTTCTGGTTTTGACACTTTTTTCAGCATGGCCCTTTTGACCGATGGGAAGCGAGACTTCTTTGTAGCGCTGATTTGCCTTTCCAGGTTGCTTGGTTGGCCAAAAAGGGCGTATGCGTTTTTTCCTGAATATATTCAGGAAAAAACGCATACGCCCTTTTTGGCCAAGGGCATCATTGTCAACGTTTTGCCGCTTTTCATGTGCTTTAAAGGCGATTCGAATCTACCTCCTGAAATCTGTTTCCTGCAATTCTGCCTTGATTTCAAACCCTCTTCTTTGCCTTCCCTCAATATATTTGTGGACGAGAGTTATCATTTATAACTCTGCAGGTTTGTGAATTGCAGTGCCCTGAAGCTCCATTTTACAAGTCGCTTTTTTGGGAGCTGGCCGCAAAAGCGCAGGATGGCTTCAGGCCCTGTTCTGGTTCCGGGGGGCAGGCTGGGCCTGTGGTTAATTCTTCTTCCTGATGGGAAAATAGAGTGACCTGTGCCTGTCCCAACACCAAGAGCTAGTCTCTCATTGGTTCCCCGTCTTCCCGTGCATCCTCAGGACAAATTGCAACCTGTACGGAACAGGAGGTTAAAGGTGCTGATGCTCCAAGTAGGGAGATTGCTAGTAAAGTGGCTGGAATGGCGAACCCGAGCACAAGAGGATGAGAAATGAGGTGCGTTTTAGAAACCTTTCCCCATCACACGGTGTACCATCTTCTGGGTTTCTTATGCATGTTTTCGATGTAGGAAGATGCCCTTGAACCTGGAGATTTGGGACCCATGCGATGGGTAGCACGCAGTATTACTTTAAAGGGTCTGCGTTTGCTCACCCAACCTCACCAAACCTCTCAGCCCCAAGAGTGTCCACCCTTATGTCTCATCCAGCTGTGGGTCTAGATATGGTCAATCCAGGTTGCATCACAGCCCCTGAACGAATTGTGTAAGAATTTCTCTCTCTTTCCCTGTCTTTGTTTCATGGGTTTTTAAAAGTAATTTATTTTTATAATGGGGTTTAGCTGCTTTTCACGGCTGTGTTTATGCCGCTTTACACCCACTTGACACACTAACAGAGAGATAGCAATACATAGGTTTTAAGATTATTACTAGTCATATATATTCTTGTGCGGTGAATCGGGCGTGTTGAGTCCAGTTCTCTGAGCAAGGAGTAGGTCTTGTCTATTACATATTGGGTTTATGGAACGGTATCTGAGCTAATTTGAAACTCTTGTTTTATGTATCACCCCACCTCACCTTTCCCGTTAAGCAGCCATAGTGTGTTTTCTGCATGTGTGACTCTGTTCTGTTTTGTAATTCAGTTCAAGTGTAACGTTTTTTACATTCCCTCTATAAGTGACACCTTATGAGAAGTGTCCTTTTCTGTGTGACTTATTTCACTTAGAATCGTCTTACCTAAATCCACTCATCATGCTGCTACAAGCCTTATGACATTGATTTCATGGCTGAGTGATATTCCATTGTACATAAGGACCACAACTTTTTTATCCATTTTTCGCTTTCCTGGGATATTTAAGGTGGAATGAAGTGGAGGTCCTTGTCAACAGAGCAGCCCTAAACTTTGGGGTGCTTGTGTCTTGCTGATTTTCAATTTTCCCACTTTATCCCCCCATGCGTGGAAGTGCCCTATGCTCTCTAAGCTGTGTTTTTTAGATGTTTCAGGACACACCGTACACTTCTCCAGAGTGGCTGTTGGCAATTTACATCCCGCCCATCAGTGTAGCAAGGCTCCCATTTCTCCATGGCCTGTCCTGCATTTCTGGTTTTGACACTTTTTTCAGCATGGCCCTTTTGACCGATGGGAAGCGAGACTTCTTTGTAGCGCTGATTTGCCTTTCCAGGTTGCTTGGTTGGCCAAAAAGGGCGTATGCGTTTTTTCCTGAATATATTCAGGAAAAAACGCATACGCCCTTTTTGGCCAAGGGCATCATTGTCAACGTTTTGCCGCTTTTCATGTGCTTTAAAGGCGATTCGAATCTACCTCCTGAAATCTGTTTCCTGCAATTCTGCCTTGATTTCAAACCCTCTTCTTTGCCTTCCCTCAATATATTTGTGGACGAGAGTTATCATTTATAACTCTGCAGGTTTGTGAATTGCAGTGCCCTGAAGCTCCATTTTACAAGTCGCTTTTTTGGGAGCTGGCCGCAAAAGCGCAGGATGGCTTCAGGCCCTGTTCTGGTTCCGGGGGGCAGGTTGGGCCTGTGGTTAATTCTTCTTCCTGATGGGAAAATAGAGTGACCTGTGCCTGTCCCAACACCAAGAGCTAGTCTCTCATTGGTTCCCCGTCTTCCCGTGCATCCTCAGGACAAATTGCAACCTGTACGGAACAGGAGGTTAAAGGTGCTGATGCTCCAAGTAGGGAGATTGCTAGTAAAGTGGCTGGAATGGCGAACCCGAGCACAAGAGGATGAGAAATGAGGTGCGTTTTAGAAACCTTTCCCCATCACACGGTGTACCATCTTCTGGGTTTCTTATGCATGTTTTCGATGTAGGAAGATGCCCTTGAACCTGGAGATTTGGGACCCATGCGATGGGTAGCACGCAGTATTACTTTAAAGGGTCTGCGTTTGCTCACCCAACCTCACCAAACCTCTCAGCCCCAAGAGTGTCCACCCTTATGTCTCATCCAGCTGTGGGTCTAGATATGGTCAATCCAGGTTGCATCACAGCCCCTGAACGAATTGTGTAAGAATTTCTCTCTCTTTCCCTGTCTTTGTTTCATGGGTTTTTAAAAGTAATTTATTTTTATAATGGGGTTTAGCTGCTTTTCACGGCTGTGTTTATGCCGCTTTACACCCACTTGACACACTAACAGAGAGATAGCAATACATAGGTTTTAAGATTATTACTAGTCATATATATTCTTGTGCGGTGAATCGGGCGTGTTGAGTCCAGTTCTCTGAGCAAGGAGTAGGTCTTGTCTATTACATATTGGGTTTATGGAACGGTATCTGAGCTAATTTGAAACTCTTGTTTTATGTATCACCCCACCTCACCTTTCCCGTTAAGCAGCCATAGTGTGTTTTCTGCATGTGTGACTCTGTTCTGTTTTGTAATTCAGTTCAAGTGTAACGTTTTTTACATTCCCTCTATAAGTGACACCTTATGAGAAGTGTCCTTTTCTGTGTGACTTATTTCACTTAGAATCGTCTTACCTAAATCCACTCATCATGCTGCTACAAGCCTTATGACATTGATTTCATGGCTGAGTGATATTCCATTGTACATAAGGACCACAACTTTTTTATCCATTTTTCGCTTTCCTGGGATATTTAAGGTGGAATGAAGTGGAGGTCCTTGTCAACAGAGCAGCCCTAAACTTTGGGGTGCTTGTGTCTTGCTGATTTTCAATTTTCCCACTTTATCCCCCCATGCGTGGAAGTGCCCTATGCTCTCTAAGCTGTGTTTTTTAGATGTTTCAGGACACACCGTACACTTCTCCAGAGTGGCTGTTGGCAATTTACATCCCGCCCATCAGTGTAGCAAGGCTCCCATTTCTCCATGGCCTGTCCTGCATTTCTGGTTTTGACACTTTTTTCAGCATGGCCCTTTTGACCGATGGGAAGCGAGACTTCTTTGTAGCGCTGATTTGCCTTTCCAGGTTGCTTGGTTGGCCAAAAAGGGCGTATGCGTTTTTTCCTGAATATATTCAGGAAAAAACGCATACGCCCTTTTTGGCCAAGGGCATCATTGTCAACGTTTTGCCGCTTTTCATGTGCTTTAAAGGCGATTCGAATCTACCTCCTGAAATCTGTTTCCTGCAATTCTGCCTTGATTTCAAACCCTCTTCTTTGCCTTCCCTCAATATATTTGTGGACGAGAGTTATCATTTATAACTCTGCAGGTTTGTGAATTGCAGTGCCCTGAAGCTCCATTTTACAAGTCGCTTTTTTGGGAGCTGGCCGCAAAAGCGCAGGATGGCTTCAGGCCCTGTTCTGGTTCCGGGGGGCAGGCTGGGCCTGTGGTTAATTCTTCTTCCTGATGGGAAAATAGAGTGACCTGTGCCTGTCCCAACACCAAGAGCTAGTCTCTCATTGGTTCCCCGTCTTCCCGTGCATCCTCAGGACAAATTGCAACCTGTACGGAACAGGAGGTTAAAGGTGCTGATGCTCCAAGTAGGGAGATAGTTAGTAAAGTGGCTGGAATGGCGAACCCGAGCACAAGAGGATGAGAAATGAGGTGCGTTTTAGAAACCTTTCCCCATCACACGGTGTACCATCTTCTGGGTTTCTTATGCATGTTTTCGATGTAGGAAGATGCCCTTGAACCTGGAGATTTGGGACCCATGCGATGGGTAGCACGCAGTATTACTTTAAAGGGTCTGCGTTTGCTCACCCAACCTCACCAAACCTCTCAGCCCCAAGAGTGTCCACCCTTATGTCTCATCCAGCTGTGGGTCTAGATATGGTCAATCCAGGTTGCATCACAGCCCCTGAACGAATTGTGTAAGAATTTCTCTCTCTTTCCCTGTCTTTGTTTCATGGGTTTTTAAAAGTAATTTATTTTTATAATGGGGTTTAGCTGCTTTTCACGGCTGTGTTTATGCCGCTTTACACCCACTTGACACACTAACAGAGAGATAGCAATACATAGGTTTTAAGATTATTACTAGTCATATATATTCTTGTGCGGTGAATCGGGCGTGTTGAGTCCAGTTCTCTGAGCAAGGAGTAGGTCTTGTCTATTACATATTGGGTTTATGGAACGGTATCTGAGCTAATTTGAAACTCTTGTTTTATGTATCACCCCACCTCACCTTTCCCGTTAAGCAGCCATAGTGTGTTTTCTGCATGTGTGACTCTGTTCTGTTTTGTAATTCAGTTCAAGTGTAACGTTTTTTACATTCCCTCTATAAGTGACACCTTATGAGAAGTGTCCTTTTCTGTGTGACTTATTTCACTTAGAATCGTCTTACCTAAATCCACTCATCATGCTGCTACAAGCCTTATGACATTGATTTCATGGCTGAGTGATATTCCATTGTACATAAGGACCACAACTTTTTTATCCATTTTTCGCTTTCCTGGGATATTTAAGGTGGAATGAAGTGGAGGTCCTTGTCAACAGAGCAGCCCTAAACTTTGGGGTGCTTGTGTCTTGCTGATTTTCAATTTTCCCACTTTATCCCCCCATGCGTGGAAGTGCCCTATGCTCTCTAAGCTGTGTTTTTTAGATGTTTCAGGACACACCGTACACTTCTCCAGAGTGGCTGTTGGCAATTTACATCCCGCCCATCAGTGTAGCAAGGCTCCCATTTCTCCATGGCCTGTCCTGCATTTCTGGTTTTGACACTTTTTTCAGCATGGCCCTTTTGACCGATGGGAAGCGAGACTTCTTTGTAGCGCTGATTTGCCTTTCCAGGTTGCTTGGTTGGCCAAAAAGGGCGTATGCGTTTTTTCCTGAATATATTCAGGAAAAAACGCATACGCCCTTTTTGGCCAAGGGCATCATTGTCAACGTTTTGCCGCTTTTCATGTGCTTTAAAGGCGATTCGAATCTACCTCCTGAAATCTGTTTCCTGCAATTCTGCCTTGATTTCAAACCCTCTTCTTTGCCTTCCCTCAATATATTTGTGGACGAGAGTTATCATTTATAACTCTGCAGGTTTGTGAATTGCAGTGCCCTGAAGCTCCATTTTACAAGTCGCTTTTTTGGGAGCTGGCCGCAAAAGCGCAGGATGGCTTCAGGCCCTGTTCTGGTTCCGGGGGGCAGGCTGGGCCTGTGGTTAATTCTTCTTCCTGATGGGAAAATAGAGTGACCTGTGCCTGTCCCAACACCAAGAGCTAGTCTCTCATTGGTTCCCCGTCTTCCCGTGCATCCTCAGGACAAATTGCAACCTGTACGGAACAGGAGGTTAAAGGTGCTGATGCTCCAAGTAGGGAGATTGCTAGTAAAGTGGCTGGAATGGCGAACCCGAGCACAAGAGGATGAGAAATGAGGTGCGTTTTAGAAACCTTTCCCCATCACACGGTGTACCATCTTCTGGGTTTCTTATGCATGTTTTCGATGTAGGAAGATGCCCTTGAACCTGGAGATTTGGGACCCATGCGATGGGTAGCACGCAGTATTACTTTAAAGGGTCTGCGTTTGCTCACCCAACCTCACCAAACCTCTCAGCCCCAAGAGTGTCCACCCTTATGTCTCATCCAGCTGTGGGTCTAGATATGGTCAATCCAGGTTGCATCACAGCCCCTGAACGAATTGTGTAAGAATTTCTCTCTCTTTCCCTGTCTTTGTTTCATGGGTTTTTAAAAGTAATTTATTTTTATAATGGGGTTTAGCTGCTTTTCACGGCTGTGTTTATGCCGCTTTACACCCACTTGACACACTAACAGAGAGATAGCAATACATAGGTTTTAAGATTATTACTAGTCATATATATTCTTGTGCGGTGAATCGGGCGTGTTGAGTCCAGTTCTCTGAGCAAGGAGTAGGTCTTGTCTATTACATATTGGGTTTATGGAACGGTATCTGAGCTAATTTGAAACTCTTGTTTTATGTATCACCCCACCTCACCTTTCCCGTTAAGCAGCCATAGTGTGTTTTCTGCATGTGTGACTCTGTTCTGTTTTGTAATTCAGTTCAAGTGTAACGTTTTTTACATTCCCTCTATAAGTGACACCTTATGAGAAGTGTCCTTTTCTGTGTGACTTATTTCACTTAGAATCGTCTTACCTAAATCCACTCATCATGCTGCTACAAGCCTTATGACATTGATTTCATGGCTGAGTGATATTCCATTGTACATAAGGACCACAACTTTTTTATCCATTTTTCGCTTTCCTGGGATATTTAAGGTGGAATGAAGTGGAGGTCCTTGTCAACAGAGCAGCCCTAAACTTTGGGGTGCTTGTGTCTTGCTGATTTTCAATTTTCCCACTTTATCCCCCCATGCGTGGAAGTGCCCTATGCTCTCTAAGCTGTGTTTTTTAGATGTTTCAGGACACACCGTACACTTCTCCAGAGTGGCTGTTGGCAATTTACATCCCGCCCATCAGTGTAGCAAGGCTCCCATTTCTCCATGGCCTGTCCTGCATTTCTGGTTTTGACACTTTTTTCAGCATGGCCCTTTTGACCGATGGGAAGCGAGACTTCTTTGTAGCGCTGATTTGCCTTTCCAGGTTGCTTGGTTGGCCAAAAAGGGCGTATGCGTTTTTTCCTGAATATATTCAGGAAAAAACGCATATGCCCTTTTTGGCCAAGGGCATCATTGTCAACGTTTTGCCGCTTTTCATGTGCTTTAAAGGCGATTCGAATCTACCTCCTGAAATCTGTTTCCTGCAATTCTGCCTTGATTTCAAACCCTCTTCTTTGCCTTCCCTCAATATATTTGTGGACGAGAGTTATCATTTATAACTCTGCAGGTTTGTGAATTGCAGTGCCCTGAAGCTCCATTTTACAAGTCGCTTTTTTGGGAGCTGGCCGCAAAAGCGCAGGATGGCTTCAGGCCCTGTTCTGGTTCCGGGGGGCAGGCTGGGCCTGTGGTTAATTCTTCTTCCTGATGGGAAAATAGAGTGACCTGTGCCTGTCCCAACACCAAGAGCTAGTCTCTCATTGGTTCCCCGTCTTCCCGTGCATCCTCAGGACAAATTGCAACCTGTACGGAACAGGAGGTTAAAGGTGCTGATGCTCCAAGTAGGGAGATTGCTAGTAAAGTGGCTGGAATGGCGAACCCGAGCACAAGAGGATGAGAAATGAGGTGCGTTTTAGAAACCTTTCCCCATCACACGGTGTACCATCTTCTGGGTTTGTCATGCATGTTTTCGATGTAGGAAGATGCCCTTGAACCTGGAGATTTGGGACCCTTGCGATGGGTAGCACGCAGTATTACTTTAAAGGGTCTGCGTTTGCTCACCCAACCTCACCAAACCTCTCAGCCCCAAGAGTGTCCACCCTTATGTCTCATCCAGCTGTGGGTCTAGATATGGTCAATCCAGGTTGCATCACAGCCCCTGAACGAATTGTGTAAGAATTTCTCTCTCTTTCCCTGTCTTTGTTTCATGGGTTTTTAAAAGTAATTTATTTTTATAATGGGGTTTAGCTGCTTTTCACGGCTGTGTTTATGCCGCTTTACACCCACTTGACACACTAACAGAGAGATATCAATACATAGGTTTTAAGATTATTACTAATCAGATATATTCTTGTGCGGTAAATCGGGCGTGTTGAGTCCAGTTCTCTGAGCAAGGAGTAGGTCTTGTCTATTACATACTGGGTTTATGGAACGGTATCTGAGCTAATTTGAAACTCTTGTTTTATGTATCACCCCACCTCACATTTCCCGTTAAGCAGCCATAGTGTGTTTTCTGCATGTGTGACTCTGTTCTGTTTTGTAATTCAGTTGAAGTGTAACGGTTTTTACATTCCCTCTATAAGTGACACCTTATGAGAAGTGTCCTTTTCTGTGTGACTTATTTCACTTAGAATCGTCTTACCTAAATCCACTCATCATGCTGCTACTAGCCTTATGACATTGATTTCATGGCTGCGTGATATTCCATTGTACATAAGGACCACAACTTTTTTATCCATTTTTCGCTTTCCTGGGATATTTAAGGTGGAATGAAGTGGAGGTCCTTGTCAACAGAGCAGCCCTAAACTTTGGGGTGCTTGTGTCTTGCTGATTTTCAATTTTCCCACTTTATCCCCCCATGCGTGGAAGTGCCCTATGCTCTCTAAGCTGTGTTTTTTAGATGTTTCAGGACACACCGTACACTTCTCCAGAGTGGCTGTTGGCAATTTACATCCCGCCCATCAGTGTAGCAAGGCTCCGATTCCTCCATGGCCTGTCCTGCATTTCTGGTTTTGACACTTTTTTCAGCATGGCCCTTTTGACCGATGGGAAGCGAGACTTCTTTGTAGCGCTGATTTGCCTTTCCAGGTTGCTTGGTTGGCCAAAAAGGGCGTATGCGTTTTTTCCTGAATATATTCAGGAAAAAACGCATACGCCCTTTTTGGCCAAGGGCATCATTGTCAACGTTTTGCCGCTTTTCATGTGCTTTAAAGGCGATTCGAATCTACCTCCTGAAATCTGTTTCCTGCAATTCTGCCTTGATTTCAAATCCTCTTCTTTGCCTTCCCTCAATATATTTGTGGACGAGAGTTATCATTTATAACTCTGCAGGTTTGTGAATTGCAGTGCCCTGAAGCTCCATTTTACAAGTCGCTTTTTTGGGAGCTGGCCGCAAAAGCGCAGGATGGCTTCAGGCCCTGTTCTGGTTCCGGGGGGCAGGCTGGGCCTGTGGTTAATTCTTCTTCCTGATGGGAAAATAGAGTGACATGTGCCTGTCCCAACACCAAGAGCTAGTCTCTCATTGGTTCCCCGTCTTCCCGTGCATCCTCAGGACAAATTGCAACCTGTACGGAACAGGAGGTTAAAGGTGCTGATGCTCCAAGTAGGGAGATTGCTAGTAAAGTGGCTGGAATGGCGAACCCGAGCACAAGAGGATGAGAAATGAGGTGCGTTTTAGAAACCTTTCCACATAACACGGTGTACCATCTTCTGGGTTTCTCATGCATGTTTTCGATGTAGGAAGATGCCCTTGAACCTGGAGATTTGGGACCCATGCGATGGGTAGCACGCAGTATTACTTTAAAGGGTCTGCGTTTGCACACACAACCTCACGAAACCTCTCAGCCCCAAGAGTGTCCACCCTTATGTCTCATCCAGCTGTGGGTCTAGATATGGTCAATCCAGGTTGCATCACAGCCCCTGAACGAATTGTGTAAGAATTTCTCTCTCTTTCCCTGTCTTTGTTTCATGGGTTTTTAAAAGTAATTTATTTTTATAATGGGGTTTAGCTGCTTTTCACGGCTGTGTTTATGCCGCTTTACACCCATTTGACACACTAACAGAGAGATATCAATACATAGGTTTTAAGATTATTACTAGTCAGATATATTCTTGTGCGGTGAATCGGGCGTGTTGAGTCCAGTTCTCTGAGCAAGGAGTAGGTCTTGTCTATTACATACTGGGTTTATGGAACGGTATCTGAGCTAATTTGAAACTCTTGTTTTATGTATCACCCCACCTCACCTTTCCCGTTAAGCAGCCATAGTGTGTTTTCTGCATGTGTGACTCTGTTCTGTTTTGTAATTCAGTTCAAGTGTAACGGTTTTTACATTCCCTCTATAAGTGACACCTTATGAGAAGTGTCCTTTTCTGTGTGACTTATTTCACTTAGAATCGTCTTACCTAAATCCACTCATCATGCTGCTACTAGCCTTATGACATTGATTTCATGGCTGTGTGATATTCCATTGTACATAAGGACCACAACTTTTTTATCCATTTTTCGCTTTCCTGGGATATTTAAGGTGGAATGAAGTGGAGGTCCTTGTCAACAGAGCAGCCCTAAACTTTGGGGTGCTTGTGTCTTGCTGATTTTCAATTTTCCCACTTTATCCCCCCATGCGTGGAAGTGCCCTATGCTCTCTAAGCTGTGTTTTTTAGATGTTTCAGGACACACCGTACACTTCTCCAGAGTGGCTGTTGGCAATTTACATCCCGCCCATCAGTGTAGCAAGGCTCCGATTCCTCCATGGCCTGTCCTGCATTTCTGGTTTTGACACTTTTTTCAGCATGGCCCTTTTGACCGATGGGAAGCGAGACTTCTTTGTAGCGCTGATTTGCCTTTCCAGGTTGCTTGGTTGGCCAAAAAGGGCGTATGCGTTTTTTCCTGAATATATTCAGGAAAAAACGCATACGCCCTTTTTGGCCAAGGGCATCATTGTCAACGTTTTGCCGCTTTTCATGTGCTTTAAAGGCGATTCGAATCTACCTCCTGAAATCTGTTTCCTGCAATTCTGCCTTGATTTCAAATCCTCTTCTTTGCCTTCCCTCAATATATTTGTGGACGAGAGTTATCATTTATAACTCTGCAGGTTTGTGAATTGCAGTGCCCTGAAGCTCCATTTTACAAGTCGCTTTTTTGGGAGCTGGCCGCAAAAGCGCAGGATGGCTTCAGGCCCTGTTCTGGTTCCGGGGGGCAGGCTGGGCCTGTGGTTAATTCTTCTTCCTGATGGGAAAATAGAGTGACCTGTGCCTGTCCCAACACCAAGAGCTAGTCTCTCATTGGTTCCCCGTCTTCCCGTTCATCCTCAGGACAAATTGCAACCTGTACGGAACAGGAGGTTAAAGGTGCTGATGCTCCAAGTAGGGAGATTGTTAGTAAAGTGGCTGGAATGGCGAACCCGAGCACAAGGAGATGAGAAATGAGGTGCGTTTTAGAAACCTTTCCCCATCACACGGTGTACCATCTTCTGGGTTTCTCATGCATGTTTTCGATGTAGGAAGATGCCCTTGAACCTGGAGATTTGGGACCCATGCGATGGGTAGCACGCAGTATTACTTTAAAGGGTCTGCGTTTGCTCACCCAACCTCACCAAACCTCTCAGCCCCAAGAGTGTCCACCCTTATGTCTCATCCAGCTGTGGGTGTAGATATGGTCAATCCAGGTTGCATCACAGCCCCTGAACGAATTGTGTAAGAATTTCTCTCTCTTTCCCTGTCTTTGTTTCACGGGTTTTTAAAAGTAATTTATTTTTATAATGGGGTTTAGCTGCTTTTCACGGCTGTGTTTATGCCGCTTTACACCCACTTGACACACTAACAGAGAGATATCAATACATAGGTTTTAAGATTATTACTAGTCATATATATTCTTGTGCGGTGAATCGGGCGTGTTGAGTCCAGTTCTCTGAGCAAGGAGTAGGTCTTGTCTATTACATATTGGGTTTATGGAACGGTATCTGAGCTAATTTGAAACTCTTGTTTTATGTATCACCCCACCTCACCTTTCCCGTTAAGCAGCCATAGTGTGTTTTCTGCATGTGTGACTCTGTTCTGTTTTGTAATTCAGTTCAAGTGTAACGGTTTTTACATTCCCTCTATAAGTGACACCTTATGAGAAGTGTCCTTTTCTGTGTGACTTATTTCACTTAGAATCGTCTTACCTAAATCCACTCATCATGCTGCTACTAGCCTTATGACATTGATTTCATGGCTGAGTGCTATTCCATTGTACATAAGGACCACAACTTTTTTATCCATTTTTCGCTTTCCTGGGATATTTAAGGTGGAATGAAGTGGAGGTCCTTGTCAACAGAGCAGCCCTAAACTTTGGGGTGCTTGTGTCTTGCTGATTTTCAATTTGCCCACTTTATCCCCCCATGCGTGGAAGTGCCCTATGCTCTCTAAGCTGTGTTTTTTAGATGTTTCAGGACACACCGTACACTTCTCCAGAGTGGCTGTTGGCAATTTACATCCCGCCCATCAGTGTAGCAAGGCTCCCATTTCTCCATGGCCTGTCCTGCATTTCTGGTTTTGACACTTTTTTCAGCATGGCCCTTTTGACCGATGGGAAGTGAGACTTCTTTGTAGCACTGATTTGCCTTTCCAGGTTGCTTGGTTGGCCAAAAAGGGCGTATGCGTTTTTTCCTGAATATATTCAGGAAAAAACGCATACGCCCTTTTTGGCCAAGGGCATCATTGTCAACGTTTTGCCGCTTTTCATGTGTTTTAAAGGCGATTCGAATCTACCTCCTGAAATCTGTTTCCTGCAATTCTGCCTTGATTTCAAATCCTCTTCTTTGCCTTCCCTCAATATATTTGTGGACGAGAGTTATCATTTATAACTCTGCAGGTTTGTGAATTGCAGTGCCCTGAAGCTCCATTTTACAAGTCGCTTTTTTTGGAGCTGGCCGCAAAAGCGCAGGATGGCTTCAGGCCCTGTTCTGGTTCCGGGGGGCAGGCTGAGCCTGTGGTTAATTCTTCTTCCTGATGGGAAAATAGAGTGACCTGTGCGTGTCCCAACACCAAGAGCTAGTCTCTCATTGGTTCCCCGTCTTCCCGTGCATCCTCAGGACAAATTGCAACCTGTACGGAACAGGAGGTTAAAGGTGCTGATGCTCCAAGTAGGGAGATTGTTAGTAAAGTGGCTGGAATGGCGAACCCGAGCACAAGGAGATGAGAAATGAGTTGCGTTTTAGAAACCTTTCCCCATCACACGGTGTACCATCTTCTGGGTTTCTCATGCATGTTTTCGATGTAGGAAGATGCCCTTGAACCTGGAGATTTGGGACCCATGCGATGGGTAGCACGCAGTATTACTTTAAAGGGTCTGCGTTTGCTCACCCAACCTCACCAAACCTCTCAGCCCCAAGAGTGTCCACCCTTATGTCTCTTCCAGCTGTGGGTCTAGATATGGTCAATCCAGGTTGCATCACAGCCCCTGAACTAATTGTGTAAGAATTTCTCTCTCTTTCCCTGTCTTTGTTTCATGGGTTTTTAAAAGTAATTTATTTTTATAATGGGGTTTAGCTGCTTTTCACGGCTGTGTTTATGCCGCTTTACACCCACTTGACACACTAACAGAGAGATAGCAATACATAGGTTTTAAGATTATTACTAGTCAGATATATTCTTGTGCGGTGAATCGGGCGTGTTGAGTCCAGTTCTCTGAGCAAGGAGTAGGTCTTGTCTATTACATATTGGGTTTATGGAACGGTATCTGAGCTAATTTGAAACTCTTGTTTTATGTATCACCCCACCTCACCTTTCCCGTTAAGCAGCCATAGTGTGTTTTCTGCATGTGTGACTCTGTTCTGTTTTGTAATTCAGTTCAAGTGTAACGGTTTTTACATTCCCTCTATAAGTGACACCTTATGAGAAGTGTCCTTTTCTGTGTGACTTATTTCACTTAGAATCGTCTTACCTAAATCCACTCATCATGCTGCTACAAGCCTTATGACATTGATTTCATGGCTGAGTGATATTCCATTGTACATAAGGACCACAACTTTTTTATCCATTTTTCGCTTTCCTGGGATATTTAAGGTGGAATGAAGTGGAGGTCCTTGTCAACAGAGCAGCCCTAAACTTTGGGGTGCTTGTGTCTTGCTGATTTTCAATTTTCCCACTTTATCCCCCCATGCGTGGAAGTGCCCTATGCTCTCTAAGCTGTGTTTTTTAGATGTTTCAGGACACACCGTACACTTCTCCAGAGTGGCTGTTGGCAATTTACATCCCGCCCATCAGTGTAGCAAGGCTCCCATTTCTCCATGGCCTGTCCTGCATTTCTGGTTTTGACACTTTTTTCAGCATGGCCCTTTTGACCGATGGGAAGCGAGACTTCTTTGTAGCGCTGATTTGCCTTTCCAGGTTGCTTGGTTGGCCAAAAAGGGCGTATGCGTTTTTTCCTGAATATATTCAGGAAAAAACGCATACGCCCTTTTTGGCCAAGGGCATCATTGTCAACCTTTTGCCGCTTTTCATGTGCTTTAAAGGCGATTCGAATCTACCTCCTGAAATCTGTTTCCTGCAATTCTGCCTTGATTTCAAATCCTCTTCTTTGCCTTCCCTCAATATATTTGTGGACGAGAGTTATCATTTATAACTCTGCAGGTTTGTGAATTGCAGTGCCCTGAAGCTCCATTTTACAAGTCGCTTTTTTGGGAGCTGGCCGCAAAAGCGCAGGATGGCTTCAGGCCCTGTTCTGGTTCCGGGGGGCAGGCTGAGCCTGTGGTTAATTCTTCTTCCTGATGGGAAAATAGAGTGACCTGTGCCTGTCCCAACACCAAGAGCTAGTCTCTCATTGGTTCCCCGTCTTCCCGTTCATCCTCAGGACAAATTGCAACCTGTACGGAACAGGAGGTTAAAGGTGCTGATGCTCCAAGTAGGGAGATTGTTAGTAAAGTGGCTGGAATGGCGAACCCGAGCACAAGGAGATGAGAAATGAGGTGCGTTTTAGAAACCTTTCCCCATCACACGGTGTACCATCTTCTGGGTTTCTCATGCATGTTTTCGATGTAGGAAGATGCCCTTGAACCTGGAGATTTGGGACCCATGCGATGGGTAGCACGCAGTATTACTTTAAAGGGTCTGCGTTTGCTCACCCAACCTCACCAAACCTCTCAGCCCCAAGAGTGTCCACCCTTATGTCTCATCCAGCTGTGGGTCTAGATATGGTCAATCCAGGTTGCATCACAGCCCCTGAACGAATTGTGTAAGTATTTCTCTCTCTTTCCCTGTCTTTGTTTCATGGGTTTTTAAAAGTAATTTATTTTTATAATGGGGTTTAGCTGCTTTTCACGGCTGTGTTTATGCCGCTTTACACCCACTTGATACACTAACAGAGAGATAGCAATACATAGGTTTTAAGATTATTACTAGTCAGATATATTCTTGTGCGGTGAATCGGGCGTGTTGAGTCCAGTTCTCTGAACAAGGAGTAGGTCTTGTCTATTACATATTGGGTTTATGGAACGGTATCTGAGCTAATTTGAAACTCTTGTTTTATGTATCACCCCACCTCACCTTTCCCGTTAAGCAGCCATAGTGTGTTTTCTGCATGTGTGACTCTGTTCTGTTTTGTAATTCAGTTCAAGTGTAACGGTTTTTACATTCCCTCTATAAGTGACACCTTATGAGAAGTGTCCTTTTCTGTGTGACTTATTTCACTTAGAATCGTCTTACCTAAATCCACTCATCATGCTGCTACAAGCCTTATGACATTGATTTCATGGCTGAGTGATATTCCATTGTACATAAGGACCACAACTTTTTTATCCATTTTTCGCTTTCCTGGGATATTTAAGGTGGAATGAAGTGGAGGTCCTTGTCAACAGAGCAGCCCTAAACTTTGGGGTGCTTGTGTCTTGCTGATTTTCAATTTTCCCACTTTATCCCCCCATGCGTGGAAGTGCCCTATGCTCTCTAAGCTGTGTTTTTTAGATGTTTCAGGACACACCGTACACTTCTCCAGAGTGGCTGTTGGCAATTTACATCCCGCCCATCAGTGTAGCAAGGCTCCCATTTCTCCATGGCCTGTCCTGCATTTCTGGTTTTGACACTTTTTTCAGCATGGCCCTTTTGACCGATGGGAAGCGAGACTTCTTTGTAGCGCTGATTTGCCTTTCCAGGTTGCTTGGTTGGCCAAAAAGGGCGTATGCGTTTTTTCCTGAATATATTCAGGAAAAAACGCATACGCCCTTTTTGGCCAAGGGCATCATTGTCAACCTTTTGCCGCTTTTCATGTGCTTTAAAGGCGATTCGAATCTACCTCCTGAAATCTGTTTCCTGCAATTCTGCCTTGATTTCAAATCCTCTTCTTTGCCTTCCCTCAATATATTTGTGGACGAGAGTTATCATTTATAACTCTGCAGGTTTGTGAATTGCAGTGCCCTGAAGCTCCATTTTACAAGTCGCTTTTTTGGGAGCTGGCCGCAAAAGCGCAGGATGGCTTCAGGCCCTGTTCTGGTTCCGGGGGGCAGGCTGAGCCTGTGGTTAATTCTTCTTCCTGATGGGAAAATAGAGTGACCTGTGCCTGTCCCAACACCAAGAGCTAGTCTCTCATTGGTTCCCCGTCTTCCCGTTCATCCTCAGGACAAATTGCAACCTGTACGGAACAGGAGGTTAAAGGTGCTGATGCTCCAAGTAGGGAGATTGTTAGTAAAGTGGCTGGAATGGCGAACCCGAGCACAAGGAGATGAGAAATGAGGTGCGTTTTAGAAACCTTTCCCCATCACACGGTGTACCATCTTCTGGGTTTCTCATGCATGTTTTCGATGTAGGAAGATGCCCTTGAACCTGGAGATTTGGGACCCATGCGATGGGTAGCACGCAGTATTACTTTAAAGGGTCTGCGTTTGCTCACCCAACCTCACCAAACCTCTCAGCCCCAAGAGTGTCCACCCTTATGTCTCATCCAGCTGTGGGTCTAGATATGGTCAATCCAGGTTGCATCACAGCCCCTGAACGAATTGTGTAAGAATTTCTCTCTCTTTCCCTGTCTTTGTTTCATGGGTTTTTAAAAGTAATTTATTTTTATAATGGGGTTTAGCTGCTTTTCACGGCTGTGTTTATGCCGCTTTACACCCACTTGACACACTAACAGAGAGATAGCAATACATAGGTTTTAAGATTATTACTAGTCAGATATATTCTTGTGCGGTGAATCGGGCGTGTTGAGTCCAGTTCTCTGAGCAAGGAGTAGGTCTTGTCTATTACATATTGGGTTTATGGAACGGTATCTGAGCTAATTTGAAACTCTTGTTTTATGTATCACCCCACCTCACCTTTCCCGTTAAGCAGCCATAGTGTGTTTTCTGCATGTGTGACTCTGTTCTGTTTTGTAATTCAGTTCAAGTGTAACGGTTTTTACATTCCCTCTATAAGTGACACCTTATGAGAAGTGTCCTTTTCTGTGTGACTTATTTCACTTAGAATCGTCTTACCTAAATCCACTCATCATGCTGCTACAAGCCTTATGACATTGATTTCATGGCTGAGTGATATTCCATTGTACATAAGGACCACAACTTTTTTATCCATTTTTCGCTTTCCTGGGATATTTAAGGTGGAATGAAGTGGAGGTCCTTGTCAACAGAGCAGCCCTAAACTTTGGGGTGCTTGTGTCTTGCTGATTTTCAATTTTCCCACTTTATCCCCCCATGCGTGGAAGTGCCCTATGCTCTCTAAGCTGTGTTTTTTAGATGTTTCAGGACACACCGTACACTTCTCCAGAGTGGCTGTTGGCAATTTACATCCCGCCCATCAGTGTAGCAAGGCTCCCATTTCTCCATGGCCTGTCCTGCATTTCTGGTTTTGACACTTTTTTCAGCATGGCCCTTTTGACCGATGGGAAGCGAGACTTCTTTGTAGCGCTGATTTGCCTTTCCAGGTTGCTTGGTTGGCCAAAAAGGGCATCATTGTCAACGTTTTGCCGCTTTTCATGTGCTTTAAAGGCGATTCGAATCTACCTCCTGAAATCTGTTTCCTGCAATCTGCCTTGATTTCAAATCATCTTTTTTGCCTTCCCTCAATATATTTGTGGACGAGAGTTATCATTTATAACTCTGCAGGTTTGTGAATTGCAGTGCCCTGAAGCTCCATCTTACAACTCGCTTTTTTGGGAGCTGGCCGCAAAAGCGCAGGATGGCTTCAGGCCCTGTTCTGGTTCCGGGGGGCAGGCTGAGCCTGTGGTTAATTCTTCTTCCTGATGGGAAAATAGAGTGACCTGTGCCTGTCCCAACACCAAGAGCTAGTCTCTCATTGGTTCCCCGTCTTCCCGTGCATCCTCAGGACAAATTGCAACCTGTACGGAACAGGAGGTTAAAGGTGCTGATGCTCCAAGTAGGGAGATTGTTAGTAAAGTGGCTGGAATGGCGAACCCGAGCACAAGGAGATGAGAAATGAGGTGCGTTTTAGAAACCTTTCCCCATCACACGGTGTACCATCTTCTGGGTTTCTCATGCATGTTTTCGATGTAGGAAGATGCCCTTGAACCTGGAGATTTGGGACCCATGCGATGGGTAGCACGCAGTATTACTTTAAAGGGTCTGCGTTTGCTCACCCAACCTCACCAAACCTCTCAGCCCCAAGAGTGTCCACCCTTATGTCTCTTCCAGCTGTGGGTCTAGATATGGTCAATCCAGGTTGCATCACAGCCCCTGAACGAATTGTGTAAGAATTTCTCTCTCTTTCCCTGTCTTTGTTTCATGGGTTTTTAAAAGTAATTTATTTTTATAATGGGGTTTAGCTGCTTTTCACGGCTGTGTTTATGCCGCTTTACACCCACTTGACACACTAACAGAGAGCTATCAATACATAGGTTTTAAGATTATTACTAGTCAGATATATTCTTGTGCGGTGAATCGGGCGTGTTGAGTCCAGTTCTCTGAGCAAGGAGTAGGTCTTGTCTATTACATATTGGGTTTATGGAACGGTATCTGATCTAATTTGAAACTCTTGTTTTATTTATCACCCCACCTCACCTTTCCCGTTAAGCAGCCATAGTGTGTTTTCTGCATGTGTGACTCTGTTCTGTTTTGTAATTCAGTTCAACTGTAACGGTTTTTACATTCCCTCTATAAGTGACACCTTATGAGAAGTGTCCTTTTCTGTGTGACTTATTTCACTTAGAATCGTCTTACCTAAATCCACTCATCATGCTGCTACTAGCCTTATGACATTGATTTCATGGCTGAGTGATATTCCATTGTACATAAGGACCACAATTTTTTATCCATTTTTCGCTTTCCTGGGATATTTAAGGTGGAATGACGTGGAGGTCCTTGTCAACAGAGCAGCCCTAAACTTTGGGGTGCTTGTGTCTTGCTGATTTTCAATTTTCCCACTTTATCCCCCCATGCGTGGAAGTGCCCTATGCTCTCTAAGCTGTGTTTTTTAGATGTTTCAGGACACACCGTACACTTCTCCAGAGTGGCTGTTGGCAATTTACATCCCGCCCATCAGTGTAGCAAGGCTCCCATTTCTCCATGGCCTGTCCTGCATTTCTGGTTTTGACACTTTTTTCAGCATGGCCCTTTTGACCGATGGGAAGCGAGACTTCTTTGTAGCGCTGATTTGCATTTCCAGGTTGCTTGGTTGGCCAAAAAGGGCGTATGCGTTTTTTCCTGAATATATTCAGGAAAAAACGCATACGCCCTTTTTGGCCAAGGGCATCATTGTCAACGTTTTGCCGCTTTTCATGTGCTTTAAAGGCGATTCGAATCTACCTCCTGAAATCTGTTTCCTGCAATTCTGCCTTGATTTCAAATCCTCTTCTTTGCCTTCCCTCAATATATTTGTGGACGAGAGTTATCATTTATAACTCTGCAGGTTTGTGAATTGCAGTGCCCTGAAGCTCCATTTTACAACTCGCTTTTTTGGGAGCTGGCCGCAAAAGCGCAGGATGGCTTCAGGCCCTGTTCTGGTTCCGGGGGGCAGGCTGAGCCTGTGGTTAATTCTTCTTCCTGATGGGAAAATAGAGTGACCTGTGCCTGTCCCAACACCAAGAGCTAGTCTCTCATTGGTTCCCCGTCTTCCCGTGCATCCTCAGGACAAATTGCAACCTGTACGGAACAGGAGGTTAAAGGTGCTGATGCTCCAAGTAGGGAGATTGTTAGTAAAGTGGCTGGAATGGCGAACCCGAGCACAAGGAGATGAGAAATGAGGTGCGTTTTAGAAACCTTTCCCCATCACACGGTGTACCATCTTCTGGGTTTCTCATGCATGTTTTCGATGTAGGAAGATGCCCTTGAACCTGGAGATTTGGGACCCATGCGATGGGTAGCACGCAGTATTACTTTAAAGGGTCTGCGTTTGCTCACACAACCTCACCAAACCTCTCAGCCCCAAGAGTGTCCACCCTTATGTCTCATCCAGCTGTGGGTCTAGATATGGTCAATCCAGGTTGCATCACAGCCCCTGAACGAATTGTGTAAGAATTTCTCTCTCTTTCCCTGTCTTTGTTTCATGGGTTTTTAAAAGTAATTTATTTTTATAATGGGGTTTAGCTGCTTTTCACGGCTGTGTTTATGCCGCTTTACACCCACTTGACACACTAACAGAGAGATAGCAATACATAGGTTTTAAGATTATTACTAGTCAGATATATTCTTGTGCGGTGAATCGGGCGTGTTGAGTCCAGTTCTCTGAGCAAGGAGTAGGTCTTGTCTATTACATATTGGGTTTATGGAACGGTATCTGAGCTAATTTGAAACTCTTGTTTTATGTATCACCCCACCTCACCTTTCCCGTTAAGCAGCCATAGTGTGTTTTCTGCATGTGTGACTCTGTTCTGTTTTGTAATTCAGTTCAAGTGTAACGGTTTTTACATTCCCTCTATAAGTGACACCTTATGAGAAGTGTCCTTTTCTGTGTGACTTATTTCACTTAGAATCGTCTTACCTAAATCCACTCATCACGCTGCTACAAGCCTTATGACATTGATTTCATGGCTGAGTGATATTCCATTGTACATAAGGACCACAACTTTTTTATCCATTTTTCGCTTTCCTGGGATATTTAAGGTGGAATGAAGTGGAGGTCCTTGTCAACAGAGCAGCCCTAAACTTTGGGGTGCTTGTGTCTTGCTGATTTTCAATTTTCCCACTTTATCCCCCCATGCGTGGAAGTGCCCTATGCTCTCTAAGCTGTGTTTTTTAGATGTTTCAGGACACACCGTACACTTCTCCAGAGTGGCTGTTGGCAATTTACATCCCGCCCATCAGTGTAGCAAGGCTCCCATTTCTCCATGGCCTGTCCTGCATTTCTGGTTTTGACACTTTTTTCAGCATGGCCCTTTTGACCGATGGGAAGCGAGACTTCTTTGTAGCGCTGATTTGCCTTTCCAGGTTGCTTGGTTGGCCAAAAAGGGCGTATGCGTTTTTTCCTGAATATATTCAGGAAAAAACGCATACGCCCTTTTTGGCCAAGGGCATCATTGTCAACGTTTTGCCGCTTTTCATGTGCTTTAAAAGCGATTCGAATCTACCTCCTGAAATCTGTTTCCTGCAATTCTGCCTTGATTTCAAATCCTCTTCTTTGCCTTCCCTCAATATATTTGTGGACGAGAGTTATCATTTATAACTCTGCAGGTTTGTGAATTGCAGTGCCCTGAAGCTCCATTTTACAAGTCGCTTTTTTGGGAGCTGGCCGCAAAAGCGCAGGATGGCTTCAGGCCCTGTTCTGGTTCCGGGGGGCAGGCTGAGCCTGTGGTTAATTCTTCTTCCTGATGGGAAAATAGAGTGACCTGTGCCTGTCCCAACACCAAGAGCTAGTCTCTCATTGGTTCCCCGTCTTCCCGTGCATCCTCAGGACAAATTGCAACCTGTACGGAACAGGAGGTTAAAGGTGCTGATGCTCCAAGTAGGGAGATTGTTAGTAAAGTGGCTGGAATGGCGAACCCGAGCACAAGGAGATGAGAAATGAGGTGCGTTTTAGAAACCTTTCCCCATCACACGGTGTACCATCTTCTGGGTTTCTCATGCATGTTTTCGATGTAGGAAGATGCCCTTGAACCTGGAGATTTGGGACCCATGTGATGGGTAGCACGCAGTATTACTTTAAAGGGTCTGCGTTTGCTCACCCAACCTCACCAAACCTCTCAGCCCCAAGAGTGTCCACCCTTATGTCTCTTCCAGCTGTGGGTCTAGATATGGTCAATCCAGGTTGCATCACAGCCCCTGAACGAATTGTGTAAGAATTTCTCTCTCTTTCCCTGTCTTTGTTTCATGGGTTTTTAAAAGTAATTTATTTTTATAATGGGGTTTAGCTGCTTTTCACGGCTGTGTTTATGCCGCTTTACACCCACTTGACACACTAACAGAGAGATATCAATACATAGGTTTTAAGATTATTACTAGTCAGATATATTCTTGTGCGGTGAATCGGGCGTGTTGAGTCCAGTTCTCTGAGCAAGGAGTAGGTCTTGTCTATTACATATTGGGTTTATGGAACGGTATCTGAGCTAATTTGAAACTCTTGTTTTATGTATCACCCCACCTCACCTTTCCCGTTAAGCAGCCATAGTGTGTTTTCTGCATGTGTCACTCTGTTCTGTTTTGTAATTCAGTTCAAGTGTAACGGTTTTTACATTCCCTCTATAAGTGACACCTTATGAGAAGTGTCCTTTTCTGTGTGACTTATTTCACTTAGAATCGTCTTACCTAAATCCACTCATCATGCTGCTACTAGCCTTATGACATTGATTTCATGGCTGAGTGATATTCCATTGTATATAAAGACCTCAATTTTTTATCCATTTTTCGCTTTCCTGGGATATTTAAGGTGGAATGAAGTGGAGGTCCTTGTCAACAGAGCAGCCCTAAACTTTGGGGTGCTTGTGTCTTGCTGATTTTCAATTTTCCCACTTTATCCCCCCATGCGTGGAAGTGCCCTATGCTCTCTAAGCTGTGTTTTTTAGATGTTTCAGGACACACCGTACACTTCTCCAGAGTGGTTGTTGGCAATTTACATCCCGCCCATCAATGTAGCAAGGCTCCCATTTCTCCATGGCCTGTCCTGCATTTCTGGTTTTGACACTTTTTTCAGCATGGCCCTTTTGACCGATGGGAAGCGAGACTTCTTTGTAGCGCTGATTTGCCTTTCCAGGTTGCTTGGTTGGCCAAAAAGGGCGTATGCGTTTTTTCCTGAATATATTCAGGAAAAAACGCATACGCCCTTTTTGGCCAAGGGCATCATTGTCAACGTTTTGCCGCTTTTCATGTGCTTTAAAGGCGATTCGAATCTACCTCCTGAAATCTGTTTCCTGCAATTCTGCCTTGATTTCAAATCCTGTTCTTTGCCTTCCCTCAATATATTTGTGGACGAGAGTTATCATTTATAACTCTGCAGGTTTGTGAATTGCAGTGCCCTGAAGCTCCATTTTACAACTCGCTTTTTTGGGAGCTGGCCGCAAAAGCGCAGGATGGCTTCAGGCCCTGTTCTGGTTCCGGGGGGCAGGCTGAGCCTGTGGTTAATTCTTCTTCCTGATGGGAAAATAGAGTGACCTGTGCCTGTCCCAACACCAAGAGCTAGTCTCTCATTGGTTCCCCGTCTTCCCGTGCATCCTCAGGACAAATTGCAACCTGTACGGAACAGGAGGTTAAAGGTGCTGATGCTCCAAGTAGGGAGATTGTTAGTAAAGTGGCTGGAATGGCGAACCCGAGCACAAGGAGATGAGAAATGAGGTGTGTTTTAGAAACCTTTCCCCATCACACGGTGTACCATCTTTTGGGTTTCTCATGCATGTTTTCGATGTAGGAAGATGCCCTTGAACCTGGAGATTTGGGACCCATGCGATGGGTAGCACGCAGTATTACTTTAAAGGGTCTGCGTTTGCTCACACAACCTCACCAAACCTCTCAGCCCCAAGAGTGTCCACCCTTATGTCTCATCCAGCTGTGGGTCTAGATATGGTCAATCCAGGTTGCATCACAACCCCTGAACGAATTGTGTAAGAATTTCTCTCTCTTTCCCTGTCTTTGTTTCATGGGTTTTTAAAAGTAATTTATTTTTATAATGGGGTTTAGCTGCTTTTCACGGCTGTGTTTATGCCGCTTTACACCCACTTGACACACTAACAGAGAGATAGCAATACATAGGTTTTAAGATTATTACTAGTCAGATATATTCTTGTGCGGTGAATCGGGCGTGTTGAGTCCAGTTCTCTGAGCAAGGAGTAGGTCTTGTCTATTACATATTGGGTTTATGGAACGGTATCTGAGCTAATTTGAAACTCTTGTTTTATGTATCACCCCACCTCACCTTTCCCGTTAAGCAGCCATAGTGTGTTTTCTGCATGTGTGACTCTGTTCTGTTTTGTAATTCAGTTCAAGTGTAACGGTTTTTACATTCCCTCTATAAGTGACACCTTATGAGAAGTGTCCTTTTCTGTGTGACTTATTTCACTTAGAATCGTCTTACCTAAATCCACTCATCATGCTGCTACAAGCCTTATGACATTGATTTCATGGCTGAGTGATATTCCATTGTACATAAGGACCACAACTTTTTTATCCATTTTTCGCTTTCCTGGGATATTTAAGGTGGAATGAAGTGGAGGTCCTTGTCAACAGAGCAGCCCTAAACTTTGGGGTGCTTGTGTCTTGCGGATTTTCAATTTTCCCACTTTATCCCCCCATGCGTGGAAGTGCCCTATGCTCTCTAAGCTGTGTTTTTTAGATGTTTCAGGACACACCGTACACTTCTCCAGAGTGGCTGTTGGCAATTTACATCCCGCCCATCAGTGTAGCAAGGCTCCCATTTCTCCATGGCCTGTCCTGCATTTCTGGTTTTGACACTTTTTTCAGCATGGCCCTTTTGACCGATGGGAAGCGAGACTTCTTTGTAGCGCTGATTTGCCTTTCCAGGTTGCTTGGTTGGCCAAAAAGGGCGTATGCGTTTTTTCCTGAATATATTCAGGAAAAAACGCATACGCCCTTTTTGGCCAAGGGCATCATTGTCAACGTTTTGCCGCTTTTCATGTGCTTTAAAAGCGATTCGAATCTACCTCCTGAAATCTGTTTCCTGCAATTCTGCCTTGATTTCAAATCCTCTTCTTTGCCTTCCCTCAATATATTTGTGGACGAGAGTTATCATTTATAACTCTGCAGGTTTGTGAATTGCAGTGCCCTGAAGCTCCATTTTACAAGTCGCTTTTTTGGGAGCTGGCCGCAAAAGCGCAGGATGGCTTCAGGCCCTGTTCTGGTTCCGGGGGGCAGGCTGAGCCTGTGGTTAATTCTTCTTCCTGATGGGAAAATAGAGTGACCTGTGCCTGTCCCAACACCAAGAGCTAGTCTCTCATTGGTTCCCCGTCTTCCCGTTCATCCTCAGGACAAATTGCAACCTGTACGGAACAGGAGGTTAAAGGTGCTGATGCTCCAAGTAGGGAGATTGTTAGTAAAGTGGCTGGAATGGCGAACCCGAGCACAAGGAGATGAGAAATGAGGTGCGTTTTAGAAACCTTTCCCCATCACACGGTGTACCATCTTCTGGGTTTCTCATGCATGTTTTCGATGTAGGAAGATGCCCTTGAACCTGGAGATTTGGGACCCATGTGATGGGTAGCACGCAGTATTACTTTAAAGGGTCTGCGTTTGCTCACCCAACCTCACCAAACCTCTCAGCCCCAAGAGTGTCCACCCTTATGTCTCTTCCAGCTGTGGGTCTAGATATGGTCAATCCAGGTTGCATCACAGCCCCTGAACGAATTGTGTAAGAATTTCTCTCTCTTTCCCTGTCTTTGTTTCATGGGTTTTTAAAAGTAATTTATTTTTATAATGGGGTTTAGCTGCTTTTCACGGCTGTGTTTATGCCGCTTTACACCCACTTGACACACTAACAGAGAGATATCAATACATAGGTTTTAAGATTATTACTAGTCAGATATATTCTTGTGCGGTGAATCGGGCGTGTTGAGTCCAGTTCTCTGAGCAAGGAGTAGGTCTTGTCTATTACATATTGGGTTTATGGAACGGTATCTGAGCTAATTTGAAACTCTTGTTTTATGTATCACCCCACCTCACCTTTCCCGTTAAGCAGCCATAGTGTGTTTTCTGCATGTGTCACTCTGTTCTGTTTTGTAATTCAGTTCAAGTGTAACGGTTTTTACATTCCCTCTATAAGTGACACCTTATGAGAAGTGTCCTTTTCTGTGTGACTTATTTCACTTAGAATCGTCTTACCTAAATCCACTCATCATGCTGCTACTAGCCTTATGACATTGATTTCATGGCTGAGTGATATTCCATTGTATATAAAGACCTCAATTTTTTATCCATTTTTCGCTTTCCTGGGATATTTAAGGTGGAATGAAGTGGAGGTCCTTGTCAACAGAGCAGCCCTAAACTTTGGGGTGCTTGTGTCTTGCTGATTTTCAATTTTCCCACTTTATCCCCCCATGCGTGGAAGTGCCCTATGCTCTCTAAGCTGTGTTTTTTAGATGTTTCAGGACACACCGTACACTTCTCCAGAGTGGCTGTTGGCAATTTACATCCCGCCCATCAGTGTAGCAAGGCTCCCATTTCTCCATGGCCTGTCCTGCATTTCTGGTTTTGACACTTTTTTCAGCATGGCCCTTTTGACCGATGGGAAGCGAGACTTCTTTGTAGCGCTGATTTGCCTTTCCAGGTTGCTTGGTTGGCCAAAAAGGGCGTATGCGTTTTTTCCTGAATATATTCAGGAAAAAACGCATACGCCCTTTTTGGCCAAGGGCATCATTGTCAACGTTTTGCCGCTTTTCATGTGCTTTAAAGGCGATTCGAATCTACCTCCTGAAATCTGTTTCCTGCAATTCTGCCTTGATTTCAAACCCTCTTCTTTGCCTTCCCTCAATATATTTGTGGACGAGAGTTATCATTTATAACTCTGCAGGTTTGTGAATTGCAGTGCCCTGAAGCTCCATTTTACAAGTCGCTTTTTTGGGAGCTGGCCGCAAAAGCGCAGGATGGCTTCAGGCCCTGTTCTGGTTCCGGGGGGCAGGCTGGGCCTGTGGTTAATTCTTCTTCCTGATGGGAAAATAGAGTGACCTGTGCCTGTCCCAACACCAAGAGCTAGTCTCTCATTGGTTCCCCGTCTTCCCGTGCATCCTCAGGACAAATTGCAACCTGTACGGAACAGGAGGTTAAAGGTGCTGATGCTCCAAGTAGGGAGATTGCTAGTAAAGTGGCTGGAATGGCGAACCCGAGCACAAGAGGATGAGAAATGAGGTGCGTTTTAGAAACCTTTCCCCATCACACGGTGTACCATCTTCTGGGTTTCTTATGCATGTTTTCGATGTAGGAAGATGCCCTTGAACCTGGAGATTTGGGACCCATGCGATGGGTAGCACGCAGTATTACTTTAAAGGGTCTGCGTTTGCTCACCCAACCTCACCAAACCTCTCAGCCCCAAGAGTGTCCACCCTTATGTCTCATCCAGCTGTGGGTCTAGATATGGTCAATCCAGGTTGCATCACAGCCCCTGAACGAATTGTGTAAGAATTTCTCTCTCTTTCCCTGTCTTTGTTTCATGGGTTTTTAAAAGTAATTTATTTTTATAATGGGGTTTAGCTGCTTTTCACGGCTGTGTTTATGCCGCTTTACACCCACTTGACACACTAACAGAGAGATAGCAATACATAGGTTTTAAGATTATTACTAGTCATATATATTCTTGTGCGGTGAATCGGGCGTGTTGAGTCCAGTTCTCTGAGCAAGGAGTAGGTCTTGTCTATTACATATTGGGTTTATGGAACGGTATCTGAGCTAATTTGAAACTCCTGTTTTATGTATCACCCCACCTCACCTTTCCCGTTAAGCAGCCATAGTGTGTTTTCTGCATGTGTGACTCTGTTCTGTTTTGTAATTCAGTTCAAGTGTAACGTTTTTTACATTCCCTCTATAAGTGACACCTTATGAGAAGTGTCCTTTTCTGTGTGACTTATTTCACTTAGAATCGTCTTACCTAAATCCACTCATCATGCTGCTACAAGCCTTATGACATTGATTTCATGGCTGAGTGATATTCCATTGTACATAAGGACCACAACTTTTTTATCCATTTTTCGCTTTCCTGGGATATTTAAGGTGGAATGAAGTGGAGGTCCTTGTCAACAGAGCAGCCCTAAACTTTGGGGTGCTTGTGTCTTGCTGATTTTCAATTTTCCCACTTTATCCCCCCATGCGTGGAAGTGCCCTATGCTCTCTAAGCTGTGTTTTTTAGATGTTTCAGGACACACCGTACACTTCTCCAGAGTGGCTGTTGGCAATTTACATCCCGCCCATCAGTGTAGCAAGGCTCCCATTTCTCCATGGCCTGTCCTGCATTTCTGGTTTTGACACTTTTTTCAGCATGGCCCTTTTGACCGATGGGAAGCGAGACTTCTTTGTAGCGCTGATTTGCCTTTCCAGGTTGCTTGGTTGGCCAAAAAGGGCGTATGCGTTTTTTCCTGAATATATTCAGGAAAAAACGCATACGCCCTTTTTGGCCAAGGGCATCATTGTCAACGTTTTGCCGCTTTTCATGTGCTTTAAAGGCGATTCGAATCTACCTCCTGAAATCTGTTTCCTGCAATTCTGCCTTGATTTCAAACCCTCTTCTTTGCCTTCCCTCAATATATTTGTGGACGAGAGTTATCATTTATAACTCTGCAGGTTTGTGAATTGCAGTGCCCTGAAGCTCCATTTTACAAGTCGCTTTTTTGGGAGCTGGCCGCAAAAGCGCAGGATGGCTTCAGGCCCTGTTCTGGTTCCGGGGGGCAGGCTGGGCCTGTGGTTAATTCTTCTTCCTGATGGGAAAATAGAGTGACCTGTGCCTGTCCCAACACCAAGAGCTAGTCTCTCATTGGTTCCCCGTCTTCCCGTGCATCCTCAGGACAAATTGCAACCTGTACGGAACAGGAGGTTAAAGGTGCTGATGCTCCAAGTAGGGAGATTGCTAGTAAAGTGGCTGGAATGGCGAACCCGAGCACAAGAGGATGAGAAATGAGGTGCGTTTTAGAAACCTTTCCCCATCACACGGTGTACCATCTTCTGGGTTTCTTATGCATGTTTTCGATGTAGGAAGATGCCCTTGAACCTGGAGATTTGGGACCCATGCGATGGGTAGCACGCAGTATTACTTTAAAGGGTCTGCGTTTGCTCACCCAACCTCACCAAACCTCTCAGCCCCAAGAGTGTCCACCCTTATGTCTCATCCAGCTGTGGGTCTAGATATGGTCAATCCAGGTTGCATCACAGCCCCTGAACGAATTGTGTAAGAATTTCTCTCTCTTTCCCTGTCTTTGTTTCATGGGTTTTTAAAAGTAATTTATTTTTATAATGGGGTTTAGCTGCTTTTCACGGCTGTGTTTATGCCGCTTTACACCCACTTGACACACTAACAGAGAGATAGCAATACATAGGTTTTAAGATTATTACTAGTCATATATATTCTTGTGCGGTGAATCGGGCGTGTTGAGTCCAGTTCTCTGAGCAAGGAGTAGGTCTTGTCTATTACATATTGGGTTTATGGAACGGTATCTGAGCTAATTTGAAACTCTTGTTTTATGTATCACCCCACCTCACCTTTCCCGTTAAGCAGCCATAGTGTGTTTTCTGCATGTGTGACTCTGTTCTGTTTTGTAATTCAGTTCAAGTGTAACGTTTTTTACATTCCCTCTATAAGTGACACCTTATGAGAAGTGTCCTTTTCTGTGTGACTTATTTCACTTAGAATCGTCTTACCTAAATCCACTCATCATGCTGCTACAAGCCTTATGACATTGATTTCATGGCTGAGTGATATTCCATTGTACATAAGGACCACAACTTTTTTATCCATTTTTCGCTTTCCTGGGATATTTAAGGTGGAATGAAGTGGAGGTCCTTGTCAACAGAGCAGCCCTAAACTTTGGGGTGCTTGTGTCTTGCTGATTTTCAATTTTCCCACTTTATCCCCCCATGCGTGGAAGTGCCCTATGCTCTCTAAGCTGTGTTTTTTAGATGTTTCAGGACACACCGTACACTTCTCCAGAGTGGCTGTTGGCAATTTACATCCCGCCCATCAGTGTAGCAAGGCTCCCATTTCTCCATGGCCTGTCCTGCATTTCTGGTTTTGACACTTTTTTCAGCATGGCCCTTTTGACCGATGGGAAGCGAGACTTCTTTGTAGCGCTGATTTGCCTTTCCAGGTTGCTTGGTTGGCCAAAAAGGGCGTATGCGTTTTTTCCTGAATATATTCAGGAAAAAACGCATACGCCCTTTTTGGCCAAGGGCATCATTGTCAACGTTTTGCCGCTTTTCATGTGCTTTAAAGGCGATTCGAATCTACCTCCTGAAATCTGTTTCCTGCAATTCTGCCTTGATTTCAAACCCTCTTCTTTGCCTTCCCTCAATATATTTGTGGACGAGAGTTATCATTTATAACTCTGCAGGTTTGTGAATTGCAGTGCCCTGAAGCTCCATTTTACAAGTATCTTTTTTGGGAGCTGGCCGCAAAAGCGCAGGATGGCTTCAGGCCCTGTTCTGGTTCCGGGGGGCAGGTTGGGCCTGTGGTTAATTCTTCTTCCTGATGGGAAAATAGAGTGACCTGTGCCTGTCCCAACACCAAGAGCTAGTCTCTCATTGGTTCCCCGTCTTCCCGTGCATCCTCAGGACAAATTGCAACCTGTACGGAACAGGAGGTTAAAGGTGCTGATGCTCCAAGTAGGGAGATTGCTAGTAAAGTGGCTGGAATGGCGAACCCGAGCACAAGAGGATGAGAAATGAGGTGCGTTTTAGAAACCTTTCCCCATCACACGGTGTACCATCTTCTGGGTTTCTTATGCATGTTTTCGATGTAGGAAGATGCCCTTGAACCTGGAGATTTGGGACCCATGCGATGGGTAGCACGCAGTATTACTTTAAAGGGTCTGCGTTTGCTCACCCAACCTCACCAAACCTCTCAGCCCCAAGAGTGTCCACCCTTATGTCTCATCCAGCTGTGGGTCTAGATATGGTCAATCCAGGTTGCATCACAGCCCCTGAACGAATTGTGTAAGAATTTCTCTCTCTTTCCCTGTCTTTGTTTCATGGGTTTTTAAAAGTAATTTATTTTTATAATGGGGTTTAGCTGCTTTTCACGGCTGTGTTTATGCCGCTTTACACCCACTTGACACACTAACAGAGAGATAGCAATACATAGGTTTTAAGATTATTACTAGTCATATATATTCTTGTGCGGTGAATCGGGCGTGTTGAGTCCAGTTCTCTGAGCAAGGAGTAGGTCTTGTCTATTACATATTGGGTTTATGGAACGGTATCTGAGCTAATTTGAAACTCTTGTTTTATGTATCACCCCACCTCACCTTTCCCGTTAAGCAGCCATAGTGTGTTTTCTGCATGTGTGACTCTGTTCTGTTTTGTAATTCAGTTCAAGTGTAACGTTTTTTACATTCCCTCTATAAGTGACACCTTATGAGAAGTGTCCTTTTCTGTGTGACTTATTTCACTTAGAATCGTCTTACCTAAATCCACTCATCATGCTGCTACAAGCCTTATGACATTGATTTCATGGCTGAGTGATATTCCATTGTACATAAGGACCACAACTTTTTTATCCATTTTTCGCTTTCCTGGGATATTTAAGGTGGAATGAAGTGGAGGTCCTTGTCAACAGAGCAGCCCTAAACTTTGGGGTGCTTGTGTCTTGCTGATTTTCAATTTTCCCACTTTATCCCCCCATGCGTGGAAGTGCCCTATGCTCTCTAAGCTGTGTTTTTTAGATGTTTCAGGACACACCGTACACTTCTCCAGAGTGGCTGTTGGCAATTTACATCCCGCCCATCAGTGTAGCAAGGCTCCCATTTCTCCATGGCCTGTCCTGCATTTCTGGTTTTGACACTTTTTTCAGCATGGCCCTTTTGACCGATGGGAAGCGAGACTTCTTTGTAGCGCTGATTTGCCTTTCCAGGTTGCTTGGTTGGCCAAAAAGGGCGTATGCGTTTTTTCCTGAATATATTCAGGAAAAAACGCATACGCCCTTTTTGGCCAAGGGCATCATTGTCAACGTTTTGCCGCTTTTCATGTGCTTTAAAGGCGATTCGAATCTACCTCCTGAAATCTGTTTCCTGCAATTCTGCCTTGATTTCAAACCCTCTTCTTTGCCTTCCCTCAATATATTTGTGGACGAGAGTTATCATTTATAACTCTGCAGGTTTGTGAATTGCAGTGCCCTGAAGCTCCATTTTACAAGTCGCTTTTTTGGGAGCTGGCCGCAAAAGCGCAGGATGGCTTCAGGCCCTGTTCTGGTTCCGGGGGGCAGGCTGGGCCTGTGGTTAATTCTTCTTCCTGATGGGAAAATAGAGTGACCTGTGCCTGTCCCAACACCAAGAGCTAGTCTCTCATTGGTTCCCCGTCTTCCCGTGCATCCTCAGGACAAATTGCAACCTGTACGGAACAGGAGGTTAAAGGTGCTGATGCTCCAAGTAGGGAGATTGCTAGTAAAGTGGCTGGAATGGCGAACCCGAGCACAAGAGGATGAGAAATGAGGTGCGTTTTAGAAACCTTTCCCCATCACACGGTGTACCATCTTCTGGGTTTCTTATGCATGTTTTCGATGTAGGAAGATGCCCTTGAACCTGGAGATTTGGGACCCATGCGATGGGTAGCACGCAGTATTACTTTAAAGGGTCTGCGTTTGCTCACCCAACCTCACCAAACCTCTCAGCCCCAAGAGTGTCCACCCTTATGTCTCATCCAGCTGTGGGTCTAGATATGGTCAATCCAGGTTGCATCACAGCCCCTGAACGAATTGTGTAAGAATTTCTCTCTCTTTCCCTGTCTTTGTTTCATGGGTTTTTAAAAGTAATTTATTTTTATAATGGGGTTTAGCTGCTTTTCACGGCTGTGTTTATGCCGCTTTACACCCACTTGACACACTAACAGAGAGATAGCAATACATAGGTTTTAAGATTATTACTAGTCATATATATTCTTGTGCGGTGAATCGGGCGTGTTGAGTCCAGTTCTCTGAGCAAGGAGTAGGTCTTGTCTATTACATATTGGGTTTATGGAACGGTATCTGAGCTAATTTGAAACTCTTGTTTTATGTATCACCCCACCTCACCTTTCCCGTTAAGCAGCCATAGTGTGTTTTCTGCATGTGTGACTCTGTTCTGTTTTGTAATTCAGTTCAAGTGTAACGTTTTTTACATTCCCTCTATAAGTGACACCTTATGAGAAGTGTCCTTTTCTGTGTGACTTATTTCACTTAGAATCGTCTTACCTAAATCCACTCATCATGCTGCTACAAGCCTTATGACATTGATTTCATGGCTGAGTGATATTCCATTGTACATAAGGACCACAACTTTTTTATCCATTTTTCGCTTTCCTGGGATATTTAAGGTGGAATGAAGTGGAGGTCCTTGTCAACAGAGCAGCCCTAAACTTTGGGGTGCTTGTGTCTTGCTGATTTTCAATTTTCCCACTTTATCCCCCCATGCGTGGAAGTGCCCTATGCTCTCTAAGCTGTGTTTTTTAGATGTTTCAGGACACACCGTACACTTCTCCAGAGTGGCTGTTGGCAATTTACATCCCGCCCATCAGTGTAGCAAGGCTCCCATTTCTCCATGGCCTGTCCTGCATTTCTGGTTTTGACACTTTTTTCAGCATGGCCCTTTTGACCGATGGGAAGCGAGACTTCTTTGTAGCGCTGATTTGCCTTTCCAGGTTGCTTGGTTGGCCAAAAAGGGCGTATGCGTTTTTTCCTGAATATATTCAGGAAAAAACGCATACGCCCTTTTTGGCCAAGGGCATCATTGTCAACGTTTTGCCGCTTTTCATGTGCTTTAAAGGCGATTCGAATCTACCTCCTGAAATCTGTTTCCTGCAATTCTGCCTTGATTTCAAACCCTCTTCTTTGCCTTCCCTCAATATATTTGTGGACGAGAGTTATCATTTATAACTCTGCAGGTTTGTGAATTGCAGTGCCCTGAAGCTCCATTTTACAAGTCGCTTTTTTGGGAGCTGGCCGCAAAAGCGCAGGATGGCTTCAGGCCCTGTTCTGGTTCCGGGGGGCAGGCTGGGCCTGTGGTTAATTCTTCTTCCTGATGGGAAAATAGAGTGACCTGTGCCTGTCCCAACACCAAGAGCTAGTCTCTCATTGGTTCCCCGTCTTCCCGTGCATCCTCAGGACAAATTGCAACCTGTACGGAACAGGAGGTTAAAGGTGCTGATGCTCCAAGTAGGGAGATTGCTAGTAAAGTGGCTGGAATGGCGAACCCGAGCACAAGAGGATGAGAAATGAGGTGCGTTTTAGAAACCTTTCCCCATCACACGGTGTACCATCTTCTGGGTTTCTTATGCATGTTTTCGATGTAGGAAGATGCCCTTGAACCTGGAGATTTGGGACCCATGCGATGGGTAGCACGCAGTATTACTTTAAAGGGTCTGCGTTTGCTCACCCAACCTCACCAAACCTCTCAGCCCCAAGAGTGTCCACCCTTATGTCTCATCCAGCTGTGGGTCTAGATATGGTCAATCCAGGTTGCATCACAGCCCCTGAACGAATTGTGTAAGAATTTCTCTCTCTTTCCCTGTCTTTGTTTCATGGGTTTTTAAAAGTAATTTATTTTTATAATGGGGTTTAGCTGCTTTTCACGGCTGTGTTTATGCCGCTTTACACCCACTTGACACACTAACAGAGAGATAGCAATACATAGGTTTTAAGATTATTACTAGTCATATATATTCTTGTGCGGTGAATCGGGCGTGTTGAGTCCAGTTCTCTGAGCAAGGAGTAGGTCTTGTCTATTACATATTGGGTTTATGGAACGGTATCTGAGCTAATTTGAAACTCTTGTTTTATGTATCACCCCACCTCACCTTTCCCGTTAAGCAGCCATAGTGTGTTTTCTGCATGTGTGACTCTGTTCTGTTTTGTAATTCAGTTCAAGTGTAACGTTTTTTACATTCCCTCTATAAGTGACACCTTATGAGAAGTGTCCTTTTCTGTGTGACTTATTTCACTTAGAATCGTCTTACCTAAATCCACTCATCATGCTGCTACAAGCCTTATGACATTGATTTCATGGCTGAGTGATATTCCATTGTACATAAGGACCACAACTTTTTTATCCATTTTTCGCTTTCCTGGGATATTTAAGGTGGAATGAAGTGGAGGTCCTTGTCAACAGAGCAGCCCTAAACTTTGGGGTGCTTGTGTCTTGCTGATTTTCAATTTTCCCACTTTATCCCCCCATGCGTGGAAGTGCCCTATGCTCTCTAAGCTGTGTTTTTTAGATGTTTCAGGACACACCGTACACTTCTCCAGAGTGGCTGTTGGCAATTTACATCCCGCCCATCAGTGTAGCAAGGCTCCCATTTCTCCATGGCCTGTCCTGCATTTCTGGTTTTGACACTTTTTTCAGCATGGCCCTTTTGACCGATGGGAAGCGAGACTTCTTTGTAGCGCTGATTTGCCTTTCCAGGTTGCTTGGTTGGCCAAAAAGGGCGTATGCGTTTTTTCCTGAATATATTCAGGAAAAAACGCATACGCCCTTTTTGGCCAAGGGCATCATTGTCAACGTTTTGCCGCTTTTCATGTGCTTTAAAGGCGATTCGAATCTACCTCCTGAAATCTGTTTCCTGCAATTCTGCCTTGATTTCAAACCCTCTTCTTTGCCTTCCCTCAATATATTTGTGGACGAGAGTTATCATTTATAACTCTGCAGGTTTGTGAATTGCAGTGCCCTGAAGCTCCATTTTACAAGTCGCTTTTTTGGGAGCTGGCCGCAAAAGCGCAGGATGGCTTCAGGCCCTGTTCTGGTTCCGGGGGGCAGGCTGGGCCTGTGGTTAATTCTTCTTCCTGATGGGAAAATAGAGTGACCTGTGCCTGTCCCAACACCAAGAGCTAGTCTCTCATTGGTTCCCCGTCTTCCCGTGCATCCTCAGGACAAATTGCAACCTGTACGGAACAGGAGGTTAAAGGTGCTGATGCTCCAAGTAGGGAGATTGCTAGTAAAGTGGCTGGAATGGCGAACCCGAGCACAAGAGGATGAGAAATGAGGTGCGTTTTAGAAACCTTTCCCCATCACACGGTGTACCATCTTCTGGGTTTGTCATGCATGTTTTCGATGTAGGAAGATGCCCTTGAACCTGGAGATTTGGGACCCTTGCGATGGGTAGCACGCAGTATTACTTTAAAGGGTCTGCGTTTGCTCACCCAACCTCACCAAACCTCTCAGCCCCAAGAGTGTCCACCCTTATGTCTCATCCAGCTGTGGGTCTAGATATGGTCAATCCAGGTTGCATCACAGCCCCTGAACGAATTGTGTAAGAATTTCTCTCTCTTTCCCTGTCTTTGTTTCATGGGTTTTTAAAAGTAATTTATTTTTATAATGGGGTTTAGCTGCTTTTCACGGCTGTGTTTATGCCGCTTTACACCCACTTGACACACTAACAGAGAGATATCAATACATAGGTTTTAAGATTATTACTAATCAGATATATTCTTGTGCGGTAAATCGGGCGTGTTGAGTCCAGTTCTCTGAGCAAGGAGTAGGTCTTGTCTATTACATACTGGGTTTATGGAACGGTATCTGAGCTAATTTGAAACTCTTGTTTTATGTATCACCCCACCTCACCTTTCCCGTTAAGCAGCCATAGTGTGTTTTCTGCATGTGTGACTCTGTTCTGTTTTGTAATTCAGTTGAAGTGTAACGGTTTTTACATTCCCTCTATAAGTGACACCTTATGAGAAGTGTCCTTTTCTGTGTGACTTATTTCACTTAGAATCGTCTTACCTAAATCCACTCATCATGCTGCTACTAGCCTTATGACATTGATTTCATGGCTGCGTGATATTCCATTGTACATAAGGACCACAACTTTTTTATCCATTTTTCGCTTTCCTGGGATATTTAAGGTGGAATGAAGTGGAGGTCCTTGTCAACAGAGCAGCCCTAAACTTTGGGGTGCTTGTGTCTTGCTGATTTTCAATTTTCCCACTTTATCCCCCCATGCGTGGAAGTGCCCTATGCTCTCTAAGCTGTGTTTTTTAGATGTTTCAGGACACACCGTACACTTCTCCAGAGTGGCTGTTGGCAATTTACATCCCGCCCATCAGTGTAGCAAGGCTCCGATTCCTCCATGGCCTGTCCTGCATTTCTGGTTTTGACACTTTTTTCAGCATGGCCCTTTTGACCGATGGGAAGCGAGACTTCTTTGTAGCGCTGATTTGCCTTTCCAGGTTGCTTGGTTGGCCAAAAAGGGCGTATGCGTTTTTTCCTGAATATATTCAGGAAAAAACGCATACGCCCTTTTTGGCCAAGGGCATCATTGTCAACGTTTTGCCGCTTTTCATGTGCTTTAAAGGCGATTCGAATCTACCTCCTGAAATCTGTTTCCTGCAATTCTGCCTTGATTTCAAATCCTCTTCTTTGCCTTCCCTCAATATATTTGTGGACGAGAGTTATCATTTATAACTCTGCAGGTTTGTGAATTGCAGTGCCCTGAAGCTCCATTTTACAAGTCGCTTTTTTGGGAGCTGGCCGCAAAAGCGCAGGATGGCTTCAGGCCCTGTTCTGGTTCCGGGAGGCAGGCTGGGCCTGTGGTTAATTCTTCTTCCTGATGGGAAAATAGAGTGACATGTGCCTGTCCCAACACCAAGAGCTAGTCTCTCATTGGTTCCCCGTCTTCCCGTGCATCCTCAGGACAAATTGCAACCTGTACGGAACAGGAGGTTAAAGGTGCTGATGCTCCAAGTAGGGAGATTGCTAGTAAAGTGGCTGGAATGGCGAACCCGAGCACAAGAGGATGAGAAATGAGGTGCGTTTTAGAAACCTTTCCACATAACACGGTGTACCATCTTCTGGGTTTCTCATGCATGTTTTCGATGTAGGAAGATGCCCTTGAACCTGGAGATTTGGGACCCATGCGATGGGTAGCACGCAGTATTACTTTAAAGGGTCTGCGTTTGCACACACAACCTCACGAAACCTCTCAGCCCCAAGAGTGTCCACCCTTATGTCTCATCCAGCTGTGGGTCTAGATATGGTCAATCCAGGTTGCATCACAGCCCCTGAACGAATTGTGTAAGAATTTCTCTCTCTTTCCCTGTCTTTGTTTCATGGGTTTTTAAAAGTAATTTATTTTTATAATGGGGTTTAGCTGCTTTTCACGGCTGTGTTTATGCCGCTTTACACCCATTTGACACACTAACAGAGAGATATCAATACATAGGTTTTAAGATTATTACTAGTCAGATATATTCTTGTGCGGTGAATCGGGCGTGTTGAGTCCAGTTCTCTGAGCAAGGAGTAGGTCTTGTCTATTACATACTGGGTTTATGGAACGGTATCTGAGCTAATTTGAAACTCTTGTTTTATGTATCACCCCACCTCACCTTTCCCGTTAAGCAGCCATAGTGTGTTTTCTGCATGTGTGACTCTGTTCTGTTTTGTAATTCAGTTCAAGTGTAACGGTTTTTACATTCCCTCTATAAGTGACACCTTATGAGAAGTGTCCTTTTCTGTGTGACTTATTTCACTTAGAATCGTCTTACCTAAATCCACTCATCATGCTGCTACTAGCCTTATGACATTGATTTCATGGCTGTGTGATATTCCATTGTACATAAGGACCACAACTTTTTTATCCATTTTTCGCTTTCCTGGGATATTTAAGGTGGAATGAAGTGGAGGTCCTTGTCAACAGAGCAGCCCTAAACTTTGGGGTGCTTGTGTCTTGCTGATTTTCAATTTTCCCACTTTATCCCCCCATGCGTGGAAGTGCCCTATGCTCTCTAAGCTGTGTTTTTTAGATGTTTCAGGACACACCGTACACTTCTCCAGAGTGGCTGTTGGCAATTTACATCCCGCCCATCAGTGTAGCAAGGCTCCGATTCCTCCATGGCCTGTCCTGCATTTCTGGTTTTGACACTTTTTTCAGCATGGCCCTTTTGACCGATGGGAAGCGAGACTTCTTTGTAGCGCTGATTTGCCTTTCCAGGTTGCTTGGTTGGCCAAAAAGGGCGTATGCGTTTTTTCCTGAATATATTCAGGAAAAAACGCATACGCCCTTTTTGGCCAAGGGCATCATTGTCAACGTTTTGCCGCTTTTCATGTGCTTTAAAGGCGATTCGAATCTACCTCCTGAAATCTGTTTCCTGCAATTCTGCCTTGATTTCAAATCCTCTTCTTTGCCTTCCCTCAATATATTTGTGGACGAGAGTTATCATTTATAACTCTGCAGGTTTGTGAATTGCAGTGCCCTGAAGCTCCATTTTACAAGTCGCTTTTTTGGGAGCTGGCCGCAAAAGCGCAGGATGGCTTCAGGCCCTGTTCTGGTTCCGGGGGGCAGGCTGGGCCTGTGGTTAATTCTTCTTCCTGATGGGAAAATAGAGTGACCTGTGCCTGTCCCAACACCAAGAGCTAGTCTCTCATTGGTTCCCCGTCTTCCCGTGCATCCTCACGACAAATTGCAACCTGTACGGAACAGGAGGTTAAAGGTGCTGATGCTCCAAGTAGGGAGATTGCTAGTAAAGTGGCTGGAATGGCGAACCCGAGCACAAGAGGATGAGAAATGAGGTGCGTTTTAGAAACCTTTCCCCATCACACGGTGTACCATCTTCTGGGTTTCTCATGCATGTTTTCGATGTAGGAAGATGCCCTTGAACCTGGAGATTTGGGACCCATGCGATGGGTAGCACGCAGTATTACTTTAAAGGGTCTGCGTTTGCTCACCCAACCTCACCAAACCTCTCAGCCCCAAGAGTGTCCACCCTTATGTCTCATCCAGCTGTGGGTCTAGATATGGTCAATCCAGGTTGCATCACAGCCCCTGAACGAATTGTGTAAGAATTTCTCTCTCTTTCCCTGTCTTTGTTTCATGGGTTTTTAAAAGTAATTTATTTTTATAATGGGGTTTAGCTGCTTTTCACGGCTGTGTTTATGCCGCTTTACACCCACTTGACACACTAACAGAGAGATATCAATACATAGGTTTTAAGATTATTACTAGTCAGATATATTCTTGTGTGGTGAATCGGGCGTGTTGAGTCAAGTTCTCTGAGCAAGGAGTAGGTCTTGTCTATTACATACTGGGTTTATGGAACGGTATCTGAGCTAATTTGAAACTCTTGTTTTATGTATCACCCCACCTCACCTTTCCCGTTAAGCAGCCATAGTGTGTTTTCTGCATGTGTGACTCTGTTCTGTTTTGTAATTCAGTTCAAGTGTAACGGTTTTTACATTCCCTCTATAAGTGACACCTTATGAGAAGTGTCCTTTTCTGTGTGACTTATTTCACTTAGAATCGTCTTACCTAAATCCACTCATCATGCTGCTACTAGCCTTATGACATTGATTTCATGGCTGAGTGCTATTCCATTGTACATAAGGACCACAACTTTTTTATCCATTTTTCGCTTTCCTGGGATATTTAAGGTGGAATGAAGTGGAGGTCCTTGTCAACAGAGCAGCCCTAAACTTTGGGGTGCTTGTGTCTTGCTGATTTTCAATTTTCCCACTTTATCCCCCCATGCGTGGAAGTGCCCTATGCTCTCTAAGCTGTGTTTTTTAGATGTTTCAGGACACACCGTACACTTCTCCAGAGTGGCTGTTGGCAATTTACATCCCGCCCATCAGTGTAGCAAGGCTCCCATTTCTCCATGGCCTGTCCTGCATTTCTGGTTTTGACACTTTTTTCAGCATGGCCCTTTTGACCGATGGGAAGCGAGACTTCTTTGTAGCGCTGATTTGCCTTTCCAGGTTGCTTGGTTGGCCAAAAAGGGCGTATGCGTTTTTTCCTGAATATATTCAGGAAAAAACGCATACGCCCTTTTTGGCCAAGGGCATCATTGTCAACGTTTTGCCGCTTTTCATGTGCTTTAAAGGCGATTCGAATCTACCTCCTGAAATCTGTTTCCTGCAATTCTGCCTTGATTTCAAATCCTCTTCTTTGCCTTCCCTCAATATATTTGTGGACGAGAGTTATCATTTATAACTCTGCAGGTTTGTGAATTGCAGTGCCCTGAAGCTCCATTTTACAAGTCGCTTTTTTGGGAGCTGGCCGCAAAAGCGCAGGATGGCTTCAGGCCCTGTTCTGGTTCCGGGGGTCAGGCTGGGCCTGTGGTTAATTCTTCTTCCTGATGGGAAAATAGAGTGACCTGTGCCTGTCCCAACACCAAGAGCTAGTCTCTCATTGGTTCCCCGTCTTCCCGTTCATCCTCAGGACAAATTGCAACCTGTACGGAACAGGAGGTTAAAGGTGCTGATGCTCCAAGTAGGGAGATTGTTAGTAAAGTGGCTGGAATGGCGAACCCGAGCACAAGGAGATGAGAAATGAGGTGCGTTTTAGAAACCTTTCCCCATCACACGGTGTACCATCTTCTGGGTTTCTCATGCATGTTTTCGATGTAGGAAGATGCCCTTGAACCTGGAGATTTGGGACCCATGCGATGGGTAGCACGCAGTATTACTTTAAAGGGTCTGCGTTTGCTCACCCAACCTCACCAAACCTCTCAGCCCCAAGAGTGTCCACCCTTATGTCTCATCCAGCTGTGGGTGTAGATATGGTCAATCCAGGTTGCATCACAGCCCCTGAACGAATTGTGTAAGAATTTCTCTCTCTTTCCCTGTCTTTGTTTCACGGGTTTTTAAAAGTAATTTATTTTTATAATGGGGTTTAGCTGCTTTTCACGGCTGTGTTTATGCCGCTTTACACCCACTTGACACACTAACAGAGAGATATCAATACATAGGTTTTAAGATTATTACTAGTCAGATATATTCTTGTGCGGTGAATCGGGCGTGTTGAGTCCAGTTCTCTGAGCAAGGAGTAGGTCTTGTCTATTACATATTGGGTTTATGGAACGGTATCTGAGCTAATTTGAAACTCTTGTTTTATGTATCACCCCACCTCACCTTTCCCGTTAAGCAGCCATAGTGTGTTTTCTGCATGTGTGACTCTGTTCTGTTTTGTAATTCAGTTCAAGTGTAACGGTTTTTACATTCCCTCTATAAGTGACACCTTATGAGAAGTGTCCTTTTCTGTGTGACTTATTTCACTTAGAATCGTCTTACCTAAATCCACTCATCATGCTGCTACTAGCCTTATGACATTGATTTCATGGCTGAGTGCTATTCCATTGTACATAAGGACCACAACTTTTTTATCCATTTTTCGCTTTCCTGGGATATTTAAGGTGGAATGAAGTGGAGGTCCTTGTCAACAGAGCAGCCCTAAACTTTGGGGTGCTTGTGTCTTGCTGATTTTCAATTTGCCCACTTTATCCCCCCATGCGTGGAAGTGCCCTATGCTCTCTAAGCTGTGTTTTTTAGATGTTTCAGGACACACCGTACACTTCTCCAGAGTGGCTGTTGGCAATTTACATCCCGCCCATCAGTGTAGCAAGGCTCCCATTTCTCCATGGCCTGTCCTGCATTTCTGGTTTTGACACTTTTTTCAGCATGGCCCTTTTGACCGATGGGAAGTGAGACTTCTTTGTAGCACTGATTTGCCTTTCCAGGTTGCTTGGTTGGCCAAAAAGGGCGTATGCGTTTTTTCCTGAATATATTCAGGAAAAAACGCATACGCCCTTTTTGGCCAAGGGCATCATTGTCAACGTTTTGCCGCTTTTCATGTGTTTTAAAGGCGATTCGAATCTACCTCCTGAAATCTGTTTCCTGCAATTCTGCATTGATTTCAAATCCTCTTCTTTGCCTTCCCTCAATATATTTGTGGACGAGAGTTATCATTTATAACTCTGCAGGTTTGTGAATTGCAGTGCCCTGAAGCTCCATTTTACAAGTCGCTTTTTTTGGAGCTGGCCGCAAAAGCGCAGGATGGCTTCAGGCCCTGTTCTGGTTCCGGGGGGCAGGCTGAGCCTGTGGTTAATTCTTCTTCCTGATGGGAAAATAGAGTGACCTGTGCGTGTCCCAACACCAAGAGCTAGTCTCTCATTGGTTCCCCGTCTTCCCGTGCATCCTCAGGACAAATTGCAACCTGTACGGAACAGGAGGTTAAAGGTGCTGATGCTCCAAGTAGGGAGATTGTTAGTAAAGTGGCTGGAATGGCGAACCCGAGCACAAGGAGATGAGAAATGAGTTGCGTTTTAGAAACCTTTCCCCATCACACGGTGTACCATCTTCTGGGTTTCTCATGCATGTTTTCGATGTAGGAAGATGCCCTTGAACCTGGAGATTTGGGACCCATGCGATGGGTAGCACGCAGTATTACTTTAAAGGGTCTGCGTTTGCTCACCCAACCTCACCAAACCTCTCAGCCCCAAGAGTGTCCACCCTTATGTCTCTTCCAGCTGTGGGTCTAGATATGGTCAATCCAGGTTGCATCACAGCCCCTGAACTAATTGTGTAAGAATTTCTCTCTCTTTCCCTGTCTTTGTTTCATGGGTTTTTAAAAGTAATTTATTTTTATAATGGGGTTTAGCTGCTTTTCACGGCTGTGTTTATGCCGCTTTACACCCACTTGACACACTAACAGAGAGATAGCAATACATAGGTTTTAAGATTATTACTAGTCAGATATATTCTTGTGCGGTGAATCGGGCGTGTTGAGTCCAGTTCTCTGAGCAAGGAGTAGGTCTTGTCTATTACATATTGGGTTTATGGAACGGTATCTGAGCTAATTTGAAACTCTTGTTTTATGTATCACCCCACCTCACCTTTCCCGTTAAGCAGCCATAGTGTGTTTTCTGCATGTGTGACTCTGTTCTGTTTTGTAATTCAGTTCAAGTGTAACGGTTTTTACATTCCCTCTATAAGTGACACCTTATGAGAAGTGTCCTTTTCTGTGTGACTTATTTCACTTAGAATCGTCTTACCTAAATCCACTCATCATGCTGCTACAAGCCTTATGACATTGATTTCATGGCTGAGTGATATTCCATTGTACATAAGGACCACAACTTTTTTATCCATTTTTCGCTTTCCTGGGATATTTAAGGTGGAATGAAGTGGAGGTCCTTGTCAACAGAGCAGCCCTAAACTTTGGGGTGCTTGTGTCTTGCTGATTTTCAATTTTCCCACTTTATCCACCCATGCGTGGAAGTGCCCTATGCTCTCTAAGCTGTGTTTTTTAGATGTTTCAGGACACACCGTACACTTCTCCAGAGTGGCTGTTGGCAATTTACATCCCGCCCATCAGTGTAGCAAGGCTCCGATTCCTCCATGGCCTGTCCTGCATTTCTGGTTTTGACACTTTTTTCAGCATGGCCCTTTTGACCGATGGGAAGCGAGACTTCTTTGTAGCGCTGATTTGCCTTTCCAGGTTGCTTGGTTGGCCAAAAAGGGCGTATGCGTTTTTTCCTGAATATATTCAGGAAAAAACGCATACGCCCTTTTTGGCCAAGGGCATCATTGTCAACGTTTTGCCGCTTTTCATGTGCTTTAAAGGCGATTCGAATCTACCTCCTGAAATCTGTGTCCTGCAATTCTGCCTTGATTTCAAATCCTCTTCTTTGCCTTCCCTCAATATATTTGTGGACGAGAGTTATCATTTATAACTCTGCAGGTTTGTGAATTGCAGTGCCCTGAAGCTCCATTTTACAAGTCGCTTTTTTGGGAGCTGGCCGCAAAAGCGCAGGATGGCTTCAGGCCCTGTTCTGGTTCCGGGGGGCAGGCTGGGCCTGTGGTTAATTCTTCTTCCTGATGGGAAAATAGAGTGACCTGTGCCTGTCCCAACACCAAGAGCTAGTCTCTCATTGGTTCCCCGTCTTCCCGTTCATCCTCAGGACAAATTGCAACCTGTACGGAACAGGAGGTTAAAGGTGCTGATGCTCCAAGTAGGGAGATTGCTAGTAAAGTGGCTGGAATGGCGAACCCGAGCACAAGGAGATGAGAAATGAGGTGCGTTTTAGAAACCTTTCCCCATCACACGGTGTACCATCTTCTGGGTTTCTTATGCATGTTTTCGATGTAGGAAGATGCCCTTGAACCTGGAGATTTGGGACCCATGCGATGGGTAGCACGCAGTATTACTTTAAAGGGTCTGCGTTTGCTCACCCAACCTCACCAAACCTCTCAGCCCCAAGAGTGTCCACCCTTATGTCTCATCCAGCTGTGGGTCTAGATATGGTCAATCCAGGTTGCATCACAGCCCCTGAACGAATTGTGTAAGAATTTCTCTCTCTTTCCCTGTCTTTGTTTCATGGGTTTTTAAAAGTAATTTATTTTTATAATGGGGTTTAGCTGCTTTTCACGGCTGTGTTTATGCCGCTTTACACCCACTTGACACACTAACAGAGAGATAGCAATACATAGGTTTTAAGATTATTACTAGTCATATATATTCTTGTGCGGTGAATCGGGCGTGTTGAGTCCAGTTCTCTGAGCAAGGAGTAGGTCTTGTCTATTACATATTGGGTTTATGGAACGGTATCTGAGCTAATTTGAAACTCTTGTTTTATGTATCACCCCACCTCACCTTTCCCGTTAAGCAGCCATAGTGTGTTTTCTGCATGTGTGACTCTGTTCTGTTTTGTAATTCAGTTCAAGTGTAACGTTTTTTACATTCCCTCTATAAGTGACACCTTATGAGAAGTGTCCTTTTCTGTGTGACTTATTTCACTTAGAATCGTCTTACCTAAATCCACTCATCATGCTGCTACAAGCCTTATGACATTGATTTCATGGCTGAGTGATATTCCATTGTACATAAGGACCACAACTTTTTTATCCATTTTTCGCTTTCCTGGGATATTTAAGGTGGAATGAAGTGGAGGTCCTTGTCAACAGAGCAGCCCTAAACTTTGGGGTGCTTGTGTCTTGCTGATTTTCAATTTTCCCACTTTATCCCCCCATGCGTGGAAGTGCCCTATGCTCTCTAAGCTGTGTTTTTTAGATGTTTCAGGACACACCGTACACTTCTCCAGAGTGGCTGTTGGCAATTTACATCCCGCCCATCAGTGTAGCAAGGCTCCCATTTCTCCATGGCCTGTCCTGCATTTCTGGTTTTGACACTTTTTTCAGCATGGCCCTTTTGACCGATGGGAAGCGAGACTTCTTTGTAGCGCTGATTTGCCTTTCCAGGTTGCTTGGTTGGCCAAAAAGGGCGTATGCGTTTTTTCCTGAATATATTCAGGAAAAAACGCATACGCCCTTTTTGGCCAAGGGCATCATTGTCAACGTTTTGCCGCTTTTCATGTGCTTTAAAGGCGATTCGAATCTACCTCCTGAAATCTGTTTCCTGCAATTCTGCCTTGATTTCAAACCCTCTTCTTTGCCTTCCCTCAATATATTTGTGGACGAGAGTTATCATTTATAACTCTGCAGGTTTGTGAATTGCAGTGCCCTGAAGCTCCATTTTACAAGTCGCTTTTTTGGGAGCTGGCCGCAAAAGCGCAGGATGGCTTCAGGCCCTGTTCTGGTTCCGGGGGGCAGGCTGGGCCTGTGGTTAATTCTTCTTCCTGATGGGAAAATAGAGTGACCTGTGCCTGTCCCAACACCAAGAGCTAGTCTCTCATTGGTTCCCCGTCTTCCCGTGCATCCTCAGGACAAATTGCAACCTGTACGGAACAGGAGGTTAAAGGTGCTGATGCTCCAAGTAGGGAGATTGCTAGTAAAGTGGCTGGAATGGCGAACCCGAGCACAAGAGGATGAGAAATGAGGTGCGTTTTAGAAACCTTTCCCCATCACACGGTGTACCATCTTCTGGGTTTCTTATGCATGTTTTCGATGTAGGAAGATGCCCTTGAACCTGGAGATTTGGGACCCATGCGATGGGTAGCACGCAGTATTACTTTAAAGGGTCTGCGTTTGCTCACCCAACCTCACCAAACCTCTCAGCCCCAAGAGTGTCCACCCTTATGTCTCATCCAGCTGTGGGTCTAGATATGGTCAATCCAGGTTGCATCACAGCCCCTGAACGAATTGTGTAAGAATTTCTCTCTCTTTCCCTGTCTTTGTTTCATGGGTTTTTAAAAGTAATTTATTTTTATAATGGGGTTTAGCTGCTTTTCACGGCTGTGTTTATGCCGCTTTACACCCACTTGACACACTAACAGAGAGATAGCAATACATAGGTTTTAAGATTATTACTAGTCATATATATTCTTGTGCGGTGAATCGGGCGTGTTGAGTCCAGTTCTCTGAGCAAGGAGTAGGTCTTGTCTATTACATATTGGGTTTATGGAACGGTATCTGAGCTAATTTGAAACTCTTGTTTTATGTATCACCCCACCTCACCTTTCCCGTTAAGCAGCCATAGTGTGTTTTCTGCATGTGTGACTCTGTTCTGTTTTGTAATTCAGTTCAAGTGTAACGTTTTTTACATTCCCTCTATAAGTGACACCTTATGAGAAGTGTCCTTTTCTGTGTGACTTATTTCACTTAGAATCGTCTTACCTAAATCCACTCATCATGCTGCTACAAGCCTTATGACATTGATTTCATGGCTGAGTGATATTCCATTGTACATAAGGACCACAACTTTTTTATCCATTTTTCGCTTTCCTGGGATATTTAAGGTGGAATGAAGTGGAGGTCCTTGTCAACAGAGCAGCCCTAAACTTTGGGGTGCTTGTGTCTTGCTGATTTTCAATTTTCCCACTTTATCCCCCCATGCGTGGAAGTGCCCTATGCTCTCTAAGCTGTGTTTTTTAGATGTTTCAGGACACACCGTACACTTCTCCAGAGTGGCTGTTGGCAATTTACATCCCGCCCATCAGTGTAGCAAGGCTCCCATTTCTCCATGGCCTGTCCTGCATTTCTGGTTTTGACACTTTTTTCAGCATGGCCCTTTTGACCGATGGGAAGCGAGACTTCTTTGTAGCGCTGATTTGCCTTTCCAGGTTGCTTGGTTGGCCAAAAAGGGCGTATGCGTTTTTTCCTGAATATATTCAGGAAAAAACGCATACGCCCTTTTTGGCCAAGGGCATCATTGTCAACGTTTTGCCGCTTTTCATGTGCTTTAAAGGCGATTCGAATCTACCTCCTGAAATCTGTTTCCTGCAATTCTGCCTTGATTTCAAACCCTCTTCTTTGCCTTCCCTCAATATATTTGTGGACGAGAGTTATCATTTATAACTCTGCAGGTTTGTGAATTGCAGTGCCCTGAAGCTCCATTTTACAAGTCGCTTTTTTGGGAGCTGGCCGCAAAAGCGCAGGATGGCTTCAGGCCCTGTTCTGGTTCCGGGGGGCAGGCTGGGCCTGTGGTTAATTCTTCTTCCTGATGGGAAAATAGAGTGACCTGTGCCTGTCCCAACACCAAGAGCTAGTCTCTCATTGGTTCCCCGTCTTCCCGTGCATCCTCAGGACAAATTGCAACCTGTACGGAACAGGAGGTTAAAGGTGCTGATGCTCCAAGTAGGGAGATTGCTAGTAAAGTGGCTGGAATGGCGAACCCGAGCACAAGAGGATGAGAAATGAGGTGCGTTTTAGAAACCTTTCCCCATCACACGGTGTACCATCTTCTGGGTTTCTTATGCATGTTTTCGATGTAGGAAGATGCCCTTGAACCTGGAGATTTGGGACCCATGCGATGGGTAGCACGCAGTATTACTTTAAAGGGTCTGCGTTTGCTCACCCAACCTCACCAAACCTCTCAGCCCCAAGAGTGTCCACCCTTATGTCTCATCCAGCTGTGGGTCTAGATATGGTCAATCCAGGTTGCATCACAGCCCCTGAACGAATTGTGTAAGAATTTCTCTCTCTTTCCCTGTCTTTGTTTCATGGGTTTTTAAAAGTAATTTATTTTTATAATGGGGTTTAGCTGCTTTTCACGGCTGTGTTTATGCCGCTTTACACCCACTTGACACACTAACAGAGAGATAGCAATACATAGGTTTTAAGATTATTACTAGTCATATATATTCTTGTGCGGTGAATCGGGCGTGTTGAGTCCAGTTCTCTGAGCAAGGAGTAGGTCTTGTCTATTACATATTGGGTTTATGGAACGGTATCTGAGCTAATTTGAAACTCTTGTTTTATGTATCACCCCACCTCACCTTTCCCGTTAAGCAGCCATAGTGTGTTTTCTGCATGTGTGACTCTGTTCTGTTTTGTAATTCAGTTCAAGTGTAACGTTTTTTACATTCCCTCTATAAGTGACACCTTATGAGAAGTGTCCTTTTCTGTGTGACTTATTTCACTTAGAATCGTCTTACCTAAATCCACTCATCATGCTGCTACAAGCCTTATGACATTGATTTCATGGCTGAGTGATATTCCATTGTACATAAGGACCACAACTTTTTTATCCATTTTTCGCTTTCCTGGGATATTTAAGGTGGAATGAAGTGGAGGTCCTTGTCAACAGAGCAGCCCTAAACTTTGGGGTGCTTGTGTCTTGCTGATTTTCAATTTTCCCACTTTATCCCCCCATGCGTGGAAGTGCCCTATGCTCTCTAAGCTGTGTTTTTTAGATGTTTCAGGACACACCGTACACTTCTCCAGAGTGGCTGTTGGCAATTTACATCCCGCCCATCAGTGTAGCAAGGCTCCCATTTCTCCATGGCCTGTCCTGCATTTCTGGTTTTGACACTTTTTTCAGCATGGCCCTTTTGACCGATGGGAAGCGAGACTTCTTTGTAGCGCTGATTTGCCTTTCCAGGTTGCTTGGTTGGCCAAAAAGGGCGTATGCGTTTTTTCCTGAATATATTCAGGAAAAAACGCATATGCCCTTTTTGGCCAAGGGCATCATTGTCAACGTTTTGCCGCTTTTCATGTGCTTTAAAGGCGATTCGAATCTACCTCCTGAAATCTGTTTCCTGCAATTCTGCCTTGATTTCAAACCCTCTTCTTTGCCTTCCCTCAATATATTTGTGGACGAGAGTTATCATTTATAACTCTGCAGGTTTGTGAATTGCAGTGCCCTGAAGCTCCATTTTACAAGTCGCTTTTTTGGGAGCTGGCCGCAAAAGCGCAGGATGGCTTCAGGCCCTGTTCTGGTTCCGGGGGGCAGGCTGGGCCTGTGGTTAATTCTTCTTCCTGATGGGAAAATAGAGTGACCTGTGCCTGTCCCAACACCAAGAGCTAGTCTCTCATTGGTTCCCCGTCTTCCCGTGCATCCTCAGGACAAATTGCAACCTGTACGGAACAGGAGGTTAAAGGTGCTGATGCTCCAAGTAGGGAGATTGCTAGTAAAGTGGCTGGAATGGCGAACCCGAGCACAAGAGGATGAGAAATGAGGTGCGTTTTAGAAACCTTTCCCCATCACACGGTGTACCATCTTCTGGGTTTGTCATGCATGTTTTCGATGTAGGAAGATGCCCTTGAACCTGGAGATTTGGGACCCTTGCGATGGGTAGCACGCAGTATTACTTTAAAGGGTCTGCGTTTGCTCACCCAACCTCACCAAACCTCTCAGCCCCAAGAGTGTCCACCCTTATGTCTCATCCAGCTGTGGGTCTAGATATGGTCAATCCAGGTTGCATCACAGCCCCTGAACGAATTGTGTAAGAATTTCTCTCTCTTTCCCTGTCTTTGTTTCATGGGTTTTTAAAAGTAATTTATTTTTATAATGGGGTTTAGCTGCTTTTCACGGCTGTGTTTATGCCGCTTTACACCCACTTGACACACTAACAGAGAGATATCAATACATAGGTTTTAAGATTATTACTAATCAGATATATTCTTGTGCGGTAAATCGGGCGTGTTGAGTCCAGTTCTCTGAGCAAGGAGTAGGTCTTGTCTATTACATACTGGGTTTATGGAACGGTATCTGAGCTAATTTGAAACTCTTGTTTTATGTATCACCCCACCTCACCTTTCCCGTTAAGCAGCCATAGTGTGTTTTCTGCATGTGTGACTCTGTTCTGTTTTGTAATTCAGTTGAAGTGTAACGGTTTTTACATTCCCTCTATAAGTGACACCTTATGAGAAGTGTCCTTTTCTGTGTGACTTATTTCACTTAGAATCGTCTTACCTAAATCCACTCATCATGCTGCTACTAGCCTTATGACATTGATTTCATGGCTGCGTGATATTCCATTGTACATAAGGACCACAACTTTTTTATCCATTTTTCGCTTTCCTGGGATATTTAAGGTGGAATGAAGTGGAGGTCCTTGTCAACAGAGCAGCCCTAAACTTTGGGGTGCTTGTGTCTTGCTGATTTTCAATTTTCCCACTTTATCCCCCCATGCGTGGAAGTGCCCTATGCTCTCTAAGCTGTGTTTTTTAGATGTTTCAGGACACACCGTACACTTCTCCAGAGTGGCTGTTGGCAATTTACATCCCGCCCATCAGTGTAGCAAGGCTCCGATTCCTCCATGGCCTGTCCTGCATTTCTGGTTTTGACACTTTTTTCAGCATGGCCCTTTTGACCGATGGGAAGCGAGACTTCTTTGTAGCGCTGATTTGCCTTTCCAGGTTGCTTGGTTGGCCAAAAAGGGCGTATGCGTTTTTTCCTGAATATATTCAGGAAAAAACGCATACGCCCTTTTTGGCCAAGGGCATCATTGTCAACGTTTTGCCGCTTTTCATGTGCTTTAAAGGCGATTCGAATCTACCTCCTGAAATCTGTTTCCTGCAATTCTGCCTTGATTTCAAATCCTCTTCTTTGCCTTCCCTCAATATATTTGTGGACGAGAGTTATCATTTATAACTCTGCAGGTTTGTGAATTGCAGTGCCCTGAAGCTCCATTTTACAAGTCGCTTTTTTGGGAGCTGGCCGCAAAAGCGCAGGATGGCTTCAGGCCCTGTTCTGGTTCCGGGGGGCAGGCTGGGCCTGTGGTTAATTCTTCTTCCTGATGGGAAAATAGAGTGACATGTGCCTGTCCCAACACCAAGAGCTAGTCTCTCATTGGTTCCCCGTCTTCCCGTGCATCCTCAGGACAAATTGCAACCTGTACGGAACAGGAGGTTAAAGGTGCTGATGCTCCAAGTAGGGAGATTGCTAGTAAAGTGGCTGGAATGGCGAACCCGAGCACAAGAGGATGAGAAATGAGGTGCGTTTTAGAAACCTTTCCACATAACACGGTGTACCATCTTCTGGGTTTCTCATGCATGTTTTCGATGTAGGAAGATGCCCTTGAACCTGGAGATTTGGGACCCATGCGATGGGTAGCACGCAGTATTACTTTAAAGGGTCTGCGTTTGCACACACAACCTCACGAAACCTCTCAGCCCCAAGAGTGTCCACCCTTATGTCTCATCCAGCTGTGGGTCTAGATATGGTCAATCCAGGTTGCATCACAGCCCCTGAACGAATTGTGTAAGAATTTCTCTCTCTTTCCCTGTCTTTGTTTCATGGGTTTTTAAAAGTAATTTATTTTTATAATGGGGTTTAGCTGCTTTTCACGGCTGTGTTTATGCCGCTTTACACCCATTTGACACACTAACAGAGAGATATCAATACATAGGTTTTAAGATTATTACTAGTCAGATATATTCTTGTGCGGTGAATCGGGCGTGTTGAGTCCAGTTCTCTGAGCAAGGAGTAGGTCTTGTCTATTACATACTGGGTTTATGGAACGGTATCTGAGCTAATTTGAAACTCTTGTTTTATGTATCACCCCACCTCACCTTTCCCGTTAAGCAGCCATAGTGTGTTTTCTGCATGTGTGACTCTGTTCTGTTTTGTAATTCAGTTCAAGTGTAACGGTTTTTACATTCCCTCTATAAGTGACACCTTATGAGAAGTGTCCTTTTCTGTGTGACTTATTTCACTTAGAATCGTCTTACCTAAATCCACTCATCATGCTGCTACTAGCCTTATGACATTGATTTCATGGCTGTGTGATATTCCATTGTACATAAGGACCACAACTTTTTTATCCATTTTTCGCTTTCCTGGGATATTTAAGGTGGAATGAAGTGGAGGTCCTTGTCAACAGAGCAGCCCTAAACTTTGGGGTGCTTGTGTCTTGCTGATTTTCAATTTTCCCACTTTATCCCCCCATGCGTGGAAGTGCCCTATGCTCTCTAAGCTGTGTTTTTTAGATGTTTCAGGACACACCGTACACTTCTCCAGAGTGGCTGTTGGCAATTTACATCCCGCCCATCAGTGTAGCAAGGCTCCGATTCCTCCATGGCCTGTCCTGCATTTCTGGTTTTGACACTTTTTTCAGCATGGCCCTTTTGACCGATGGGAAGCGAGACTTCTTTGTAGCGCTGATTTGCCTTTCCAGGTTGCTTGGTTGGCCAAAAAGGGCGTATGCGTTTTTTCCTGAATATATTCAGGAAAAAACGCATACGCCCTTTTTGGCCAAGGGCATCATTGTCAACGTTTTGCCGCTTTTCATGTGCTTTAAAGGCGATTCGAATCTACCTCCTGAAATCTGTTTCCTGCAATTCTGCCTTGATTTCAAATCCTCTTCTTTGCCTTCCCTCAATATATTTGTGGACGAGAGTTATCATTTATAACTCTGCAGGTTTGTGAATTGCAGTGCCCTGAAGCTCCATTTTACAAGTCGCTTTTTTGGGAGCTGGCCGCAAAAGCGCAGGATGGCTTCAGGCCCTGTTCTGGTTCCGGGGGGCAGGCTGGGCCTGTGGTTAATTCTTCTTCCTGATGGGAAAATAGAGTGACCTGTGCCTGTCCCAACACCAAGAGCTAGTCTCTCATTGGTTCCCCGTCTTCCCGTGCATCCTCACGACAAATTGCAACCTGTACGGAACAGGAGGTTAAAGGTGCTGATGCTCCAAGTAGGGAGATTGCTAGTAAAGTGGCTGGAATGGCGAACCCGAGCACAAGAGGATGAGAAATGAGGTGCGTTTTAGAAACCTTTCCCCATCACACGGTGTACCATCTTCTGGGTTTCTCATGCATGTTTTCGATGTAGGAAGATGCCCTTGAACCTGGAGATTTGGGACCCATGCGATGGGTAGCACGCAGTATTACTTTAAAGGGTCTGCGTTTGCTCACCCAACCTCACCAAACCTCTCAGCCCCAAGAGTGTCCACCCTTATGTCTCATCCAGCTGTGGGTCTAGATATGGTCAATCCAGGTTGCATCACAGCCCCTGAACGAATTGTGTAAGAATTTCTCTCTCTTTCCCTGTCTTTGTTTCATGGGTTTTTAAAAGTAATTTATTTTTATAATGGGGTTTAGCTGCTTTTCACGGCTGTGTTTATGCCGCTTTACACCCACTTGACACACTAACAGAGAGATATCAATACATAGGTTTTAAGATTATTACTAGTCAGATATATTCTTGTGTGGTGAATCGGGCGTGTTGAGTCAAGTTCTCTGAGCAAGGAGTAGGTCTTGTCTATTACATACTGGGTTTATGGAACGGTATCTGAGCTAATTTGAAACTCTTGTTTTATGTATCACCCCACCTCACCTTTCCCGTTAAGCAGCCATAGTGTGTTTTCTGCATGTGTGACTCTGTTCTGTTTTGTAATTCAGTTCAAGTGTAACGGTTTTTACATTCCCTCTATAAGTGACACCTTATGAGAAGTGTCCTTTTCTGTGTGACTTATTTCACTTAGAATCGTCTTACCTAAATCCACTCATCATGCTGCTACTAGCCTTATGACATTGATTTCATGGCTGAGTGCTATTCCATTGTACATAAGGACCACAACTTTTTTATCCATTTTTCGCTTTCCTGGGATATTTAAGGTGGAATGAAGTGGAGGTCCTTGTCAACAGAGCAGCCCTAAACTTTGGGGTGCTTGTGTCTTGCTGATTTTCAATTTTCCCACTTTATCCCCCCATGCGTGGAAGTGCCCTATGCTCTCTAAGCTGTGTTTTTTAGATGTTTCAGGACACACCGTACACTTCTCCAGAGTGGCTGTTGGCAATTTACATCCCGCCCATCAGTGTAGCAAGGCTCCCATTTCTCCATGGCCTGTCCTGCATTTCTGGTTTTGACACTTTTTTCAGCATGGCCCTTTTGACCGATGGGAAGCGAGACTTCTTTGTAGCGCTGATTTGCCTTTCCAGGTTGCTTGGTTGGCCAAAAAGGGCGTATGCGTTTTTTCCTGAATATATTCAGGAAAAAACGCATACGCCCTTTTTGGCCAAGGGCATCATTGTCAACGTTTTGCCGCTTTTCATGTGCTTTAAAGGCGATTCGAATCTACCTCCTGAAATCTGTTTCCTGCAATTCTGCCTTGATTTCAAATCCTCTTCTTTGCCTTCCCTCAATATATTTGTGGACGAGAGTTATCATTTATAACTCTGCAGGTTTGTGAATTGCAGTGCCCTGAAGCTCCATTTTACAAGTCGCTTTTTTGGGAGCTGGCCGCAAAAGCGCAGGATGGCTTCAGGCCCTGTTCTGGTTCCGGGGGGCAGGCTGGGCCTGTGGTTAATTCTTCTTCCTGATGGGAAAATAGAGTGACCTGTGCCTGTCCCAACACCAAGAGCTAGTCTCTCATTGGTTCCCCGTCTTCCCGTTCATCCTCAGGACAAATTGCAACCTGTACGGAACAGGAGGTTAAAGGTGCTGATGCTCCAAGTAGGGAGATTGTTAGTAAAGTGGCTGGAATGGCGAACCCGAGCACAAGGAGATGAGAAATGAGGTGCGTTTTAGAAACCTTTCCCCATCACACGGTGTACCATCTTCTGGGTTTCTCATGCATGTTTTCGATGTAGGAAGATGCCCTTGAACCTGGAGATTTGGGACCCATGCGATGGGTAGCACGCAGTATTACTTTAAAGGGTCTGCGTTTGCTCACCCAACCTCACCAAACCTCTCAGCCCCAAGAGTGTCCACCCTTATGTCTCATCCAGCTGTGGGTGTAGATATGGTCAATCCAGGTTGCATCACAGCCCCTGAACGAATTGTGTAAGAATTTCTCTCTCTTTCCCTGTCTTTGTTTCACGGGTTTTTAAAAGTAATTTATTTTTATAATGGGGTTTAGCTGCTTTTCACGGCTGTGTTTATGCCGCTTTACACCCACTTGACACACTAACAGAGAGATATCAATACATAGGTTTTAAGATTATTACTAGTCATATATATTCTTGTGCGGTGAATCGGGCGTGTTGAGTCCAGTTCTCTGAGCAAGGAGTAGGTCTTGTCTATTACATATTGGGTTTATGGAACGGTATCTGAGCTAATTTGAAACTCTTGTTTTATGTATCACCCCACCTCACCTTTCCCGTTAAGCAGCCATAGTGTGTTTTCTGCATGTGTGACTCTGTTCTGTTTTGTAATTCAGTTCAAGTGTAACGGTTTTTACATTCCCTCTATAAGTGACACCTTATGAGAAGTGTCCTTTTCTGTGTGACTTATTTCACTTAGAATCGTCTTACCTAAATCCACTCATCATGCTGCTACTAGCCTTATGACATTGATTTCATGGCTGAGTGCTATTCCATTGTACATAAGGACCACAACTTTTTTATCCATTTTTCGCTTTCCTGGGATATTTAAGGTGGAATGAAGTGGAGGTCCTTGTCAACAGAGCAGCCCTAAACTTTGGGGTGCTTGTGTCTTGCTGATTTTCAATTTGCCCACTTTATCCCCCCATGCGTGGAAGTGCCCTATGCTCTCTAAGCTGTGTTTTTTAGATGTTTCAGGACACACCGTACACTTCTCCAGAGTGGCTGTTGGCAATTTACATCCCGCCCATCAGTGTAGCAAGGCTCCCATTTCTCCATGGCCTGTCCTGCATTTCTGGTTTTGACACTTTTTTCAGCATGGCCCTTTTGACCGATGGGAAGTGAGACTTCTTTGTAGCACTGATTTGCCTTTCCAGGTTGCTTGGTTGGCCAAAAAGGGCGTATGCGTTTTTTCCTGAATATATTCAGGAAAAAACGCATACGCCCTTTTTGGCCAAGGGCATCATTGTCAACGTTTTGCCGCTTTTCATGTGTTTTAAAGGCGATTCGAATCTACCTCCTGAAACCTGTTTCCTGCAATTCTGCCTTGATTTCAAATCCTCTTCTTTGCCTTCCCTCAATATATTTGTGGACGAGAGTTATCATTTATAACTCTGCAGGTTTGTGAATTGCAGTGCCCTGAAGCTCCATTTTACAAGTCGCTTTTTTTGGAGCTGGCCGCAAAAGCGCAGGATGGCTTCAGGCCCTGTTCTGGTTCCGGGGGGCAGGCTGAGCCTGTGGTTAATTCTTCTTCCTGATGGGAAAATAGAGTGACCTGTGCGTGTCCCAACACCAAGAGCTAGTCTCTCATTGGTTCCCCGTCTTCCCGTGCATCCTCAGGACAAATTGCAACCTGTACGGAACAGGAGGTTAAAGGTGCTGATGCTCCAAGTAGGGAGATTGTTAGTAAAGTGGCTGGAATGGCGAACCCGAGCACAAGGAGATGAGAAATGAGTTGCGTTTTAGAAACCTTTCCCCATCACACGGTGTACCATCTTCTGGGTTTCTCATGCATGTTTTCGATGTAGGAAGATGCCCTTGAACCTGGAGATTTGGGACCCATGCGATGGGTAGCACGCAGTATTACTTTAAAGGGTCTGCGTTTGCTCACCCAACCTCACCAAACCTCTCAGCCCCAAGAGTGTCCACCCTTATGTCTCTTCCAGCTGTGGGTCTAGATATGGTCAATCCAGGTTGCATCACAGCCCCTGAACTAATTGTGTAAGAATTTCTCTCTCTTTCCCTGTCTTTGTTTCATGGGTTTTTAAAAGTAATTTATTTTTATAATGGGGTTTAGCTGCTTTTCACGGCTGTGTTTATGCCGCTTTACACCCACTTGACACACTAACAGAGAGATAGCAATACATAGGTTTTAAGATTATTACTAGTCAGATATATTCTTGTGCGGTGAATCGGGCGTGTTGAGTCCAGTTCTCTGAGCAAGGAGTAGGTCTTGTCTATTACATATTGGGTTTATGGAACGGTATCTGAGCTAATTTGAAACTCTTGTTTTATGTATCACCCCACCTCACCTTTCCCGTTAAGCAGCCATAGTGTGTTTTCTGCATGTGTGACTCTGTTCTGTTTTGTAATTCAGTTCAAGTGTAACGGTTTTTACATTCCCTCTATAAGTGACACCTTATGAGAAGTGTCCTTTTCTGTGTGACTTATTTCACTTAGAATCGTCTTACCTAAATCCACTCATCATGCTGCTACAAGCCTTATGACATTGATTTCATGGCTGAGTGATATTCCATTGTACATAAGGACCACAACTTTTTTATCCATTTTTCGCTTTCCTGGGATATTTAAGGTGGAATGAAGTGGAGGTCCTTGTCAACAGAGCAGCCCTAAACTTTGGGGTGCTTGTGTCTTGCTGATTTTCAATTTTCCCACTTTATCCACCCATGCGTGGAAGTGCCCTATGCTCTCTAAGCTGTGTTTTTTAGATGTTTCAGGACACACCGTACACTTCTCCAGAGTGGCTGTTGGCAATTTACATCCCGCCCATCAGTGTAGCAAGGCTCCGATTCCTCCATGGCCTGTCCTGCATTTCTGGTTTTGACACTTTTTTCAGCATGGCCCTTTTGACCGATGGGAAGCGAGACTTCTTTGTAGCGCTGATTTGCCTTTCCAGGTTGCTTGGTTGGCCAAAAAGGGCGTATGCGTTTTTTCCTGAATATATTCAGGAAAAAACGCATACGCCCTTTTTGGCCAAGGGCATCATTGTCAACGTTTTGCCGCTTTTCATGTGCTTTAAAGGCGATTCGAATCTACCTCCTGAAATCTGTGTCCTGCAATTCTGCCTTGATTTCAAATCCTCTTCTTTGCCTTCCCTCAATATATTTGTGGACGAGAGTTATCATTTATAACTCTGCAGGTTTGTGAATTGCAGTGCCCTGAAGCTCCATTTTACAAGTCGCTTTTTTGGGAGCTGGCCGCAAAAGCGCAGGATGGCTTCAGGCCCTGTTCTGGTTCCGGGGGGCAGGCTGGGCCTGTGGTTAATTCTTCTTCCTGATGGGAAAATAGAGTGACCTGTGCCTGTCCCAACACCAAGAGCTAGTCTCTCATTGGTTCCCCGTCTTCCCGTTCATCCTCAGGACAAATTGCAACCTGTACGGAACAGGAGGTTAAAGGTGCTGATGCTCCAAGTAGGGAGATTGCTAGTAAAGTGGCTGGAATGGCGAACCCGAGCACAAGGAGATGAGAAATGAGGTGCGTTTTAGAAACCTTTCCCCATCACACGGTGTACCATCTTTTGGGTTTCTCATGCATGTTTTCGATGTAGGAAGATGCCCTTGAACCTGGAGATTTGGGACCCATGCAATGGGTAGCACGCAGTATTACTTTAAAGGGTCTGCGTTTGCTCACCCAACCTCACCAAACCTCTCAGCCCCAAGAGTGTCCACCCTTATGTCTCATCCAGCTGTGGGTCTAGATATGGTCAATCCAGGTTGCATCACAGCCCCTGAACGAATTGTGTAAGAATTTCTCTCTCTTTCCCTGTCTTTGTTTCATGGGTTTTTAAAAGTAATTTATTTTTATAATGGGGTTTAGCTGCTTTTCACGGCTGTGTTTATGCCGCTTTACACCAACTTGACACACTAACAGAGAGATATCAATACATAGGTTTTAAGATTATTACTAGTCAGATATATTCTTGTGCGGTGAATCGGGCGTGTTGAGTCCAGTTCTCTGAGCAAGGAGTAGGTCTTGTCTATTACATACTGGGTTTATGGAACGGTATCTGAGCTAATTTGAAACTCTTGTTTTATGTATCACCCCACCTCACCTTTCCCGTTAAGCAGCCATAGTGTGTTTTCTGCATGTGTGACTCTGTTCTGTTTTGTAATTCAGTTCAAGTGTAACGGTTTTTACATTCCCTCTATAAGTGACACCTTATGAGAAGTGTCCTTTTCTGTGTGACTTATTTCACTTAGAATCGTCTTACCTAAATCCACTCATCATGCTGCTACTAGCCTTATGACATTGATTTCATGGCTGTGTGATATTCCATTGTACATAAGGACCACAACTTTTTTATCCATTTTTCGCTTTCCTGGGATATTTAAGGTGGAATGAAGTGGAGGTCCTTGTCAACAGAGCAGCCCTAAACTTTGGGGTGCTTGTGTCTTGCTGATTTTCAATTTTCCCACTTTATCCCCCCATGCGTGGAAGTGCCCTATGCTCTCTAAGCTGTGTTTTTTAGATGTTTCAGGACACACCGTACACTTCTCCAGAGTGGCTGTTGGCAATTTACATCCCGCCCATCAGTGTAGCAAGGCTCCCATTTCTCCATGGCCTGTCCTGCCTTTCTGGTTTTGACACTTTTTTCAGCATGGCCCTTTTGACCGATGGGAAGCGAGACTTCTTTGTAGCGCTGATTTGCCTTTCCAGGTTGCTTGGTTGGCCAAAAAGGGCGTATGCGTTTTTTCCTGAATATATTCAGGAAAAAACGCATACGCCCTTTTTGGCCATGGGCATCATTGTCAACGTTTTGCCGCTTTTCATGTGCTTTAAAGGCGATTCGAATCTACCTCCTGAAATCTGTTTCCTGCAATTCTGCCTTGATTTCAAATCCTCTTCTTTGCCTTCCCTCAATATATTTGTGGACGAGAGTTATCATTTATAACTCTGCAGGTTTGTGAATTGCAGTGCCCTGAAGCTCCATTTTACAAGTCGCTTTTTTGGGAGCTGGCCGCAAAAGCGCAGGATGGCTTCAGGCCCTGTTCTGGTTCCGGGGGGCAGGCTGGGCCTGTGGTTAATTCTTCTTCCTGATGGGAAAATAGAGTGACCTGTGCCTGTCCCAACACCAAGAGCTAGTCTCTCATTGGTTCCCCGTCTTCCCGTTCATCCTCAGGACAAATTGCAACCTGTACGGAACAGGAGGTTAAAGGTGCTGATGCTCCAAGTAGGGAGATTGCTAGTAAAGTGGCTGGAATGGCGAACCCGAGCACAAGGAGATGAGAAATGAGGTGCGTTTTAGAAACCTTTCCCCATCACACGGTGTACCATCTTTTGGGTTTCTCATGCATGTTTTCGATGTAGGAAGATGCCCTTGAACCTGGAGATTTGGGACCCATGCGATGGGTAGCACGCAGTATTACTTTAAAGGGTCTGCGTTTGCTCACCCAACCTCACCAAACCTCTCAGCCCCAAGAGTGTCCACCCTTATGTCTCATCCAGCTGTGGGTCTAGATATGGTCAATCCAGGTTGCATCACAGCCCCTGAACGAATTGTGTAAGAATTTCTCTCTCTTTCCCTGTCTTTGTTTCATGGGTTTTTAAAAGTAATTTATTTTTATAATGGGGTTTAGCTGCTTTTCACGGCTGTGTTTATGCCGCTTTACACCCACTTGACACACTAACAGAGAGATATCAATACATAGGTTTTAAGATTATTACTAGTCAGATATATTCTTGTGCGGTGAATCGGGCGTGTTGAGTCCAGTTCTCTGAGCAAGGAGTAGGTCTTGTCTATTACATACTGGGTTTATGGAACGGTATCTGAGCTAATTTGAAACTCTTGTTTTATGTATCACCCCACCTCACCTTTCCCGTTAAGCAGCCATAGTGTGTTTTCTGCATGTGTGACTCTGTTCTGTTTTGTAATTCAGTTCAAGTGTAACGGTTTTTACATTCCCTCTATAAGTGACACCTTATGAGAAGTGTCCTTTTCTGTGTGACTTATTTCACTTAGAATCGTCTTACCTAAATCCACTCATCATGCTGCTACTAGCCTTATGACATTGATTTCATGGCTGAGTGATATTCCATTGTACATAAGGACCACAACTTTTTTATCCATTTTTCGCTTTCCTGGGATATTTAAGGTGGAATGAAGTGGAGGTCCTTGTCAACAGAGCAGCCCTAAACTTTGGGGTGCTTGTGTCTTGCTGATTTTCAATTTTCCCACTTTATCCCCCCATGCGTGGAAGTGCCCTATGCTCTCTAAGCTGTGTTTTTTAGATGTTTCAGGACACACCGTACACTTCTCCAGAGTGGCTGTTGGCAATTTACATCCCGCCCATCAGTGTAGCAAGGCTCCCATTTCTCCATGGCCTGTCCTGCCTTTCTGGTTTTGACACTTTTTTCAGCATGGCCCTTTTGACCGATGGGAAGCGAGACTTCTTTGTAGCGCTGATTTGCCTTTCCAGGTTGCTTGGTTGGCCAAAAAGGGCGTAGGCGTTTTTTCCTGAATATATTCAGGAAAAAACGCATACGCCCTTTTTGGCCATGGGCATCATTGTCAACGTTTTGCCGCTTTTCATGTGCTTTAAAGGCGATTCGAATCTACCTCCTGAAATCTGTTTCCTGCAATTCTGCCTTGATTTCAAATCCTCTTCTTTGCCTTCCCTCAATATATTTGTGGACGAGAGTTATCATTTATAACTCTGCAGGTTTGTGAATTGCAGTGCCCTGAAGCTCCATTTTACAAGTCGCTTTTTTGGGAGCTGGCCGCAAAAGCGCAGGATGGCTTCAGGCCCTGTTCTGGTTCCGGGGGGCAGGCTGGGCCTGTGGTTAATTCTTCTTCCTGATTGGAAAATAGAGTGACCTGTGCCTGTCCCAACACCAAGAGCTAGTCTCTCATTGGTTCCCCGTCTTCCCGTTCATCCTCAGGACAAATTGCAACCTGTACGGAACAGGAGGTTAAAGGTGCTGATGCTCCAAGTAGGGAGATTGTTAGTAAAGTGGCTGGAATGGCGAACCCGAGCACAAGGAGATGAGAAATGAGGTGCGTTTTAGAAACCTTTCCCCATCACACGGTGTACCATCTTCTGGGTTTCTCATGCATGTTTTCGATGTAGGAAGATGCCCTTGAACCTGGAGATTTGGGACCCATGCGATGGTAGCACGCAGTATTACTTTAAAGGGTCTGCGTTTGCTCACCCAACCTCACCAAACCTCTCAGCCCCAAGAGTGTCCACCCTTATGTCTCATCCAGCTGTGGGTCTAGATATGGTCAATCCAGGTTGCATCACAGCCCCTGAACGAATTGTGTAAGAATTTCTCTCTCTTTCCCTGTCTTTGTTTCATGGGTTTTTAAAAGTAATTTATTTTTATAATGGGGTTTAGCTGCTTTTCACGGCTGTGTTTATGCCGCTTTACACCCACTTGACACACTAACAGAGAGATATCAATACATAGGTTTTAAGATTATTACTAGTCAGATATATTCTTGTGCGGTGAATTGGGCGTGTTGAGTCCAGTTCTCTGAGCAAGGAGTAGGTCTTGTCTATTACATACTGGGTTTATGGAACGGTATCTGAGCTAATTTGAAACTCTTGTTTTATGTATCACCCCACCTCACCTTTCCCGTTAAGCAGCCATAGTGTGTTTTCTGCATGTGTGACTCTGTTCTGTTTTGTAATTCAGTTCAAGTGTAACGGTTTTTACATTCCCTCTATAAGTGACACCTTATGAGAAGTGTCCTTTTCTGTGTGACTTATTTCACTTAGAATCGTCTTACCTAAATCCACTCATCATGCTGCTACTAGCCTTATGACATTGATTTCATGGCTGAGTGATATTCCATTGTACATAAGGACCACAACTTTTTTATCCATTTTTCGCTTTCCTGGGATATTTAAGGTGGAATGAAGTGGAGGTCCTTGTCAACAGAGCAGCCCTAAACTTTGGGGTGCTTGTGTCTTGCTGATTTTCAATTTTCCCACTTTATCCCCCCATGCGTGGAAGTGCCCTATGCTCTCTAAGCTGTGTTTTTTAGATGTTTCAGGACACACCGTACACTTCTCCAGAGTGGCTGTTGGCAATTTACATCCCGCCCATCAGTGTAGCAAGGCTCCCATTTCTCCATGGCCTGTCCTGCCTTTCTGGTTTTGACACTTTTTTCAGCATGGCCCTTTTGACCGATGGGAAGCGAGACTTCTTTGTAGCGCTGATTTGCCTTTCCAGGTTGCTTGGTTGGCCAAAAAGGGCGTATGCGTTTTTTCCTGAATATATTCAGGAAAAAACGCATACGCCCTTTTTGGCCAAGGGCATCATTGTCAACGTTTTGCCGCTTTTCATGTGCTTTAAAGGCGATTCGAATCTACCTCCTGAAATCTGTTTCCTGCAATTCTGCCTTGATTTCAAATCCTCTTCTTTGCCTTCCCTCAATATATTTGTGGACGAGAGTTATCATTTATAACTCTGCAGGTTTGTGAATTGCAGTGCCCTGAAGCTCCATTTTACAAGTCGCTTTTTTGGGAGCTGGCCGCAAAAGCGCAGGATGGCTTCAGGCCCTGTTCTGGTTCCGGGGGGCAGGCTGGGCCTGTGGTTAATTTTTCTTCCTGATGGGAAAATAGAGTGACCTGTGCCTGTCCCAACACCAAGAGCTAGTCTCTCATTGGTTCCCCGTCTTCCCGTTCATCCTCAGGACAAATTGCAACCTGTACGGAACAGGAGGTTAAAGGTGCTGATGCTCCAAGTAGGGAGATTGTTAGTAAAGTGGCTGGAATGGCGAACCCGAGCACAAGGAGATGAGAAATGAGGTGCGTTTTAGAAACCTTTCCCCATCACACGGTGTACCATCTTCTGGGTTTCTCATGCATGTTTTCGATGTAGGAAGATGCCCTTGAACCTGGAGATTTGGGACCCATGCGATGGGTAGCACGCAGTATTACTTTAAAGGGTATGCGTTTGCTCACACAACCTCACCAAACCTCTCAGCCCCAAGAGTGTCCACCCTTATGTCTCATCCAGCTGTGGGTCTAGATATGGTCAATCCAGGTTGCATCACAGCCCCTGAACGAATTGTGTAAGAATTTCTCTCTCTTTCCCTGTCTTTGTTTCATGGGTTTTTAAAAGTAATTTATTTTTATAATGGGGTTTAGCTGCTTTTCACGGCTGTGTTTATGCCGCTTTACACCCACTTGACACACTAACAGAGAGATATCAATATATAGGTTTTAAGATTATTACTAGTCAGATATATTCTTGTGCGGTGAATCGGGCGTGTTGAGTCCAGTTCTCTGAGCAAGGAGTAGGTCTTGTCTATTACATACTGGGTTTATGGAACGGTATCTGAGCTAATTTGAAACTCTTGTTTTATGTATCACCCCACCTCACCTTTCCCGTTAAGCAGCCATAGTGTGTTTTCTGCATGTGTGACTCTGTTCTGTTTTGTAATTCAGTTCAAGTGTAACGGTTTTTACATTCCCTCTATAAGTGACACCTTATGAGAAGTGTCCTTTTCTGTGTGACTTATTTCACTTAGAATCGTCTTACCTAAATCCACTCATCATGCTGCTACTAGCCTTATGACATTGATTTCATGGCTGTGTGATATTCCATTGTACATAAGGACCACAACTTTTTTATCCATTTTTCGCTTTCCTGGGATATTTAAGGTGGAATGAAGTGGAGGTCCTTGTCAACAGAGCAGCCCTAAACTTTGGGGTGCTTGTGTCTTGCTGATTTTCAATTTTCCCACTTTATCCCCCCATGCGTGGAAGTGCCCTATGCTCTCTAAGCTGTGTTTTTTAGATGTTTCAGGACACACCGTACACTTCTCCAGAGTGGCTGTTGGCAATTTACATCCCGCCCATCAGTGTAGCAAGGCTCCCATTTCTCCATGGCCTGTCCTGCCTTTCTGGTTTTGACACTTTTTTCAGCATGGCCCTTTTGACCGATGGGAAGCGAGACTTCTTTGTAGCGCTGATTTGCCTTTCCAGGTTGCTTGGTTGGCCAAAAAGGGCGTATGCGTTTTTTCCTGAATATATTCAGGAAAAAACGCATACGCCCTTTTTGGCCAAGGGCATCATTGTCAACGTTTTGCCGCTTTTCATGTGCTTTAAAGGCGATTCGAATCTACCTCCTGAAATCTGTTTCCTGCAATTCTGCCTTGATTTCAAATCCTCTTCTTTGCCTTCCCTCAATATATTTGTGGACGAGAGTTATCATTTATAACTCTGCAGGTTTGTGAATTGCAGTGCCCTGAAGCTCCATTTTACAAGTCGCTTTTTTGGGAGCTGGCCGCAAAAGCGCAGGATGGCTTCAGGCCCTGTTCTGGTTCCGGGGGGCAGGCTGGGCCTGTGGTTAATTCTTCTTCCTGATGGGAAAATAGAGTGACCTGTGCCTGTCCCAACACCAAGAGCTAGTCTCTCATTGGTTCCCCGTCTTCCCGTGAATCCTCAGGACAAATTGCAACCTGTACGGAACAGGAGGTTAAAGGTGCTGATGCTCCAAGTAGGGAGATTGTTAGTAAAGTGGCTGGAATGGCGAACCCGAGCACAAGGAGATGAGAAATGAGGTGCGTTTTAGAAACCTTTCCCCATCACACGGTGTACCATCTTCTGGGTTTCTCATGCATGTTTTCGATGTAGGAAGATGCCCTTGAACCTGGAGATTTGGGACCCATGCGATGGGTAGCACGCAGTATTACTTTAAAGGGTATGCGTTTGCTCACACAACCTCACCAAACCTCTCAGCCCCAAGAGTGTCCACCCTTATGTCTCATCCAGCTGTGGGTCTAGATATGGTCAATCCAGGTTGCATCACAGCCCCTGAACGAATTGTGTAAGAATTTCTCTCTCTTTCCCTGTCTTTGTTTCATGGGTTTTTAAAAGTAATTTATTTTTATAATGGGGTTTAGCTGCTTTTCACGGCTGTGTTTATGCCGCTTTACACCCACTTGACACACTAACAGAGAGATATCAATACATAGGTTTTAAGATTATTACTAGTCAGATATATTCTTGTGCGGTGAATCGGGCGTGTTGAGTCCAGTTCTCTGAGCAAGGAGTAGGTCTTGTCTATTACATACTGGGTTTATGGAACGGTATCTGAGCTAATTTGAAACTCTTGTTTTATGTATCACCCCACCTCACCTTTCCCGTTAAGCAGCCATAGTGTGTTTTCTGCATGTGTGACTCTGTTCTGTTTTGTAATTCAGTTCAAGTGTAACGGTTTTTACATTCCCTCTATAAGTGACACCTTATGAGAAGTGTCCTTTTCTGTGTGACTTATTTCACTTAGAATCGTCTTACCTAAATCCACTCATCATGCTGCTACTAGCCTTATGACATTGATTTCATGGCTGTGTGATATTCCATTGTACATAAGGACCACAACTTTTTTATCCATTTTTCGCTTTCCTGGGATATTTAAGGTGGAATGAAGTGGAGGTCCTTGTCAACAGAGCAGCCCTAAACTTTGGGGTGCTTGTGTCTTGCTGATTTTCAATTTTCCCACTTTATCCCCCCATGCGTGGAAGTGCCCTATGCTCTCTAAGCTGTGTTTTTTAGATGTTTCAGGACACACCGTACACTTCTCCAGAGTGGCTGTTGGCAATTTACATCCCGCCCATCAGTGTAGCAAGGCTCCCATTTCTCCATGGCCTGTCCTGCCTTTCTGGTTTTGACACTTTTTTCAGCATGGCCCTTTTGACCGATGGGAAGCGAGACTTCTTTGTAGCGCTGATTTGCCTTTCCAGGTTGCTTGGTTGGCCAAAAAGGGCGTATGCGTTTTTTCCTGAATATATTCAGGAAAAAACGCATACGCCCTTTTTGGCCAATGGCATCATTGTCAACGTTTTGCCTCTTTTCATGTGCTTTAAAGGCGATTCGAATCTACCTCCTGAAATCTGTTTCCTGCAATTCTGCCTTGATTTCAAATCCTCTTCTTTGCCTTCCCTCAATATATTTGTGGACGAGAGTTATCATTTATAACTCTGCAGGTTTGTGAATTGCAGTGCCCTGAAGCTCCATTTTACAAGTCGCTTTTTTGGGAGCTGGCCGCAAAAGCGCAGGATGGCTTCAGGCCCTGTTCTGGTTCCGGGGGGCAGGCTGGGCCTGTGGTTAATTCTTCTTCCTGATGGGAAAATAGAGTGACCTGTGCCTGTCCCAACACCAAGAGCTAGTCTCTCATTGGTTCCCCGTCTTCCCGTGCATCCTCAGGACAAATTGCAACCTGTACGGAACAGGAGGTTAAAGGTGCTGATGCTCCAAGTAGGGAGATTGCTAGTAAAGTGGCTGGAATGGCGAACCCGAGCACAAGAGGATGAGAAATGAGGTGCGTTTTAGAAACCTTTCCCCATCACACGGTGTACCATCTTCTGGGTTTCTCATGCATGTTTTCGATGTAGGAAGATGCCCTTGAACCTGGAGATTTGGGACCCATGCGATGGGTAGCACGCAGTATTACTTTAAAGGGTCTGCGTTTGCTCACCCAACCTCACCAAACCTCTCAGCCCCAAGAGTGTCCACCCTTATGTCTCATCCAGCTGTGGGTCTAGATATGGTCAATCCAGGTTGCATCACAGCCCCTGAACGAATTGTGTAAGAATTTCTCTCTCTTTCCCTGTCTTTGTTTCATGGGTTTTTAAAAGTAATTTATTTTTATAATGGGGTTTAGCTGCTTTTCACGGCTGTGTTTATGCCGCTTTACACCCACTTGACACACTAACAGAGAGATATCAATACATAGGTTTTAAGATTATTACTAGTCAGATATATTCTTGTGCGGTGAATCGGGCGTGTTGAGTCCAGTTCTCTGAGCAAGGAGTAGGTCTTGTCTATTACATACTGGGTTTATGGAACGGTATCTGAGCTAATTTGAAACTCTTGTTTTATGTATCACCCCACCTCACCTTTCCCGTTAAGCAGCCATAGTGTGTTTTCTGCATGTGTGACTCTGTTCTGTTTTGTAATTCAGTTCAAGTGTAATGGTTTTTACATTCCCTCTATAAGTGACACCTTATGAGAAGTGTCCTTTTCTGTGTGACTTATTTCACTTAGAATCGTCTTACCTAAATCCACTCATCATACTGCTACTAGCCTTATGACATTGATTTCATGGCTGAGTGATATTCCATTGTACATAAGGACCACAACTTTTTTATCCATTTTTCGCTTTCCTGGGATATTTAAGGTGGAATGAAGTGGAGGTCCTTGTCAACAGAGCAGCCCTAAACTTTGGGGTGCTTGTGTCTTGCTGATTTTCAATTTTCCCAATTTATCCCCCCATGCGTGGAAGTGCCCTATGCTCTCTTAGCTGTGTTTTTTAGATGTTTCAGGACACACCGTACACTTCTCCAGAGTGGCTGTTGGCAATTTACATCCCGCCCATCAGTGTAGCAAGGCTCCCATTTCTCGATGGCCTGTCCTGCCTTTCTGGTTTTGACACTTTTTTCAGCATGGCCCTTTTGACCGATGGGAAGCGAGACTTCTTTGTAGCGCTGATTTGCCTTTCCAGGTTGCTTGGTTGGCCAAAAAGGGCGTATGGGTTTTTTCCTGAATATATTCAGGAAAAAACGCATACGCCCTTTTTGGCCAAGGGCATCATTGTCAACGTTTTGCCGCTTTTCATGTGCTTTAAAGGCGATTCGAATCTACCTCCTGAAATCTGTTTCCTGCAATTCTGCCTTGATTTCAAATCCTCTTCTTTGCCTTCCCTCAATATATTTGTGGACGAGAGTTATCATTTATAACTCTGCAGGTTTGTGAATTGCAGTGCCCTGAAGCTCCATTTTACAACTCGCTTTTTTGGGAGCTGGCCGCAAAAGCGCAGGATGGCTTCAGGCCCTGTTCTGGTTCCGGGGGGCAGGCTGGGCCTGTGGTTAATTCTTCTTCCTGATGGGAAAATAGAGTGACCTGTGCCTGTCCCAACACCAAGAGATAGTCTCTCATTGGTTCCCCGTCTTCCCGTGCATCCTCAGGACAAATTGCAACCTGTACGGAACAGGAGGTTAAAGGTGCTGATGCTCCAAGTAGGGAGATTGCTAGTAAAGTGGCTGGAATGGCGAACCCGAGCACAAGAGGATGAGAAATGAGGTGCGTTTTAGAAACCTTTCCCCATCACACGGTGTACCATCTTCTGGGTTTCTCATGCATGTTTTCGATGTAGGAAGATGCCCTTGAACCTGGAGATTTGGGACCCATGCGATGGGTAGCACGCAGTATTACTTTAAAGGGTCTGCGTTTGCTCACACAACCTCACCAAACCTCTCAGCCCCAAGAGTGTCCACCCTTATGTCTCATCCAGCTGTGGGTCTAGATATGGTCAATCCAGGTTGCATCACAGCCCCTGAACGAATTGTGTAAGAATTTCTCTCTCTTTCCCTGTCTTTGTTTCATGGGTTTTTAAAAGTAATTTATTTTTATAATGGGGTTTAGCTGCTTTTCACGGCTGTGTTTATGCCGCTTTACACCCACTTGACACACTAACAGAGAGATATCAATACATAGGTTTTAAGATTATTACTAGTCAGATATATTCTTGTGCGGTGAATCGGGCGTGTTGAGTCCAGTTCTCTGAGCAAGGAGTAGGTCTTGTCTATTACATACTGGGTTTATGGAACGGTATCTGAGCTAATTTGAAACTCTTGTTTTATGTATCACCCCACCTCACCTTTCCCGTTAAGCAGCCATAGTGTGTTTTCTGCATGTGTGACTCTGTTCTGTTTTGTAATTCAGTTCAAGTGTAACGGTTTTTACATTCCCTCTATAAGTGACACCTTATGAGAAGTGTCCTTTTCTGTGTGACTTATTTCACTTAGAATCGTCTTACCTAAATCCACTCATCATGCTGCTACTAGCCTTATGACATTGATTTCATGGCTGTGTGATATTCCATTGTACATAAGGACCACAACTTTTTTATCCATTTTTCGCTTTCCTGGGATATTTAAGGTGGAATGAAGTGGAGGTCCTTGTCAACAGAGCAGCCCTAAACTTTGGGGTGCTTGTGTCTTGCTGATTTTCAATTTTCCCACTTTATCCCCCCATGCGTGGAAGTGCCCTATGCTCTCTAAGCTGTGTTTTTTAGATGTTTCAGGACACACCGTACACTTCTCCAGAGTGGCTGTTGGCAATTTACATCCCGCCCATCAGTGTAGCAAGGCTCCCATTTCTCCATGGCCTGTCCTGCCTTTCTGGTTTTGACACTTTTTTCAGCATGGCCCTTTTGACCGATGGGAAGCGAGACTTCTTTGTAGCGCTGATTTGCCTTTCCAGGTTGCTTGGTTGGCCAAAAAGGGCGTATGCGTTTTTTCCTGAATATATTCAGGAAAAAACGCATACGCCCTTTTTGGCCAAGGGCATCATTGTCAACGTTTTGCCGCTTTTCATGTGCTTTAAAGGCGATTCGAATCTACCTCCTGAAATCTGTTTCCTGCAATTCTGCCTTGATTTCAAATCCTCTTCTTTGCCTTCCCTCAATATATTTGTGGACGAGAGTTATCATTTATAACTCTGCAGGTTTGTGAATTGCAGTGCCCTGAAGCTCCATTTTACAACTCGCTTTTTTGGGAGCTGGCCGCAAAAGCGCAGGATGGCTTCAGGCCCTGTTCTGGTTCCGGGGGGGCAGGCTGGGCCTGTGGTTAATTCTTCTTCCTGATGGGAAAATAGAGTGACCTGTGCCTGTCCCAACACCAAGAGCTAGTCTCTCATTGGTTCCCCGTCTTCCCGTGCATCCTCAGGACAAATTGCAACCTGTACGGAACAGGAGGTTAAAGGTGCTGATGCTCCAAGTAGGGAGATTGCTAGTAAAGTGGCTGGAATGGCGAACCCGAGCACAAGAGGATGAGAAATGAGGTGCGTTTTAGAAACCTTTCCCCATCACACGGTGTACCATCTTCTGGGTTTCTCATGCATGTTTTCGATGTAGGAAGATGCCCTTGAACCTGGAGATTTGGGACCCATGCGATGGGTAGCACGCAGTATTACTTTAAAGGGTCTGCGTTTGCTCACCCAACCTCACCAAACCTCTCAGCCCCAAGAGTGTCCACACTTATGTCTCATCCAGCTGTGGGTCTAGATATGGTCAATCCAGGTTGCATCACAGCCCCTGAACGAATTGTGTAAGAATTTCTCTCTCTTTCCCTGTCTTTGTTTCATGGGTTTTTAAAAGTAATTTATTTTTATAATGGGGTTTAGCTGCTTTTCACGGCTGTGTTTTTGCCGCTTTACACCCACTTGCCACACTAACAGAGAGATATCAATACATAGGTTTTAAGATTATTACTAGTCAGATATATTCTTGTGCGGTGAATCGGGCGTGTTGAGTCCAGTTCTCTGAGCAAGGAGTAGGTCTTGTCTATTACATATTGGGTTTATGGAACGGTATCTGAGCTAATTTGAAACTCTTGTTTTATGTATCACCCCACCTCACCTTTCCCGTTAAGCAGCCATAGTGTGTTTTCTGCATGTGTGACTCTGTTCTGTTTTGTAATTCAGTTCAAGTGTAACGGTTTTTACATTCCCTCTATAAGTGACACCTTATGAGAAGTGTCCTTTTCTGTGTGACTTATTTCACTTAGAATCGTCTTACCTAAATCCACTCATCATGCTGCTACTAGCCTTATGACATTGATTTCATGGCTGAGTGCTATTCCATTGTACATAAGGACCACAACTTTTTTATCCATTTTTCGCTTTCCTGGGATATTTAAGGTGGAATGAAGTGGAGGTCCTTGTCAACAGAGCAGCCCTAAACATTGGGGTGCTTGTGTCTTGCTGATTTTCAATTTGCCCACTTTATCCCCCCATGCGTGGAAGTGCCCTATGCTCTCTAAGCTGTGTTTTTTAGATGTTTCAGGACACACCGTACACTTCTCCAGAGTGGCTGTTGGCAATTTACATCCCGCCCATCAGTGTAGCAAGGCTCCCATTTCTCCATGGCCTGTCCTGCATTTCTGGTTTTGACACTTTTTTCAGCATGGCCCTTTTGACCGATGGGAAGCGAGACTTCTTTGTAGCACTGATTTGCCTTTCCAGGTTGCTTGGTTGGCCAAAAAGGGCGTATGCGTTTTTTCCTGAATATATTCAGGAAAAAACGCATACGCCCTTTTTGGCCAAGGGCATCATTGTCAACGTTTTGCCGCTTTTCATGTGTTTTAAAGGCGATTCGAATCTACCTCCTGAAATCTGTTTCCTGCAATTCTGCCTTGATTTCAAATCCTCTTCTTTGCCTTCCCTCAATATATTTGTGGACGAGAGTTATCATTTATAACTCTGCAGGTTTGTGAATTGCAGTGCCCTGAAGCTCCATTTTACAAGTCGCTTTTTTGGGAGCTGGCCGCAAAAGCGCAGGATGGCTTCAGGCCCTGTTCTGGTTCCGGGGGGCAGGCTGAGCCTGTGGTTAATTCTTCTTCCTGATGGGAAAATAGAGTGACCTGTGCCTGTCCCAACACCAAGAGCTAGTCTCTCATTGGTTCCCCGTCTTCCCGTGCATCCTCAGGACAAATTGCAACCTGTACGGAACAGGAGGTTAAAGGTGCTGATGCTCCAAGTAGGGAGATTGTTAGTAAAGTGGCTGGAATGGCGAACCCGAGCACAAGGAGATGAGAAATGAGGTGCGTTTTAGAAACCTTTCCCCATCACACGGTGTACCATCTTCTGGGTTTCTCATGCATGTTTTCGATGTAGGAAGATGCCCTTGAACCTGGAGATTTGGGACCCATGCGATGGTTAGCATGCAGTATTCCTTTAAAGGGTCTGCGTTTGCTCACCCAACCTCACCAAACTTCTCAGCCCCAAGAGTGTCCACCCTTATGTCTCATCCAGCTGTGGGTCTAGATATGGTCAATCCAGGTTGCATCACAGCCCCTGAACGAATTGTGTAAGAATTTCTCTCTCTTTCCCTGTCTTTGTTTCATGGGTTTTTAAAAGTAATTTATTTTTATAATGGGGTTTAGCTGCTTTTCACGGCTGTGTTTATGCCGCTTTACACCCACTTGACACACTAACAGAGAGATAGCAATACATAGGTTTTAAGATTATTACTAGTCAGATATATTCTTGTGCGGTGAATCGGGCGTGTTGAGTCCAGTTCTCTGAGCAAGGAGTAGGTCTTGTCTATTACATATTGGGTTTATGGAACGGTATCTGAGCTAATTTGAAACTCTTGTTTTATGTATCATCCCACCTCACCTTTCCCGTTAAGCAGCCATAGTGTGTTTTCTGCATGTGTGACTCTGTTCTGTTTTGTAATTCAGTTCAAGTGTAACGGTTTTTACATTCCCTCTATAAGTGATATCTTGTGAGAAGTGTCCTTTTCTGTGTGACTTATTTCACTTAGAATCGTCTTACCTAAATCCACTCATCATGCTGCTACTAGCCTTATGACATTGATTTCATGGCTGAGCGCTATTCCATTGTACATAAGGACCACAACTTTTTTATCCATTTTTCGCTTTCCTGGGATATTTAAGGTGGAATGAAGTGGAGGTCCTTGTCAACAGAGCAGCCCTAAACATTGGGGTGCTTGTGTCTTGCTGATTTTCAATTTGCCCACTTTATCCCCCCATGCGTGGAAGTGCCCTATGCTCTCTAAGCTATGTTTTTTAGATGTTTCAGGACACACCGTACACTTCTCCAGAGTGGCTGTTGGCAATTTACATCCCGCCCATCAGTGTAGCAAGGCTCCCATTTCTCCATGGCCTGTCCTGCATTTCTGGTTTTGACACTTTTTTCAGCATGGCCCTTTTGACCGATGGGAAGTGAGACTTCTTTGTAGCACTGATTTGCCTTTCCAGGTTGCTTGGTTGGCCAAAAAGGGCGTATGCGTTTTTTCCTGAATATATTCAGGAAAAAACGCATACGCCCTTTTTGGCCAAGGGCATCATTGTCAACGTTTTGCCGCTTTTCATGTGTTTTAAAGGCGATTCGAATCTACCTCCTGAAATCTGTTTCCTGCAATTCTGCCTTGATTTCAAATCCTCTTCTTTGCCTTCCCTCAATATATTTGTGGACGAGAGTTATCATTTATAACTCTGCAGGTTTGTGAATTGCAGTGCCCTGAAGCTCCATTTTACAAGTCGCTTTTTTGGGAGCTGGCCGCAAAAGCGCAGGATGGCTTCAGGCCCTGTTCTGGTTCCGGGGGGCAGGCTGAGCCTGTGGTTAATTCTTCTTCCTGATGGGAAAATAGAGTGACCTGTGCCTGTCCCAACACCAAGAGCTAGTCTCTCATTGGTTCCCCGTCTTCCCGTGCATCCTCAGGACAAATTGCAACCTGTACGGAACAGGAGGTTAAAGGTGCTGATGCTCCAAGTAGGGAGATTGTTAGTAAAGTGGCTGGAATGGCGAACCCGAGCACAAGGAGATGAGAAATGAGGTGCGTTTTAGAAACCTTTCCCCATCACACGGTGTACCATCTTCTGGGTTTCTCATGCATGTTTTCGATGTAGGAAGATGCCCTTGAACCTGGAGATTTGGGACCCATGCGATGGGTAGCATGCAGTATTCCTTTAAAGGGTCTGCGTTTGCTCACCCAACCTCACCAAACTTCTCAGCCCCAAGAGTGTCCACCCTTATGTCTCATCCAGCTGTGGGTCTAGATATGGTCAATCCAGGTTGCATCACAGCCCCTGAACGAATTGTGTAAGAATTTCTCTCTCTTTCCCTGTCTTTGTTTCATGGGTTTTTAAAAGTAATTTATTTTTATAATGGGGTTTAGCTGCTTTTCACGGCTGTGTTTATGCCGCTTTACACCCACTTGACACACTAACAGAGAGATAGCAATACATAGGTTTTAAGATTATTACTAGTCAGATATATTCTTGTGCGGTGAATCGGGCGTGTTGAGTCCAGTTCTCTGAGCAAGGAGTAGGTCTTGTCTATTACATATTGGGTTTATGGAACGGTATCTGAGCTAATTTGAAACTCTTGTTTTATGTATCATCCCACCTCACCTTTCCCGTTAAGCAGCCATAGTGTGTTTTCTGCATGTGTGACTCTGTTCTGTTTTGTAATTCAGTTCATGTGTAACGGTTTTTACATTCCCTCTATAAGTGACACCTTATGAGAAGTGTCCTTTTCTGTGTGACTTATTTCACTTAGAATCGTCTTACCTAAATCCACTCATCATGCTGCTACAAGCCTTATGACATTGATTTCATGGCTGAGTGATATTCCATTGTACATAAGGACCACAACTTTTTTATCCATTTTTCGCTTTCCTGGGATATTTAAGGTGGAATGAAGTGGAGGTCCTTGTCAACAGAGCAGCCCTAAACTTTGGGGTGCTTGTGTCTTGCTGATTTTCAGTTTTCCCACTTTATCCACCCATGCGTGGAAGTGCCCTATGCTCTCTAAGCTGTGTTTTTTAGATGTTTCAGGACACACCGTACACTTCTCCAGAGTGGCTGTTGGCAATTTACATCCCGCCCATCAGTGTAGCAAGGCTCCAATTCCTCCATGGCCTGTCCTGCATTTCTGGTTTTGACACTTTTTTCAGCATGGCCCTTTTGACCGATGGGAAGCGAGACTTCTTTGTAGCGCTGATTTGCCTTTCCAGGTTGCTTGGTTGGCCAAAAAGGGCGTATGCGTTTTTTCCTGAATATATTCAGGAAAAAACGCATACGCCCTTTTTGGCCAAGGGCATCATTGTCAACGTTTTGCCGCTTTTCATGTGCTTTAAAGGCGATTCGAATCTACCTCCTGAAATCTGTGTCCTGCAATTCTGCCTTGATTTCAAATCCTCTTCTTTGCCTTCCCTCAATATATTTGTGGACGAGAGTTATCATTTATAACTCTGCAGGTTTGTGAATTGCAGTGCCCTGAAGCTCCATTTTACAAGTCGCTTTTTTGGGAGCTGGCCGCAAAAGCGCAGGATGGCTTCAGGCCCTGTTCTGGTTCCGGGGGGCAGGCTGGGCCTGTGGTTAATTCTTCTTCCTGATGGGAAAATAGAGTGACCTGTGCCTGTCCCAACACCAAGAGCTAGTCTCTCATTGGTTCCCCGTCTTCCCGTGCATCCTCAGGACAAATTGCAACCTGTACGGAACAGGAGGTTAAAGGTGCTGATGCTCCAAGTAGGGAGATTGCTAGTAAAGTGGCTGGAATGGCGAACCCGAGCACAAGGAGATGAGAAATGAGGTGCGTTTTAGAAACCTTTCCCCATCACACGGTGTACCATCTTCTGGGTTTCTCATGCATGTTTTCGATGTAGGAAGATGCCCTTGAACCTGGAGATTTGGGACCCATGCAATGGGTAGCACGCAGTATTACTTTAAAGGGTCTGCGTTTGCTCACCCAACCTCACCAAACCTCTCAGCCCCAAGAGTGTCCACCCTTATGTCTCATCCAGCTGTGGGTCTAGATATGGTCAATCCAGGTTGCATCACAGCCCCTGAACGAATTGTGTAAGAATTTCTCTCTCTTTCCCTGTCTTTGTTTCATGGGTTTTTAAAAGTAATTTATTTTTATAATGGGGTTTAGCTGCTTTTCACGGCTGTGTTTATGCCGCTTTACACCCACTTGACACACTAACAGAGAGATATCAATACATAGGTTTTAAGATTATTACTAGTCAGATATATTCTTGTGCGGTGAATCGGGCGTGTTGAGTCCAGTTCTCTGAGCAAGGAGTAGGTCTTGTCTATTACATACTGGGTTTATGGAACGGTATCTGAGCTAATTTGAAACTCTTGTTTTATGTATCACCCCACCTCACCTTTCCCGTTAAGCAGCCATAGTGTGTTTTCTGCATGTGTGACTCTGTTCTGTTTTGTAATTCAGTTCAAGTGTAACGGTTTTTACATTCCCTCTATAAGTGACACCTTATGAGAAGTGTCCTTTTCTGTGTGACTTATTTCACTTAGAGTCGTCTTACCTAAATCCACTCATCATGCTGCTACTAGCCTTATGACATTGATTTCATGGCTGTGTGATATTCCATTGTACATAAGGACCACAACTTTTTTATCCATTTTTCGCTTTCCTGGGATATTTAAGGTGGAATGAAGTGGAGGTCCTTGTCAACAGAGCAGCCCTAAACTTTGGGGTGCTTGTGTCTTGCTGATTTTCAATTTTCCCACTTTATCCCCCCATGCGTGGAAGTGCCCTATGCTCTCTAAGCTGTGTTTTTTAGATGTTTCAGGACACACCGTACACTTCTCCAGAGTGGCTGTTGGCAATTTACATCCCGCCCATCAGTGTAGCAAGGCTCCGATTCCTCCATGGCCTGTCCTGCATTTCTGGTTTTGACACTTTTTTCAGCATGGCCCTTTTGACCGATGGGAAGCGAGACTTCTTTGTAGCGCTGATTTGCCTTTCCAGGTTGCTTGGTTGGCCAAAAAGGGCGTATGCGTTTTTTCCTGAATATATTCAGGAAAAAACGCATACGCCCTTTTTGGCCAAGGGCATCATTGTCAACGTTTTGCCGCTTTTCATGTGCTTTAAAGGCGATTCGAATCTACCTCCTGAAATCTGTTTCCTGCAATTCTGCCTTGATTTCAAATCCTCTTCTTTGCCTTCCCTCAATATATTTGTGGACGAGAGTTATCATTTATAACTCTGCAGGTTTGTGAATTGCAGTGCCCTGAAGCTCCATTTTACAAGTCGCTTTTTTGGGAGCTGGCCGCAAAAGCGCAGGATGGCTTCAGGCCCTGTTCTGGTTCCGGGGGGCAGGCTGGGCCTGTGGTTAATTCTTCTTCCTGATGGGAAAATAGAGTGACCTGTGCCTGTCCCAACACCAAGAGCTAGTCTCTCATTGGTTCCCCGTCTTCCCGTGCATCCTCAGGACAAATTGCAACCTGTACGGAACAGGAGGTTAAAGGTGCTGATGCTCCAAGTAGGGAGATTGCTAGTAAAGTGGCTGGAATGGCGAACCCGAGCACAAGAGGATGAGAAATGAGGTGCGTTTTAGAAACCTTTCCCCATCACACGGTGTACCATCTTCTGGGTTTCTCATGCATGTTTTCGATGTAGGAAGATGCCCTTGAACCTGGAGATTTGGGACCCATGCGATGGGTAGCACGCAGTATTACTTTAAAGGGTCTGCGTTTGCTCACACAACCTCACCAAACCTCTCAGCCCCAAGAGTGTCCACCCTTATGTCTCATCCAGCTGTGGGTCTAGATATGGTCAATCCAGGTTGCATCACAGCCCCTGAACGAATTGTGTAAGAATTTCTCTCTCTTTCCCTGTCTTTGTTTCATGGGTTTTTAAAAGTAATTTATTTTTATAATGGGGTTTAGCTGCTTTTCACGGCTGTGTTTATGCCGCTTTACACCCACTTGACACACTAACAGAGAGATATCAATACATAGGTTTTAAGATTATTACTAGTCAGATATATTCTTGTGCGGTGAATCGGGCGTGTTGAGTCCAGTTCTCTGAGCAAGGAGTAGGTCTTGTCTATTACATACTGGGTTTATGGAACGGTATCTGAGCTAATTTGAAACTCTTGTTTTATGTATCACCCCACCTCACCTTTCCCGTTAAGCAGCCATAGTGTGTTTTCTGCATGTGTGACTCTGTTCTGTTTTGTAATTCAGTTCAAGTGTAACAGTTTTTACATTCCCTCTATAAGTGACACCTTATGAGAAGTGTCCTTTTCTGTGTGACTTATTTCACTTAGAGTCGTCTTACCTAAATCCACTCATCATGCTGCTACTAGCCTTATGACATTGATTTCATGGCTGTGTGATATTCCATTGTACATAAGGACCACAACTTTTTTATCCATTTTTCGCTTTCCTGGGATATTTAAGGTGGAATGAAGTGGAGGTCCTTGTCAACAGAGCAGCCCTAAACTTTGGGGTGCTTGTGTCTTGCTGATTTTCAATTTTCCCACTTTATCCCCCCATGCGTGGAAGTGCCCTATGCTCTCTAAGCTGTGTTTTTTAGATGTTTCAGGACACACCGTACACTTCTCCAGAGTGGCTGTTGGCAATTTACATCCCGCCCATCAGTGTAGCAAGGCTCCGATTCCTCCATGGCCTGTCCTGCATTTCTGGTTTTGACAGTTTTTTCAGCATGGCCCTTTTGACCGATGGGAAGCGAGACTTCTTTGTAGCGCTGATTTGCCTTTCCAGGTTGCTTGGTTGGCCAAAAAGGGCGTATGCGTTTTTTCCTGAATATATTCAGGAAAAAACGCATACGCCCTTTTTGGCCAAGGGCATCATTGTCAACGTTTTGCCGCTTTTCATGTGCTTTAAAGGCGATTCGAATCTACCTCCTGAAATCTGTTTCCTGCAATTCTGCCTTGATTTCAAATCCTCTTCTTTGCCTTCCCTCAATATATTTGTGGACGAGAGTTATCATTTATAACTCTGCAGGTTTGTGAATTGCAGTGCCCTGAAGCTCCATTTTACAAGTCGCTTTTTTGGGAGCTGGCCGCAAAAGCGCAGGATGGCTTCAGGCCCTGTTCTGGTTCCGGGGGGCAGGCTGGGCCTGTGGTTAATTCTTCTTCCTGATGGGAAAATAGAGTGACCTGTGCCTGTCCCAACACCAAGAGCTAGTCTCTCATTGGTTCCCCGTCTTCCCGTGCATCCTCAGGACAAATTGCAACCTGTACGGAACAGGAGGTTAAAGGTGCTGATGCTCCAAGTAGGGAGATTGCTAGTAAAGTGGCTGGAATGGCGAACCCGAGCACAAGGAGATGAGAAATGAGGTGCGTTTTAGAAACCTTTCCCCATCACACGGTGTACCATCTTCTGGGTTTCTCATGCATGTTTTCGATGTAGGAAGATGCCCTTGAACCTGGAGATTTGGGACCCATGCAATGGGTAGCACGCAGTATTACTTTAAAGGGTCTGCGTTTGCTCACCCAACCTCACCAAACCTCTCAGCCCCAAGAGTGTCCACCCTTATGTCTCATCCAGCTGTGGGTCTAGATATGGTCAATCCAGGTTGCATCACAGCCCCTGAACGAATTGTGTAAGAATTTCTCTCTCTTTCCCTGTCTTTGTTTCATGGGTTTTTAAAAGTAATTTATTTTTATAATGGGGTTTAGCTGCTTTTCACGGCTGTGTTTATGCCGCTTTACACCCACTTGACACACTAACAGAGAGATATCAATACATAGGTTTTAAGATTATTACTAGTCAGATATATTCTTGTGCGGTGAATCGGGCGTGTTGAGTCCAGTTCTCTGAGCAAGGAGTAGGTCTTGTCTATTACATACTGGGTTTATGGAACGGTATCTGAGCTAATTTGAAACTCTTGTTTTATGTATCACCCCACCTCACCTTTCCCGTTAAGCAGCCATAGTGTGTTTTCTGCATGTGTGACTCTGTTCTGTTTTGTAATTCAGTTCAAGTGTAACGGTTTTTACATTCCCTCTATAAGTGACACCTTATGAGAAGTGTCCTTTTCTGTGTGACTTATTTCACTTAGAGTCGTCTTACCTAAATCCACTCATCATGCTGCTACTAGCCTTATGACATTGATTTCATGGCTGTGTGATATTCCATTGTACATAAGGACCACAACTTTTTTATCCATTTTTCGCTTTCCTGGGATATTTAAGGTGGAATGAAGTGGAGGTCCTTGTCAACAGAGCAGCCCTAAACTTTGGGGTGCTTGTGTCTTGCTGATTTTCAATTTTCCCACTTTATCCCCCCATGCGTGGAAGTGCCCTATGCTCTCTAAGCTGTGTTTTTTAGATGTTTCAGGACACACCGTACACTTCTCCAGAGTGGCTGTTGGCAATTTACATCCCGCCCATCAGTGTAGCAAGGCTCCGATTCCTCCATGGCCTGTCCTGCATTTCTGGTTTTGACACTTTTTTCAGCATGGCCCTTTTGACCGATGGGAAGCGAGACTTCTTTGTAGCGCTGATTTGCCTTTCCAGGTTGCTTGGTTGGCCAAAAAGGGCGTATGCGTTTTTTCCTGAATATATTCAGGAAAAAACGCATACGCCCTTTTTGGCCAAGGGCATCATTGTCAACGTTTTGCCGCTTTTCATGTGCTTTAAAGGCGATTCGAATCTACCTCCTGAAATCTGTTTCCTGCAATTCTGCCTTGATTTCAAATCCTCTTCTTTGCCTTCCCTCAATATATTTGTGGACGAGAGTTATCATTTATAACTCTGCAGGTTTGTGAATTGCAGTGCCCTGAAGCTCCATTTTACAAGTCGCTTTTTTGGGAGCTGGCCGCAAAAGCGCAGGATGGCTTCAGGCCCTGTTCTGGTTCCGGGGGGCAGGCTGGGCCTGTGGTTAATTCTTCTTCCTGATGGGAAAATAGAGTGACCTGTGCCTGTCCCAACACCAAGAGCTAGTCTCTCATTGGTTCCCCGTCTTCCCGTGCATCCTCAGGACAAATTGCAACCTGTACGGAACAGGAGGTTAAAGGTGCTGATGCTCCAAGTAGGGAGATTGCTAGTAAAGTGGCTGGAATGGCGAACCCGAGCACAAGAGGATGAGAAATGAGGTGCGTTTTAGAAACCTTTCCCCATCACACGGTGTACCATCTTCTGGGTTTCTCATGCATGTTTTCGATGTAGGAAGATGCCCTTGAACCTGGAGATTTGGGACCCATGCGATGGGTAGCACGCAGTATTACTTTAAAGGGTCTGCGTTTGCTCACACAACCTCACCAAACCTCTCAGCCCCAAGAGTGTCCACCCTTATGTCTCATCCAGCTGTGGGTCTAGATATGGTCAATCCAGGTTGCATCACAGCCCCTGAACGAATTGTGTAAGAATTTCTCTCTCTTTCCCTGTCTTTGTTTCATGGGTTTTTAAAAGTAATTTATTTTTATAATGGGGTTTAGCTGCTTTTCACGGCTGTGTTTATGCCGCTTTACACCCACTTGACACACTAACAGAGAGATATCAATACATAGGTTTTAAGATTATTACTAGTCAGATATATTCTTGTGCGGTGAATCGGGCGTGTTGAGTCCAGTTCTCTGAGCAAGGAGTAGGTCTTGTCTATTACATACTGGGTTTATGGAACGGTATCTGAGCTAATTTGAAACTCTTGTTTTATGTATCACCCCACCTCACCTTTCCCGTTAAGCAGCCATAGTGTGTTTTCTGCATGTGTGACTCTGTTCTGTTTTGTAATTCAGTTCAAGTGTAACAGTTTTTACATTCCCTCTATAAGTGACACCTTATGAGAAGTGTCCTTTTCTGTGTGACTTATTTCACTTAGAGTCGTCTTACCTAAATCCACTCATCATGCTGCTACTAGCCTTATGACATTGATTTCATGGCTGTGTGATATTCCATTGTACATAAGGACCACAACTTTTTTATCCATTTTTCGCTTTCCTGGGATATTTAAGGTGGAATGAAGTGGAGGTCCTTGTCAACAGAGCAGCCCTAAACTTTGGGGTGCTTGTGTCTTGCTGATTTTCAATTTTCCCACTTTATCCCCCCATGCGTGGAAGTGCCCTATGCTCTCTAAGCTGTGTTTTTTAGATGTTTCAGGACACACCGTACACTTCTCCAGAGTGGCTGTTGGCAATTTACATCCCGCCCATCAGTGTAGCAAGGCTCCGATTCCTCCATGGCCTGTCCTGCATTTCTGGTTTTGACAGTTTTTTCAGCATGGCCCTTTTGACCGATGGGAAGCGAGACTTCTTTGTAGCGCTGATTTGCCTTTCCAGGTTGCTTGGTTGGCCAAAAAGGGCGTATGCGTTTTTTCCTGAATATATTCAGGAAAAAACGCATACGCCCTTTTTGGCCAAGGGCATCATTGTCAACGTTTTGCCGCTTTTCATGTGCTTTAAAGGCGATTCGAATCTACCTCCTGAAATCTGTTTCCTGCAATTCTGCCTTGATTTCAAATCCTCTTCTTTGCCTTCCCTCAATATATTTGTGGACGAGAGTTATCATTTATAACTCTGCAGGTTTGTGAATTGCAGTGCCCTGAAGCTCCATTTTACAAGTCGCTTTTTTGGGAGCTGGCCGCAAAAGCGCAGGATGGCTTCAGGCCCTGTTCTGGTTCCGGGGGGCAGGCTGGGCCTGTGGTTAATTCTTCTTCCTGATGGGAAAATAGAGTGACCTGTGCCTGTCCCAACACCAAGAGCTAGTCTCTCATTGGTTCCCCGTCTTCCCGTGCATCCTCAGGACAAATTGCAACCTGTACGGAACAGGAGGTTAAAGGTGCTGATGCTCCAAGTAGGGAGATTGCTAGTAAAGTGGCTGGAATGGCGAACCCGAGCACAAGAGGATGAGAAATGAGGTGCGTTTTAGAAACCTTTCCCCATCACACGGTGTACCATCTTCTGGGTTTCTCATGCATGTTTTCGATGTAGGAAGATGCCCTTGAACCTGGAGATTTGGGACCCATGCGATGGGTAGCACGCAGTATTACTTTAAAGGGTCTGCGTTTGCTCACACAACCTCACCAAACCTCTCAGCCCCAAGAGTGTCCACCCTTATGTCTCATCCAGCTGTGGGTCTAGATATGGTCAATCCAGGTTGCATCACAGCCCCTGAACGAATTGTGTAAGAATTTCTCTCTCTTTCCCTGTCTTTGTTTCATGGGTTTTTAAAAGTAATTTATTTTTATAATGGGGTTTAGCTGCTTTTCACGGCTGTGTTTATGCCGCTTTACACCCACTTGACACACTAACAGAGAGATATCAATGCATAGGTTTTAAGATTATTACTAGTCAGATATATTCTTGTGCGGTGAATCGGGCGTGTTGAGTCCAGTTCTCTGAGCAAGGAGTAGGTCTTGTCTATTACATACTGGGTTTATGGAACGGTATCTGAGCTAATTTGAAACTCTTGTTTTATGTATCACCCCACCTCACCTTTCCCGTTAAGCAGCCATAGTGTGTTTTCTGCATGTGTGACTCTGTTCTGTTTTGTAATTCAGTTCAAGTGTAACGGTTTTTACATTCCCTCTATAAGTGACACCTTATGAGAAGTGTCCTTTTCTGTGTGACTTATTTCACTTAGAATCGTCTTACCTAAATCCACTCATCATGCTGCTACTAGCCTTATGACATTGATTTCATGGCTGAGTGATATTCCATTGTACATAAGGACCACAACTTTTTTATCCATTTTTCGCTTTCCTCGGATATTTAAGGTGGAATGAAGTGGAGGTCCTTGTCAACAGAGCAGCCCTAAACTTTGGGGTGCTTGTGTCTTGCTGATTTTCAATTTTCCCACTTTATCCCCCCATGCGTGGAAGTGCCCTATGCTCTCTAAGCTGTGTTTTTTAGATGTTTCAGGACACACCGTACACTTCTCCAGAGTGGCTGTTGGCAATTTACATCCCGCCCATCAGTGTAGCAAGGCTCCCATTTCTCCAATGCCTGTCCTGCATTTCTGGTTTTGACACTTTTTTCAGCATGGCCCTTTTGACCGATGGGAAGCGAGACTTCTTTGTAGCGCTGATTTGCCTTTCCAGGTTGCTTGGTTGGCCAAAAAGGGCGTATGCGTTTTTTCCTGAATATATTCAGGAAAAAACGCATACGCCCTTTTTGGCCAAGGGCATCATTGTCAACGTTTTGCCGCTTTTCATGTGCTTTAAAGGCGATTCGAATCTACCTCCTGAAATCTGTTTCCTGCAATTCTGCCTTGATTTCAAACCCTCTTCTTTGCCTTCCCTCAATATATTTGTGGACGAGAGTTATCATTTATAACTCTGCAGGTTTGTGAATTGCAGTGCCCTGAAGCTCCATTTTACAAGTCGCTTTTTTGGGAGCTGGCCGCAAAAGCGCAGGATGGCTTCAGGCCCTGTTCTGGTTCCGGGGGGCAGGCTGGGCCTGTGGTTAATTCTTCTTCCTGATGGGAAAATAGAGTGACCTGTGCCTGTCCCAACACCAAGAGCTAGTCTCTCATTGGTTCCCCGTCTTCCCGTGCATCCTCAGGACAAATTGCAACCTGTACGGAACAGGAGGTTAAAGGTGCTGATGCTCCAAGTAGGGAGATTGCTAGTAAAGTGGCTGGAATGGCGAACCCGAGCACAAGAGGATGAGAAATGAGGTGCGTTTTAGAAACCTTTCCCCATCACACGGTGTACCATCTTCTGGGTTTCTCATGCATGTTTTCGATGTAGGAAGATGCCCTTGAACCTGGAGATTTGGGACCCATGCGATGGGTAGCACGCAGTATTACTTTAAAGGGTCTGCGTTTGCTCACACAACCTCACCAAACCTCTCAGCCCCAAGAGTGTCCACCCTTATGTCTCATCCAGCTGTGGGTCTAGATATGGTCAATCCAGGTTGCATCACAGCCCCTGAACGAATTGTGTAAGAATTTCTCTCTCTTTCCCTGTCTTTGTTTCATGGGTTTTTAAAAGTAATTTATTTTTATAATGGGGTTTAGCTGCTTTTCACGGCTGTGTTTATGCCGCTTTACACCCACTTGACACACTAACAGAGAGATATCAATACATAGGTTTTAAGATTATTACTAGTCAGATATATTCTTGTGCGGTGAATCGGGCGTGTTGAGTCCAGTTCTCTGAGCAAGGAGTAGGTCTTGTCTATTACATACTGGGTTTATGGAACGGTATCTGAGCTAATTTGAAACTCTTGTTTTATGTATCACCCCACCTCACCTTTCCCGTTAAGCAGCCATAGTGTGTTTTCTGCATGTGTGACTCTGTTCTGTTTTGTAATTCAGTTCAAGTGTAACGGTTTTTACATTCCCTCTATAAGTGACACCTTATGAGAAGTGTCCTTTTCTGTGTGACTTATTTCACTTAGAATCGTCTTACCTAAATCCACTCATCATGCTGCTACTAGCCTTATGACATTGATTTCATGGCTGTGTGATATTCCATTGTACATAAGGACCACAAGTTTTTTATCCATTTTTCGCTTTCCTGGGATATTTAAGGTGGAATGAAGTGGAGGTCCTTGTCAACAGAGCAGCCCTAAACTTTGGGGTGCTTGTGTCTTGCTGATTTTCAATTTTCCCACTTTATCCCCCCATGCGTGGAAGTGCCCTATGCTCTCTAAGCTGTGTTTTTTAGATGTTTCAGGACACACCGTACACTTCTCCAGAGTGGCTGTTGGCAATTTACATCCCGCCCATCAGTGTAGCAAGGCTCCCATTTCTCCATGGCCTGTCCTGCATTTCTGGTTTTGACACTTTTTTCAGCATGGCCCTTTTGACCGATGGGAAGCGAGACTTCTTTGTAGCGCTGATTTGCCTTTCCAGGTTGCTTGGTTGGCCAAAAAGGGCGTATGCGTTTTTTCCTGAATATATTCAAGAAAAAACGCATACGCCCTTTTTGGCCAAGGGCATCATTGTCAACGTTTTGCCGCTTTTCATGTGCTTTAAAGGCGATTCGAATCTACCTCCTGAAATCTGTTTCCTGCAATTCTGCCTTGATTTCAAATCCTCTTCTTTGCCTTCCCTCAATATATTTGTGGACGAGAGTTATCATTTATAACTCTGCAGGTTTGTGAATTGCAGTGCCCTGAAGCTCCATTTTACAAGTCGCTTTTTTGGGAGCTGGCCGCAAAAGCGCAGGATGGCTTCAGGCCCTGTTCTGGTTCCGGGGGGCAGGCTGGGCCTGTGGTTAATTCTTCTTCCTGATGGGAAAATAGAGTGACCTGTGCCTGTCCCAACACCAAGAGCTAGTCTCTCATTGGTTCCCCGTCTTCCCGTGCATCCTCAGGACAAATTGCAACCTGTACGGAACAGGAGGTTAAAGGTGCTGATGCTCCAAGTAGGGAGATTGCTAGTAAAGTGGCTGGAATGGCGAACCCGAGCACAAGAGGATGAGAAATGAGGTGCGTTTTAGAAACCTTTCCCCATCACACGGTGTACCATCTTCTGGGTTTCTCATGCATGTTTTCGATGTAGGAAGATGCCCTTGAACCTGGAGATTTGGGACCCATGCGATGGGTAGCACGCAGTATTACTTTAAAGGGTCTGCGTTTGCTCAGCCAACCTCACCAAACCTCTCAGCCCCAAGAGTGTCCACCCTTATGTCTCATCCAGCTGTGGGTCTAGATATGGTCAATCCAGGTTGCATCACAGCCCCTGAACGAATTGTGTAAGAATTTCTCTCTCTTTCCCTGTCTTTGTTTCATGGGTTTTTAAAAGTAATTTATTTTTATAATGGGGTTTAGCTGCTTTTCACGGCTGTGTTTATGCCGCTTTACACCCACTTGACACACTAACAGAGAGATATCAATACATAGGTTTTAAGATTATTACTAGTCAGATATATTCTTGTGCGGTGAATCGGGCGTGTTGAGTCCAGTTCTCTGAGCAAGGAGTAGGTCTTGTCTATTACATACTGGGTTTATGGAACGGTATCTGAGCTAATTTGAAACTCTTGTTTTATGTATCACCCCACCTCACCTTTCCCGTTAAGCAGCCATAGTGTGTTTTCTGCATGTGTGACTCTGTTCTGTTTTGTAATTCAGTTCAAGTGTAACGGTTTTTACATTCCCTCTATAAGTGACACCTTATGAGAAGTGTCCTTTTCTGTGTGACTTATTTCACTTAGAATCGTCTTACCTAAATCCACTCATCATGCTGCTACTAGCCTTATGACATTGATTTCATGGCTGAGTGCTATTCCATTGTACATAAGGACCACAACTTTTTTATCCATTTTTCGCTTTCCTGGGATATTTAAGGTGGAATGAAGTGGAGGTCCTTGTCAACAGAGCAGCCCTAAACATTGGGGTGCTTGTGTCTTGCTGATTTTCAATTTGCCCACTTTATCCCCCCATGCGTGGAAGTGCCCTATGCTCTCTAAGCTGTGTTTTTTAGATGTTTCAGGACACACCGTACACTTCTCCAGAGTGGCTGTTGGCAATTTACATCCCGCCCATCAGTGTAGCAAGGCTCCCATTTCTCCATGGCCTGTCCTGCATTTCTGGTTTTGACACTTTTTTCAGCATGGCCCTTTTGACCGATGGGAAGCGAGACTTCTTTGTAGCGCTGATTTGCCTTTCCAGGTTGCTTGGTTGGCCAAAAAGGGCGTATGCGTTTTTTCCTGAATATATTCAGGAAAAAACGCATACGCCCTTTTTGGCCAAGGGCATCATTGTCAACGTTTTGCCGCTTTTCATGTGCTTTAAAGGCGATTCGAATCTACCTCCTGAAATCTGTTTCCTGCAATTCTGCCTTGATTTCAAATCCTCTTCTTTGCCTTCCCTCAATATATTTGTGGACGAGAGTTATCATTTATAACTCTGCAGGTTTGTGAATTGCAGTGCCCTGAAGCTCCATTTTACAAGTCGCTTTTTTGGGAGCTGGCCGCAAAAGCGCAGGATGGCTTCAGGCCCTGTTCTGGTTCCGGGGGGCAGGCTGGGCCTGTGGTTAATTCTTCTTCCTGATGGGAAAATAGAGTGACCTGTGCCTGTCCCAACACCAAGAGCTAGTCTCTCATTGGTTCCCCGTCTTCCCGTGCATCCTCAGGACAAATTGCAACCTGTACGGAACAGGAGGTTAAAGGTGCTGATGCTCCAAGTAGGGAGATTGCTAGTAAAGTGGCTGGAATGGCGAACCCGAGCACAAGAGGATGAGAAATGAGGTGCGTTTTAGAAACCTTTCCCCATCACACGGTGTACCATCTTCTGGGTTTCTCATGCATGTTTTCGATGTAGGAAGATGCCCTTGAACCTGGAGATTTGGGACCCATGCGATGGGTAGCACGCAGTATTACTTTAAAGGGTCTGCGTTTGCTCACACAACCTCACCAAACCTCTCAGCCCCAAGAGTGTCCACCCTTATGTCTCATCCAGCTGTGGGTCTAGATATGGTCAATCCAGGTTGCATCACAGCCCCTGAACGAATTGTGTAAGAATTTCTCTCTCTTTCCCTGTCTTTGTTTCATGGGTTTTTAAAAGTAATTTATTTTTATAATGGGGTTTAGCTGCTTTTCACGGCTGTGTTTATGCCGCTTTACACCCACTTGACACACTAACAGAGAGATATCAATGCATAGGTTTTAAGATTATTACTAGTCAGATATATTCTTGTGCGGTGAATCGGGCGTGTTGAGTCCAGTTCTCTGAGCAAGGAGTAGGTCTTGTCTATTACATACTGGGTTTATGGAATGGTATCTGAGCTAATTTGAAACTCTTGTTTTATGTATCACCCCACCTCACCTTTCCCGTTAAGCAGCCATAGTGTGTTTTCTGCATGTGTGACTCTGTTCTGTTTTGTAATTCAGTTCAAGTGTAACGGTTTTTACATTCCCTCTATAAGTGACACCTTATGAGAAGTGTCCTTTTCTGTGTGACTTATTTCACTTAGAATCGTCTTACCTAAATCCACTCATCATGCTGCTACTAGCCTTATGACATTGATTTCATGGCTGAGTGATATTCCATTGTACATAAGGACCACAACTTTTTTATCCATTTTTCGCTTTCCTCGGATATTTAAGGTGGAATGAAGTGGAGGTCCTTGTCAACAGAGCAGCCCTAAACTTTGGGGTGCTTGTGTCTTGCTGATTTTCAATTTTCCCACTTTATCCCCCCATGCGTGGAAGTGCCCTATGCTCTCTAAGCTGTGTTTTTTAGATGTTTCAGGACACACCGTACACTTCTCCAGAGTGGCTGTTGGCAATTTACATCCCGCCCATCAGTGTAGCAAGGCTCCCATTTCTCCAATGCCTGTCCTGCATTTCTGGTTTTGACACTTTTTTCAGCATGGCCCTTTTGACCGATGGGAAGCGAGACTTCTTTGTAGCGCTGATTTGCCTTTCCAGGTTGCTTGGTTGGCCAAAAAGGGCGTATGCGTTTTTTCCTGAATATATTCAGGAAAAAACGCATACGCCCTTTTTGGCCAAGGGCATCATTGTCAACGTTTTGCCGCTTTTCATGTGCTTTAAAGGCGATTCGAATCTACCTCCTGAAATCTGTTTCCTGCAATTCTGCCTTGATTTCAAACCCTCTTCTTTGCCTTCCCTCAATATATTTGTGGACGAGAGTTATCATTTATAACTCTGCAGGTTTGTGAATTGCAGTGCCCTGAAGCTCCATTTTACAAGTCGCTTTTTTGGGAGCTGGCCGCAAAAGCGCAGGATGGCTTCAGGCCCTGTTCTGGTTCCGGGGGGCAGGCTGGGCCTGTGGTTAATTCTTCTTCCTGATGGGAAAATAGAGTGACCTGTGCCTGTCCCAACACCAAGAGCTAGTCTCTCATTGGTTCCCCGTCTTCCCGTGCATCCTCAGGACAAATTGCAACCTGTACGGAACAGGAGGTTAAAGGTGCTGATGCTCCAAGTAGGGAGATTGCTAGTAAAGTGGCTGGAATGGCGAACCCGAGCACAAGAGGATGAGAAATGAGGTGCGTTTTAGAAACCTTTCCCCATCACACGGTGTACCATCTTCTGGGTTTCTCATGCATGTTTTCGATGTAGGAAGATGCCCTTGAACCTGGAGATTTGGGACCCATGCGATGGGTAGCACGCAGTATTACTTTAAAGGGTCTGCGTTTGCTCACACAACCTCACCAAACCTCTCAGCCCCAAGAGTGTCCACCCTTATGTCTCATCCAGCTGTGGGTCTAGATATGGTCAATCCAGGTTGCATCACAGCCCCTGAACGAATTGTGTAAGAATTTCTCTCTCTTTCCCTGTCTTTGTTTCATGGGTTTTTAAAAGTAATTTATTTTTATAATGGGGTTTAGCTGCTTTTCACGGCTGTGTTTATGCCGCTTTACACCCACTTGACACACTAACAGAGAGATATCAATACATAGGTTTTAAGATTATTACTAGTCAGATATATTCTTGTGCGGTGAATCGGGCGTGTTGAGTCCAGTTCTCTGAGCAAGGAGTAGGTCTTGTCTATTACATACTGGGTTTATGGAACGGTATCTGAGCTAATTTGAAACTCTTGTTTTATGTATCACCCCACCTCACCTTTCCCGTTAAGCAGCCATAGTGTGTTTTCTGCATGTGTGACTCTGTTCTGTTTTGTAATTCAGTTCAAGTGTAACGGTTTTTACATTCCCTCTATAAGTGACACCTTATGAGAAGTGTCCTTTTCTGTGTGACTTATTTCACTTAGAATCGTCTTACCTAAATCCACTCATCATGCTGCTACTAGCCTTATGACATTGATTTCATGGCTGTGTGATATTCCATTGTACATAAGGACCACAAGTTTTTTATCCATTTTTCGCTTTCCTGGGATATTTAAGGTGGAATGAAGTGGAGGTCCTTGTCAACAGAGCAGCCCTAAACTTTGGGGTGCTTGTGTCTTGCTGATTTTCAATTTTCCCACTTTATCCCCCCATGCGTGGAAGTGCCCTATGCTCTCTAAGCTGTGTTTTTTAGATGTTTCAGGACACACCGTACACTTCTCCAGAGTGGCTGTTGGCAATTTACATCCCGCCCATCAGTGTAGCAAGGCTCCCATTTCTCCATGGCCTGTCCTGCATTTCTGGTTTTGACACTTTTTTCAGCATGGCCCTTTTGACCGATGGGAAGCGAGACTTCTTTGTAGCGCTGATTTGCCTTTCCAGGTTGCTTGGTTGGCCAAAAAGGGCGTATGCGTTTTTTCCTGAATATATTCAAGAAAAAACGCATACGCACTTTTTGGCCAAGGGCATCATTGTCAACGTTTTGCCGCTTTTCATGTGCTTTAAAGGCGATTCGAATCTACCTCCTGAAATCTGTTTCCTGCAATTCTGCCTTGATTTCAAATCCTCTTCTTTGCCTTCCCTCAATATATTTGTGGACGAGAGTTATCATTTATAACTCTGCAGGTTTGTGAATTGCAGTGCCCTGAAGCTCCATTTTACAAGTCGCTTTTTTGGGAGCTGGCCGCAAAAGCGCAGGATGGCTTCAGGCCCTGTTCTGGTTCCGGGGGGCAGGCTGGGCCTGTGGTTAATTCTTCTTCCTGATGGGAAAATAGAGTGACCTGTGCCTGTCCCAACACCAAGAGCTAGTCTCTCATTGGTTCCCCGTCTTCCCGTGCATCCTCAGGACAAATTGCAACCTGTACGGAACAGGAGGTTAAAGGTGCTGATGCTCCAAGTAGGGAGATTGCTAGTAAAGTGGCTGGAATGGCGAACCCCAGCACAAGAGGATGAGAAATGAGGTGCGTTTTAGAAACCTTTCCCCATCACACGGTGTACCATCTTCTGGGTTTCTCATGCATGTTTTCGATGTAGGAAGATGCCCTTGAACCTGGAGATTTGGGACCCATGCGATGGGTAGCACGCAGTATTACTTTAAAGGGTCTGCGTTTGCTCAGCCAACCTCACCAAACCTCTCAGCCCCAAGAGTGTCCACCCTTATGTCTCATCCAGCTGTGGGTCTAGATATGGTCAATCCAGGTTGCATCAAAGCCCCTGAACGAATTGTGTAAGAATTTCTCTCTCTTTCCCTGTCTTTGTTTCATGGGTTTTTAAAAGTAATTTATTTTTATAATGGGGTTTAGCTGCTTTTCACGGCTGTGTTTATGCCGCTTTACACCCACTTGACACACTAACAGAGAGATATCAATACATAGGTTTTAAGATTATTACTAGTCAGATATATTCTTGTGCGGTGAATCGGGCGTGTTGAGTCCAGTTCTCTGAGCAAGGAGTAGGTCTTGTCTATTACATACTGGGTTTATGGAACGGTATCTGAGCTAATTTGAAACTCTTGTTTTATGTATCACCCCACCTCACCTTTCCCGTTAAGCAGCCATAGTGTGTTTTCTGCATGTGTGACTCTGTTCTGTTTTGTAATTCAGTTCAAGTGTAACGGTTTTTACATTCCCTCTATAAGTGACACCTTATGAGAAGTGTCCTTTTCTGTGTGACTTATTTCACTTAGAATCGTCTTACCTAAATCCACTCATCATGCTGCTACTAGCCTTATGACATTGATTTCATGGCTGAGTGCTATTCCATTGTACATAAGGACCACAACTTTTTTATCCATTTTTCGCTTTCCTGGGATATTTAAGGTGGAATGAAGTGGAGGTCCTTGTCAACAGAGCAGCCCTAAACATTGGGGTGCTTGTGTCTTGCTGATTTTCAATTTGCCCACTTTATCCCCCCATGCGTGGAAGTGCCCTATGCTCTCTAAGCTGTGTTTTTTAGATGTTTCAGGACACACCGTACACTTCTCCAGAGTGGCTGTTGGCAATTTACATCCCGCCCATCAGTGTAGCAAGGCTCCCATTTCTCCATGGCCTGTCCTGCATTTCTGGTTTTGACACTTTTTTCAGCATGGCCCTTTTGACCGATGGGAAGCGAGACTTCTTTGTAGCACTGATTTGCCTTTCCAGGTTGCTTGGTTGGCCAAAAAGGGCGTATGCGTTTTTTCCTGAATATATTCAGGAAAAAACGCATACGCCCTTTTTGGCCAAGGACATCATTGTCAACGTTTTGCCGCTTTTCATGTGTTTTAAAGGCGATTCGAATCTACCTCCTGAAATCTGTTTCCTGCAATTCTGCCTTGATTTCAAATCCTCTTCTTTGCCTTCCCTCAATATATTTGTGGACGAGAGTTATCATTTATAACTCTGCAGGTTTGTGAATTGCAGTGCCCTGAAGCTCCATTTTACAAGTCGCTTTTTTGGGAGCTGGCCGCAAAAGCGCAGGATGGCTTCAGGCCCTGTTCTGGTTCCGGGGGGCAGGCTGAGCCTGTGGTTAATTCTTCTTCCTGATGGGAAAATAGAGTGACCTGTGCCTGTCCCAACACCAAGAGCTAGTCTCTCATTGGTTCCCCGTCTTCCCGTGCATCCTCAGGACAAATTGCAACCTGTACGGAACAGGAGGTTAAAGGTGCTGATGCTCCAAGTAGGGAGATTGTTAGTAAAGTGGCTGGAATGGCGAACCCGAGCACAAGGAGATGAGAAATGAGGTGCGTTTTAGAAACCTTTCCCCATCACACGGTGTACCATCTTCTGGGTTTCTCATGCATGTTTTCGATGTAGGAAGATGCCCTTGAACCTGGAGATTTGGGACCCATGCGATGGGTAGCATGCAGTATTCCTTTAAAGGGTCTGCGTTTGCTCACCCAACCTCACCAAACTTCTCAGCCCCAAGAGTGTCCACCCTTATGTCTCATCCAGCTGTGGGTCTAGATATGGTCAATCCAGGTTGCATCACAGCCCCTGAACGAATTGTGTAAGAATTTCTCTCTCTTTCCCTGTCTTTGTTTCATGGGTTTTTAAAAGTAATTTATTTTTATAATGGGGTTTAGCTGCTTTTCACGGCTGTGTTTATGCCGCTTTACACCCACTTGACACACTAACAGAGAGATAGCAATACATAGGTTTTAAGATTATTACTAGTCAGATATATTCTTGTGCGGTGAATCGGGCGTGTTGAGTCCAGTTCTCTGAGCAAGGAGTAGGTCTTGTCTATTACATATTGGGTTTATGGAACGGTATCTGAGCTAATTTGAAACTCTTGTTTTATGTATCATCCCACCTCACCTTTCCCGTTAAGCAGCCATAGTGTGTTTTCTGCATGTGTGACTCTGTTCTGTTTTGTAATTCAGTTCAAGTGTAACGGTTTTTACATTCCCTCTATAAGTGACACCTTATGAGAAGTGTCCTTTTCTGTGTGACTTATTTCACTTAGAATCGTCTTACCTAAATCCACTCATCATGCTGCTACTAGCCTTATGACATTGATTTCATGGCTGAGCGCTATTCCATTGTACATAAGGACCACAACTTTTTTATCCATTTTTCGCTTTCCTGGGATATTTAAGGTGGAATGAAGTGGAGGTCCTTGTCAACAGAGCAGCCCTAAACATTGGGGTGCTTGTGTCTTGCTGATTTTCAATTTGCCCACTTTATCCCCCCATGCGTGGAAGTGCCCTATGCTCTCTAAGCTATGTTTTTTAGATGTTTCAGGACACACCGTACACTTCTCCAGAGTGGCTGTTGGCAATTTACATCCCGCCCATCAGTGTAGCAAGGCTCCCATTTCTCCATGGCCTGTCCTGCATTTCTGGTTTTGACACTTTTTTCAGCATGGCCCTTTTGACCGATGGGAAGTGAGACTTCTTTGTAGCACTGATTTGCCTTTCCAGGTTGCTTGGTTGGCCAAAAAGGGCGTATGCGTTTTTTCCTGAATATATTCAGGAAAAAACGCATACGCCCTTTTTGGCCAAGGGCATCATTGTCAACGTTTTGCCGCTTTTCATGTGTTTTAAAGGCGATTCGAATCTACCTCCTGAAATCTGTTTCCTGCAATTCTGCCTTGATTTCAAATCCTCTTCTTTGCCTTCCCTCAATATATTTGTGGACGAGAGTTATCATTTATAACTCTGCAGGTTTGTGAATTGCAGTGCCCTGAAGCTCCATTTTACAAGTCGCTTTTTTGGGAGCTGGCCGCAAAAGCGCAGGATGGCTTCAGGCCCTGTTCTGGTTCCGGGGGGCAGGCTGAGCCTGTGGTTAATTCTTCTTCCTGATGGGAAAATAGAGTGACCTGTGCCTGTCCCAACACCAAGAGCTAGTCTCTCATTGGTTCCCCGTCTTCCCGTGCATCCTCAGGACAAATTGCAACCTGTACGGAACAGGAGGTTAAAGGTGCTGATGCTCCAAGTAGGGAGATTGTTAGTAAAGTGGCTGGAATGGCGAACCCGAGCACAAGGAGATGAGAAATGAGGTGCGTTTTAGAAACCTTTCCCCATCACACGGTGTACCATCTTCTGGGTTTCTCATGCATGTTTTCGATGTAGGAAGATGCCCTTGAACCTGGAGATTTGGGACCCATGCGATGGGTAGCATGCAGTATTCCTTTAAAGGGTCTGCGTTTGCTCACCCAACCTCACCAAACTTCTCAGCCCCAAGAGTGTCCACCCTTATGTCTCATCCAGCTGTGGGTCTAGATATGGTCAATCCAGGTTGCATCACAGCCCCTGAAAGAATTGTGTAAGAATTTCTCTCTCTTTCCCTGTCTTTGTTTCATGGGTTTTTAAAAGTAATTTATTTTTATAATGGGGTTTAGCTGCTTTTCACGGCTGTGTTTATGCCGCTTTACACCCACTTGACACACTAACAGAGAGATAGCAATACATAGGTTTTAAGATTATTACTAGTCAGATATATTCTTGTGCGGTGAATCGGGCGTGTTGAGTCCAGTTCTCTGAGCAAGGAGTAGGTCTTGTCTATTACATATTGGGTTTATGGAACGGTATCTGAGCTAATTTGAAACTCTTGTTTTATGTATCATCCCACCTCACCTTTCCCGTTAAGCAGCCATAGTGTGTTTTCTGCATGTGTGACTCTGTTCTGTTTTGTAATTCAGTTCATGTGTAACGGTTTTTACATTCCCTCTATAAGTGACACCTTATGAGAAGTGTCCTTTTCTGTGTGACTTATTTCACTTAGAATCGTCTTACCTAAATCCACTCATCATGCTGCTACAAGCCTTATGACATTGATTTCATGGCTGAGTGATATTCCATTGTACATAAGGACCACAACTTTTTTATCCATTTTTCGCTTTCCTGGGATATTTAAGGTGGAATGAAGTGGAGGTCCTTGTCAACAGAGCAGCCCTAAACTTTGGGGTGCTTGTGTCTTGCTGATTTTCAGTTTTCCCACTTTATCCACCCATGCGTGGAAGTGCCCTATGCTCTCTAAGCTGTGTTTTTTAGATGTTTCAGGACACACCGTACACTTCTCCAGAGTGGCTGTTGGCAATTTACATCCCGCCCATCAGTGTAGCAAGGCTCCGATTCCTCCATGGCCTGTCCTGCATTTCTGGTTTTGACACTTTTTTCAGCATGGCCCTTTTGACCGATGGGAAGCGAGACTTCTTTGTAGCGCTGATTTGCCTTTCCAGGTTGCTTGGTTGGCCAAAAAGGGCGTATGCGTTTTTTCCTGAATATATTCAGGAAAAAACGCATACGCCCTTTTTGGCCAAGGGCATCATTGTCAACGTTTTGCCGCTTTTCATGTGCTTTAAAGGCGATTCGAATCTACCTCCTGAAATCTGTGTCCTGCAATTCTGCCTTGATTTCAAATCCTCTTCTTTGCCTTCCCTCAATATATTTGTGGACGAGAGTTATCATTTATAACTCTGCAGGTTTGTGAATTGCAGTGCCCTGAAGCTCCATTTTACAAGTCGCTTTTTTGGGAGCTGGCCGCAAAAGCGCAGGATGGCTTCAGGCCCTGTTCTGGTTCCGGGGGGCAGGCTGGGCCTGTGGTTAATTCTTCTTCCTGATGGGAAAATAGAGTGACCTGTGCCTGTCCCAACACCAAGAGCTAGTCTCTCATTGGTTCCCCGTCTTCCCGTTCATCCTCAGGACAAATTGCAACCTGTACGGAACAGGAGGTTAAAGGTGCTGATGCTCCAAGTAGGGAGATTGCTAGTAAAGTGGCTGGAATGGCGAACCCGAGCACAAGGAGATGAGAAATGAGGTGCGTTTTAGAAACCTTTCCCCATCACACGGTGTACCATCTTCTGGGTTTCTCATGCATGTTTTCGATGTAGGAAGATGCCCTTGAACCTGGAGATTTGGGACCCATGCAATGGGTAGCACGCAGTATTACTTTAAAGGGTCTGCGTTTGCTCACCCAACCTCACCAAACCTCTCAGCCCCAAGAGTGTCCACCCTTATGTCTCATCCAGCTGTGGGTCTAGATATGGTCAATCCAGGTTGCATCACAGCCCCTGAACGAATTGTGTAAGAATTTCTCTCTCTTTCCCTGTCTTTGTTTCATGGGTTTTTAAAAGTAATTTATTTTTATAATGGGGTTTAGCTGCTTTTCACGGCTGTGTTTATGCCGCTTTACACCCACTTGACACACTAACAGAGAGATATCAATACATAGGTTTTAAGATTATTACTAGTCAGATATATTCTTGTGCGGTGAATCGGGCGTGTTGAGTCCAGTTCTCTGAGCAAGGAGTAGGTCTTGTCTATTACATACTGGGTTTATGGAACGGTATCTGAGCTAATTTGAAACTCTTGTTTTATGTATCACCCCACCTCACCTTTCCCGTTAAGCAGCCATAGTGTGTTTTCTGCATGTGTGACTCTGTTCTGTTTTGTAATTCAGTTCAAGTGTAACGGTTTTTACATTCCCTCTATAAGTGACACCTTATGAGAAGTGTCCTTTTCTGTGTGACTTATTTCACTTATAGTCGTCTTACCTAAATCCACTCATCATGCTGCTACTAGCCTTATGACATTGATTTCATGGCTGTGTGATATTCCATTGTACATAAGGACCACAACTTTTTTATCCATTTTTCGCTTTCCTGGGATATTTAAGGTGGAATGAAGTGGAGGTCCTTGTCAACAGAGCAGCCCTAAACTTTGGGGTGCTTGTGTCTTGCTGATTTTCAATTTTCCCACTTTATCCCCCCATGCGTGGAAGTGCCCTATGCTCTCTAAGCTGTGTTTTTTAGATGTTTCAGGACACACCGTACACTTCTCCAGAGTGGCGGTTGGCAATTTACATCCCGCCCATCAGTGTAGCAAGGCTCCGATTCCTCCATGGCCTGTCCTGCATTTCTGGTTTTGACACTTTTTTCAGCATGGCCCTTTTGACCGATGGGAAGCGAGACTTCTTTGTAGCGCTGATTTGCCTTTCCAGGTTGCTTGGTTTGCCAAAAAGGGCGTATGCGTTTTTTCCTGAATATATTCAGGAAAAAACGCATACGCCCTTTTTGGCCAAGGGCATCATTGTCAACGTTTTGCCGCTTTTCATGTGCTTTAAAGGCGATTCGAATCTACCTCCTGAAATCTGTTTCCTGCAATTCTGCCTTGATTTCAAATCCTCTTCTTTGCCTTCCCTCAATATATTTGTGGACGAGAGTTATCATTTATAACTCTGCAGGTTTGTGAATTGCAGTGCCCTGAAGCTCCATTTTACAAGTCGCTTTTTTGGGAGCTGGCCGCAAAAGCGCAGGATGGCTTCAGGCCCTGTTCTGGTTCCGGGGGACAGGCTGGGCCTGTGGTTAATTCTTCTTCCTGATGGGAAAATAGAGTGACCTGTGCCTGTCCCAACACCAAGAGCTAGTCTCTCATTGGTTCCCCGTCTTCCCGTGCATCCTCAGGACAAATTGCAACCTGTACGGAACAGGAGGTTAAAGGTGCTGATGCTCCAAGTAGGGAGATTGCTAGTAAAGTGGCTGGAATGGCGAACCCGAGCACAAGAGGATGAGAAATGAGGTGCGTTTTAGAAACCTTTCCCCATCACACGGTGTACCATCTTCTGGGTTTCTCATGCATGTTTTCGATGTAGGAAGATGCCCTTGAACCTGGAGATTTGGGACCCATGCGATGGGTAGCATGCAGTATTCCTTTAAAGGGTCTGCGTTTGCTCACCCAACCTCACCAAACTTCTCAGCCCCAAGAGTGTCCACCCTTATGTCTCATCCAGCTGTGGGTCTAGATATGGTCAATCCAGGTTGCATCACAGCCCCTGAACGAATTGTGTAAGAATTTCTCTCTCTTTCCCTGTCTTTGTTTCATGGGTTTTTAAAAGTAATTTATTTTTATAATGGGGTTTAGCTGCTTTTCACGGCTGTGTTTATGCCGCTTTACACCCACTTGACACACTAACAGAGAGATAGCAATACATAGGTTTTAAGATTATTACTAGTCAGATATATTCTTGTGCGGTGAATCGGGCGTGTTGAGTCCAGTTCTCTGAGCAAGGAGTAGGTCTTGTCTATTACATATTGGGTTTATGGAACGGTATCTGAGCTAATTTGAAACTCTTGTTTTATGTATCATCCCACCTCACCTTTCCCGTTAAGCAGCCATAGTGTGTTTTCTGCATGTGTGACTCTGTTCTGTTTTGTAATTCAGTTCATGTGTAACGGTTTTTACATTCCCTCTATAAGTGACACCTTATGAGAAGTGTCCTTTTCTGTGTGACTTATTTCACTTAGAATCGTCTTACCTAAATCCACTCATCATGCTGCTACAAGCCTTATGACATTGATTTCATGGCTGAGTGATATTCCATTGTACATAAGGACCACAACTTTTTTATCCATTTTTCGCTTTCCTGGGATATTTAAGGTGGAATGAAGTGGAGGTCCTTGTCAACAGAGCAGCCCTAAACTTTGGGGTGCTTGTGTCTTGCTGATTTTCAGTTTTCCCACTTTATCCACCCATGCGTGGAAGTGCCCTATGCTCTCTAAGCTGTGTTTTTTAGATGTTTCAGGACACACCGTACACTTCTCCAGAGAGGCTGTTGGCAATTTACATCCCGCCCATCAGTGTAGCAAGGCTCCGATTCCTCCATGGCCTGTCCTGCATTTCTGGTTTTGACACTTTTTTCAGCATGGCCCTTTTGACCGATGGGAAGCGAGACTTCTTTGTAGCGCTGATTTGCCTTTCCAGGTTGCTTGGTTGGCCAAAAAGGGCGTATGCGTTTTTTCCTGAATATATTCAGGAAAAAACGCATACGCCCTTTTTGGCCAAGGGCATCATTGTCAACGTTTTGCCGCTTTTCATGTGCTTTAAAGGCGATTCGAATCTACCTCCTGAAATCTGTGTCCTGCAATTCTGCCTTGATTTCAAATCCTCTTCTTTGCCTTCCCTCAATATATTTGTGGACGAGAGTTATCATTTATAACTCTGCAGGTTTGTGAATTGCAGTGCCCTGAAGCTCCATTTTACAAGTCGCTTTTTTGGGAGCTGGCGGCAAAAGCGCAGGATGGCTTCAGGCCCTGTTCTGGTTCCGGGGGGCAGGCTGGGCCTGTGGTTAATTCTTCTTCCTGATGGGAAAATAGAGTGACCTGTGCCTGTCCCAACACCAAGAGCTAGTCTCTCATTGGTTCCCCGTCTTCCCGTTCATCCTCAGGACAAATTGCAATCTGTACGGAACAGGAGGTTAAAGGTGCTGATGCTCCAAGTAGGGAGATTGCTAGTAAAGTGGCTGGAATGGCGAACCCGAGCACAAGGAGATGAGAAATGAGGTGCGTTTTAGAAACCTTTCCCCATCACACGGTGTACCATCTTCTGGGTTTCTCATGCATGTTTTCGATGTAGGAAGATGCCCTTGAACCTGGAGATTTGGGACCCATGCAATGGGTAGCACGCAGTATTACTTTAAAGGGTCTGCGTTTGCTCACCCAACCTCACCAAACCTCTCAGCCCCAAGAGTGTCCACCCTTATGTCTCATCCAGCTGTGGGTCTAGATATGGTCAATCCAGGTTGCATCACAGCCCCTGAACGAATTGTGTAAGAATTTCTCTCTCTTTCCCTGTCTTTGTTTCATGGGTTTTTAAAAGTAATTTATTTTTATAATGGGGTTTAGCTGCTTTTCACGGCTGTGTTTATGCCGCTTTACACCCACTTGACACACTAACAGAGAGATATCAATACATAGGTTTTAAGATTATTACTAGTCAGATATATTCTTGTGCGGTGAATCGGGCGTGTTGAGTCCAGTTCTCTGAGCAAGGAGTAGGTCTTGTCTATTACATACTGGGTTTATGGAACGGTATCTGAGCTAATTTGAAACTCTTGTTTTATGTATCACCCCACCTCACCTTTCCCGTTAAGCAGCCATAGTGTGTTTTCTGCATGTGTGACTCTGTTCTGTTTTGTAATTCAGTTCAAGTGTAACGGTTTTTACATTCCCTCTATAAGTGACACCTTATGAGAAGTGTCCTTTTCTGTGTGACTTATTTCACTTATAGTCGTCTTACCTAAATCCACTCATCATGCTGCTACTAGCCTTATGACATTGATTTCATGGCTGTGTGATATTCCATTGTACATAAGGACCACAACTTTTTTATCCATTTTTCGCTTTCCTGGGATATTTAAGGTGGAATGAAGTGGAGGTCCTTGTCAACAGAGCAGCCCTAAACTTTGGGGTGCTTGTGTCTTGCTGATTTTCAATTTTCCCACTTTATCCCCCCATGCGTGGAAGTGCCCTATGCTCTCTAAGCTGTGTTTTTTAGATGTTTCAGGACACACCGTACACTTCTCCAGAGTGGCGGTTGGCAATTTACATCCCGCCCATCAGTGTAGCAAGGCTCCGATTCCTCCATGGCCTGTCCTGCATTTCTGGTTTTGACACTTTTTTCAGCATGGCCCTTTTGACCGATGGGAAGCGAGACTTCTTTGTAGCGCTGATTTGCCTTTCCAGGTTGCTTGGTTGGCCAAAAAGGGCGTATGCGTTTTTTCCTGAATATATTCAGGAAAAAACGCATACGCCCTTTTTGGCCAAGGGCATCATTGTCAACGTTTTGCCGCTTTTCATGTGCTTTAAAGGCGATTCGAATCTACCTCCTGAAATCTGTTTCCTGCAATTCTGCCTTGATTTCAAATCCTCTTCTTTGCCTTCCCTCAATATATTTGTGGACGAGAGTTATCATTTATAACTCTGCAGGTTTGTGAATTGCAGTGCCCTGAAGCTCCATTTTACAAGTCGCTTTTTTGGGAGCTGGCCGCAAAAGCGCAGGATGGCTTCAGGCCCTGTTCTGGTTCCGGGGGACAGGCTGGGCCTGTGGTTAATTCTTCTTCCTGATGGGAAAATAGAGTGACCTGTGCCTGTCCCAACACCAAGAGCTAGTCTCTCATTGGTTCCCCGTCTTCCCGTGCATCCTCAGGACAAATTGCAACCTGTACGGAACAGGAGGTTAAAGGTGCTGATGCTCCAAGTAGGGAGATTGCTAGTAAAGTGGCTGGAATGGCGAACCCGAGCACAAGAGGATGAGAAATGAGGTGCGTTTTAGAAACCTTTCCCCATCACACGGTGTACCATCTTCTGGGTTTCTCATGCATGTTTTCGATGTAGGAAGATGCCCTTGAACCTGGAGATTTGGGACCCATGCGATGGGTAGCACGCAGTATTACTTTAAAGGGTCTGCGTTTGCTCACACAACCTCACCAAACCTCTCAGCCCCAAGAGTGTCCACCCTTATGTCTCATCCAGCTGTGGGTCTAGATATGGTCAATCCAGGTTGCATCACAGCCCCTGAACGAATTGTGTAAGAATTTCTCTCTCTTTCCCTGTCTTTGTTTCATGGGTTTTTAAAAGTAATTTATTTTTATAATGGGGTTTAGCTGCTTTTCACGGCTGTGTTTATGCCGCTTTACACCCACTTGACACACTAACAGAGAGATATCAATACATAGGTTTTAAGATTATTACTAGTCAGATATATTCTTGTGCGGTGAATCGGGCGTGTTGAGTCCAGTTCTCTGAGCAAGGAGTAGGTCTTGTCTATTACATACTGGGTTTATGGAACGGTATCTGAGCTAATTTGAAACTCTTGTTTTATGTATCACCCCACCTCACCTTTCCCGTTAAGCAGCCATAGTGTGTTTTCTGCATGTGTGACTCTGTTCTGTTTTGTAATTCAGTTCAAGTGTAACGGTTTTTACATTCCCTCTATAAGTGACACCTTATGAGAAGTGTCCTTTTCTGTGTGACTTATTTCACTTAGAGTCGTCTTACCTAAATCCACTCATCATGCTGCTACTAGCCTTATGACATTGATTTCATGGCTGTGTGATATTCCATTGTACATAAGGACCACAACTTTTTTATCCATTTTTCGCTTTCCTGGGATATTTAAGGTGGAATGAAGTGGAGGTCCTTGTCAACAGAGCAGCCCTAAACTTTGGGGTGCTTGTGTCTTGCTGATTTTCAATTTTCCCACTTTATCCCCCCATGCGTGGAAGTGCCCTATGCTCTCTAAGCTGTGTTTTTTAGATGTTTCAGGACACACCGTACACTTCTCCAGAGTGGCTGTTGGCAATTTACATCCCGCCCATCAGTGTAGCAAGGCTCCCATTTCTCCAATGCCTGTCCTGCATTTCTGGTTTTGACACTTTTTTCAGCATGGCCCTTTTGACCGATGGGAAGCGAGACTTCTTTGTAGCGCTGATTTGCCTTTCCAGGTTGCTTGGTTGGCCAAAAAGGGCGTATGCGTTTTTTCCTGAATATATTCAGGAAAAAACGCATACGCCCTTTTTGGCCAAGGGCATCATTGTCAACGTTTTGCCGCTTTTCATGTGCTTTAAAGGCGATTCGAATCTACCTCCTGAAATCTGTTTCCTGCAATTCTGCCTTGATTTCAAACCCTCTTCTTTGCCTTCCCTCAATATATTTGTGGACGAGAGTTATCATTTATAACTCTGCAGGTTTGTGAATTGCAGTGCCCTGAAGCTCCATTTTACAAGTCGCTTTTTTGGGAGCTGGCCGCAAAAGCGCAGGATGGCTTCAGGCCCTGTTCTGGTTCTGGGGGGCAGGCTGGGCCTGTGGTTAATTCTTCTTCCTGATGGGAAAATAGAGTGACCTGTGCCTGTCCCAACACCAAGAGCTAGTCTCTCATTGGTTCCCCGTCTTCCCGTGCATCCTCAGGACAAATTGCAACCTGTACGGAACAGGAGGTTAAAGGTGCTGATGCTCCAAGTAGGGAGATTGCTAGTAAAGTGGCTGGAATGGCGAACCCGAGCACAAGAGGATGAGAAATGAGGTGCGTTTTAGAAACCTTTCCCCATCACACGGTGTACCATCTTCTGGGTTTCTCATGCATGTTTTCGATGTAGGAAGATGCCCTTGAACCTGGAGATTTGGGACCCATGCGATGGGTAGCACGCAGTATTACTTTAAAGGGTCTGCGTTTGCTCACACAACCTCACCAAACCTCTCAGCCCCAAGAGTGTCCACCCTTATGTCTCATCCAGCTGTGGGTCTAGATATGGTCAATCCAGGTTGCATCACAGCCCCTGAACGAATTGTGTAAGAATTTCTCTCTCTTTCCCTGTCTTTGTTTCATGGGTTTTTAAAAGTAATTTATTTTTATAATGGGGTTTAGCTGCTTTTCACGGCTGTGTTTATGCCGCTTTACACCCACTTGACACACTAACAGAGAGATATCAATACATAGGTTTTAAGATTATTACTAGTCAGATATATTCTTGTGCGGTGAATCGGGCGTGTTGAGTCCAGTTCTCTGAGCAAGGAGTAGGTCTTGTCTATTACATACTGGGTTTATGGAACGGTATCTGAGCTAATTTGAAACTCTTGTTTTATGTATCACCCCACCTCACCTTTCCCGTTAAGCAGCCATAGTGTGTTTTCTGCATGTGTGACTCTGTTCTGTTTTGTAATTCAGTTCAAGTGTAACGGTTTTTACATTCCCTCTATAAGTGACACCTTATGAGAAGTGTCCTTTTCTGTGTGACTTATTTCACTTAGAATCGTCTTACCTAAATCCACTCATCATGCTGCTACTAGCCTTATGACATTGATTTCATGGCTGTGTGATATTCCATTGTACATAAGGACCACAAGTTTTTTATCCATTTTTCGCTTTCCTGGGATATTTAAGGTGGAATGAAGTGGAGGTCCTTGTCAACAGAGCAGCCCTAAACTTTGGGGTGCTTGTGTCTTGCTGATTTTCAATTTTCCCACTTTATCCCCCCATGCGTGGAAGTGCCCTATGCTCTCTAAGCTGTGTTTTTTAGATGTTTCAGGACACACCGTACACTTCTCCAGAGTGGCTGTTGGCAATTTACATCCCGCCCATCAGTGTAGCAAGGCTCCCATTTCTCCATGGCCTGTCCTGCATTTCTGGTTTTGACACTTTTTTCAGCATGGCCCTTTTGACCGATGGGAAGCGAGACTTCTTTGTAGCGCTGATTTGCCTTTCCAGGTTGCTTGGTTGGCCAAAAAGGGCGTATGCGTTTTTTCCTGAATATATTCAAGAAAAAACGCATACGCCCTTTTTGGCCAAGGGCATCATTGTCAACGTTTTGCCGCTTTTCATGTGCTTTAAAGGCGATTCGAATCTACCTCCTGAAATCTGTTTCCTGCAATTCTGCCTTGATTTCAAATCCTCTTCTTTGCCTTCCCTCAATATATTTGTGGACGAGAGTTATCATTTATAACTCTGCAGGTTTGTGAATTGCAGTGCCCTGAAGCTCCATTTTACAAGTCGCTTTTTTGGGAGCTGGCCGCAAAAGCGCAGGATGGCTTCAGGCCCTGTTCTGGTTCCGGGGGGCAGGCTGGGCCTGTGGTTAATTCTTCTTCCTGATGGGAAAATAGAGTGACCTGTGCCTGTCCCAACACCAAGAGCTAGTCTCTCATTGGTTCCCCGTCTTCCCGTGCATCCTCAGGACAAATTGCAACCTGTACGGAACAGGAGGTTAAAGGTGCTGATGCTCCAAGTAGGGAGATTGCTAGTAAAGTGGCTGGAATGGCGAACCCGAGCACAAGAGGATGAGAAATGAGGTGCGTTTTAGAAACCTTTCCCCATCACACGGTGTACCATCTTCTGGGTTTCTCATGCATGTTTTCGATGTAGGAAGATGCCCTTGAACCTGGAGATTTGGGACCCATGCGATGGGTAGCACGCAGTATTACTTTAAAGGGTCTGCGTTTGCTCAGCCAACCTCACCAAACCTCTCAGCCCCAAGAGTGTCCACCCTTATGTCTCATCCAGCTGTGGGTCTAGATATGGTCAATCCAGGTTGCATCACAGCCCCTGAACGAATTGTGTAAGAATTTCTCTCTCTTTCCCTGTCTTTGTTTCATGGGTTTTTAAAAGTAATTTATTTTTATAATGGGGTTTAGCTGCTTTTCACGGCTGTGTTTATGCCGCTTTACACCCACTTGACACACTAACAGAGAGATATCAATACATAGGTTTTAAGATTATTACTAGTCAGATATATTCTTGTGCGGTGAATCGGGCGTGTTGAGTCCAGTTCTCTGAGCAAGGAGTAGGTCTTGTCTATTACATACTGGGTTTATGGAACGGTATCTGAGCTAATTTGAAACTCTTGTTTTATGTATCACCCCACCTCACCTTTCCCGTTAAGCAGCCATAGTGTGTTTTCTGCATGTGTGACTCTGTTCTGTTTTGTAATTCAGTTCAAGTGTAACGGTTTTTACATTCCCTCTATAAGTGACACCTTATGAGAAGTGTCCTTTTCTGTGTGACTTATTTCACTTAGAATCGTCTTACCTAAATCCACTCATCATGCTGCTACTAGCCTTATGACATTGATTTCATGGCTGTGTGATATTCCATTGTACATAAGGACCACAAGTTTTTTATCCATTTTTCGCTTTCCTGGGATATTTAAGGTGGAATGAAGTGGAGGTCCTTGTCAACAGAGCAGCCCTAAACTTTGGGGTGCTTGTGTCTTGCTGATTTTCAATTTTCCCACTTTATCCCCCCATGCGTGGAAGTGCCCTATGCTCTCTAAGCTGTGTTTTTTAGATGTTTCAGGACACACCGTACACTTCTCCAGAGTGGCTGTTGGCAATTTACATCCCGCCCATCAGTGTAGCAAGGCTCCCATTTCTCCATGGCCTGTCCTGCCTTTCTGGTTTTGACACTTTTTTCAGCATGGCCCTTTTGACCGATGGGAAGCGAGACTTCTTTGTAGCGCTGATTTGCCTTTCCAGGTTGCTTGGTTGGCCAAAAAGGGCGTATGCGTTTTTTCCTGAATATATTCAAGAAAAAACGCATACGCCCTTTTTGGCCAAGGGCATCATTGTCAACGTTTTGCCGCTTTTCATGTGCTTTAAAGGCGATTCGAATCTACCTCCTGAAATCTGTTTCCTGCAATTCTGCCTTGATTTCAAATCCTCTTCTTTGCCTTCCCTCAATATATTTGTGGACGAGAGTTATCATTTATAACTCTGCAGGTTTGTGAATTGCAGTGCCCTGAAGCTCCATTTTACAAGTCGCTTTTTTGGGAGCTGGCCGCAAAAGCGCAGGATGGCTTCAGGCCCTGTTCTGGTTCCGGGGGGCAGGCTGGGCCTGTGGTTAATTCTTCTTCCTGATGGGAAAATAGAGTGACCTGTGCCTGTCCCAACACCAAGAGCTAGTCTCTCATTGGTTCCCCGTCTTCCCGTGCATCCTCAGGACAAATTGCAACCTGTACGGAACAGGAGGTTAAAGGTGCTGATGCTCCAAGTAGGGAGATTGCTAGTAAAGTGGCTGGAATGGCGAACCCGAGCACAAGAGGATGAGAAATGAGGTGCGTTTTAGAAACCTTTCCCCATCACATGGTGTACCATCTTCTGGGTTTCTCATGCATGTTTTCGATGTAGGAAGATGCCCTTGAACCTGGAGATTTGGGACCCATGCGATGGGTAGCACGCAGTATTACTTTAAAGGGTCTGCGTTTGCTCAGCCAACCTCACCAAACCTCTCAGCCCCAAGAGTGTCCACCCTTATGTCTCATCCAGCTGTGGGTCTAGATATGGTCAATCCAGGTTGCATCACAGCCCCTGAACGAATTGTGTAAGAATTTCTCTCTCTTTCCCTGTCTTTGTTTCATGGGTTTTTAAAAGTAATTTATTTTTATAATGGGGTTTAGCTGCTTTTCACGGCTGTGTTTATGCCGCTTTACACCCACTTGACACACTAACAGAGAGATATCAATACATAGGTTTTAAGATTATTACTAGTCAGATATATTCTTGTGCGGTGAATCGGGCGTGTTGAGTCCAGTTCTCTGAGCAAGGAGTAGGTCTTGTCTATTACATACTGGGTTTATGGAACGGTATCTGAGCTAATTTGAAACTCTTGTTTTATGTATCACCCCACCTCACCTTTCCCGTTAAGCAGCCATAGTGTGTTTTCTGCATGTGTGACTCTGTTCTGTTTTGTAATTCAGTTCAAGTGTAACGGTTTTTACATTCCCTCTATAAGTGACACCTTATGAGAAGTGTCCTTTTCTGTGTGACTTATTTCACTTAGAATCGTCTTACCTAAATCCACTCATCATGCTGCTACTAGCCTTATGACATTGATTTCATGGCTGAGTGATATTCCATTGTACATAAGGACCACAACTTTTTTATCCATTTTTCGCTTTCCTGGGATATTTAAGGTGGAATGAAGTGGAGGTCCTTGTCAACAGAGCAGCCCTAAACTTTGGGGTGCTTGTGTCTTGCTGATTTTCAATTTTCCCACTTTATCCCCCCATGCGTGGAAGTGCCCTATGCTCTCTAAGCTGTGTTTTTTAGATGTTTCAGGACACACCGTACACTTCTCCAGAGTGGCTGTTGGCAATTTACATCCCGCCCATCAGTGTAGCAAGGCTCCCATTTCTCCATGGCCTGTCCTGCCTTTCTGGTTTTGACACTTTTTTCAGCATGGCCCTTTTGACCGATGGGAAGCGAGACTTCTTTGTAGCGCTGATTTGCCTTTCCAGGTTGCTTGGTTGGCCAAAAAGGGCGTATGCGTTTTTTCCTGAATATATTCAGGAAAAAACGCATACGCCCTTTTTGGCCAAGGGCATCATTGTCAACGTTTTGCCGCTTTTCATGTGCTTTAAAGGCGATTCGAATCTACCTCCTGAAATCTGTTTCCTGCAATTCTGCCTTGATTTCAAATCCTCTTCTTTGCCTTCCCTCAATATATTTGTGGACGAGAGTTATCATTTATAACTCTGCAGGTTTGTGAATTGCAGTGCCCTGAAGCTCCATTTTACAACTCGCTTTTTTGGGAGCTGGCCGCAAAAGCGCAGGATGGCTTCAGGCCCTGTTCTGGTTCCGGGGGGCAGGCTGGGCCTGTGGTTAATTCTTCTTCCTGATGGGAAAATAGAGTGACCTGTGCCTGTCCCAACACCAAGAGCTAGTCTCTCATTGGTTCCCCGTCTTCCCGTGCATCCTCAGGACAAATTGCAACCTGTATGGAACAGGAGGTTAAAGGTGCTGATGCTCCAAGTAGGGAGATTGCTAGTAAAGTGGCTGGAATGGCGAACCCGAGCACAAGAGGATGAGAAATGAGGTGCGTTTTAGAAACCTTTCCCCATCACACGGTGTACCATCTTCTGGGTTTCTCATGCATGTTTTCGATGTAGGAAGATGCCCTTGAACCTGGAGATTTGGGACCCATGCGATGGGTAGCACGCAGTATTACTTTAAAGGGTCTGCGTTTGCTCACACAACCTCACCAAACCTCTCAGCCCCAAGAGTGTCCACCCTTATGTCTCATCCAGCTGTGGGTCTAGATATGGTCAATCCAGGTTGCATCACAGCCCCTGAACGAATTGTGTAAGAATTTCTCTCTCTTTCCCTGTCTTTGTTTCATGGGTTTTTAAAAGTAATTTATTTTTATAATGGGGTTTAGCTGCTTTTCACGGCTGTGTTTATGCCGCTTTACACCCACTTGACACACTAACAGAGAGATATCAATACATAGGTTTTAAGATTATTACTAGTCAGATATATTCTTGTGCGGTGAATCGGGCGTGTTGAGTCCAGTTCTCTGAGCAAGGAGTAGGTCTTGTCTATTACATACTGGGTTTATGGAACGGTATCTGAGCTAATTTGAAACTCTTGTTTTATGTATCACCCCACCTCACCTTTCCCGTTAAGCAGCCATAGTGTGTTTTCTGCATGTGTGACTCTGTTCTGTTTTGTAATTCAGTTCAAGTGTAACGGTTTTTACATTCCCTCTATAAGTGACACCTTATGAGAAGTGTCCTTTTCTGTGTGACTTATTTCACTTAGAATCGTCTTACCTAAATCCACTCATCATGCTGCTACTAGCCTTATGACATTGATTTCATGGCTGAGTGATATTCCATTGTACATAAGGACCACAACTTTTTTATCCATTTTTCGCTTTCCTGGGATATTTAAGGTGGAATGAAGTGGAGGTCCTTGTCAACAGAGCAGCCCTAAACTTTGGGGTGCTTGTGTCTTGCTGATTTTCAATTTTCCCACTTTATCCCCCCATGCGTGGAAGTGCCCTATGCTCTCTAAGCTGTGTTTTTTAGATGTTTCAGGACACACCGTACACTTCTCCAGAGTGGCTGTTGGCAATTTACATCCCGCCCATCAGTGTAGCAAGGCTCCCATTTCTCCATGGCCTGTCCTGCCTTTCTGGTTTTGACACTTTTTTCAGCATGGCCCTTTTGACCGATGGGAAGCGAGACTTCTTTGTAGCGCTGATTTGCCTTTCCAGGTTGCTTGGTTGGCCAAAAAGGGCGTATGCGTTTTTTCCTGAATATATTCAGGAAAAAACGCATACGCCCTTTTTGGCCAAGGGCATCATTGTCAACGTTTTGCCGCTTTTCATGTGCTTTAAAGGCGATTCGAATCTACCTCCTGAAATCTGTTTCCTGCAATTCTGCCTTGATTTCAAATCCTCTTCTTTGCCTTCCCTCAATATATTTGTGGACGAGAGTTATCATTTATAACTCTGCAGGTTTGTGAATTGCAGTGCCCTGAAGCTCCATTTTACAACTCGCTTTTTTGGGAGCTGGCCGCAAAAGCGCAGGATGGCTTCAGGCCCTGTTCTGGTTCCGGGGGGCAGGCTGGGCCTGTGGTTAATTCTTCTTCCTGATGGGAAAATAGAGTGACCTGTGCCTGTCCCAACACCAAGAGCTAGTCTCTCATTGGTTCCCCGTCTTCCCGTGCATCCTCAGGACAAATTGCAACCTGTACGGAACAGGAGGTTAAAGGTGCTGATGCTCCAAGTAGGGAGATTGCTAGTAAAGTGGCTGGAATGGCGAACCCGAGCACAAGAGGATGAGAAATGAGGTGCGTTTTAGAAACCTTTCCCCATCACACGGTGTACCATCTTCTGGGTTTCTCATGCATGTTTTCGATGTAGGAAGATGCCCTTGAACCTGGAGATTTGGGACCCATGCGATGGGTAGCACGCAGTATTACTTTAAAGGGTCTGCGTTTGCTCACACAACCTCACCAAAACTCTCAGCCCCAAGAGTGTCCACCCTTATGTCTCATCCAGCTGTGGGTCTAGATATGGTCAATCCAGGTTGCATCACAGCCCCTGAACGAATTGTGTAAGAATTTCTCTCTCTTTCCCTGTCTTTGTTTCATGGGTTTTTAAAAGTAATTTATTTTTATAATGGGGTTTAGCTGCTTTTCACGGCTGTGTTTATGCCGCTTTACACCCACTTGACACACTAACAGAGAGATATCAATACATAGGTTTTAAGATTATTACTAGTCAGATATATTCTTGTGCGGTGAATCGGGCGTGTTGAGTCCAGTTCTCTGAGCAAGGAGTAGGTCTTGTCTATTACATACTGGGTTTATGGAACGGTATCTGAGCTAATTTGAAACTCTTGTTTTATGTATCACCCCACCTCACCTTTCCCGTTAAGCAGCCATAGTGTGTTTTCTGCATGTGTGACTCTGTTCTGTTTTGTAATTCAGTTCAAGTGTAACGGTTTTTACATTCCCTCTATAAGTGACACCTTATGAGAAGTGTCCTTTTCTGTGTGACTTATTTCACTTAGAATCGTCTTACCTAAATCCACTCATCATGCTGCTACTAGCCTTATGACATTGATTTCATGGCTGTGTGATATTCCATTGTACATAAGGACCACAACTTTTTTATCCATTTTTCGCTTTCCTGGGATATTTAAGGTGGAATGAAGTGGAGGTCCTTGTCAACAGAGCAGCCCTAAACTTTGGGGTGCTTGTGTCTTGCTGATTTTCAATTTTCCCACTTTATCCCCCCATGCGTGGAAGTGCCCTATGCTCTCTAAGCTGTGTTTTTTAGATGTTTCAGGACACACCGTACACTTCTCCAGAGTGGCTGTTGGCAATTTACATCCCGCCCATCAGTGTAGCAAGGCTCCCATTTCTCCATGGCCTGTCCTGCATTTCTGGTTTTGACACTTTTTTCAGCATGGCCCTTTTGACCGATGGGAAGCGAGACTTCTTTATAGCGCTGATTTGCCTTTCCAGGTTGCTTGGTTGGCCAAAAAGGGCGTATGCGTTTTTTCCTGAATATATTCAGGAAAAAACGCATACGCCCTTTTTGGCCAAGGGCATCATTGTCAACGTTTTGCCGCTTTTCATGTGCTTTAAAGGCGATTCGAATCTACCTCCTGAAATCTGTTTCCTGCAATTCTGCCTTGATTTCAAATCCTCTTCTTTGCCTTCCCTCAATATATTTGTGGACGAGAGTTATCATTTATAACTCTGCAGGTTTGTGAATTGCAGTGCCCTGAAGCTCCATTTTACAAGTCGCTTTTTTGGGAGCTGGCCGCAAAAGCGCAGGATGGCTTCAGGCCCTGTTCTGGTTCCGGGGGGCAGGCTGGGCCTGTGGTTAATTCTTCTTCCTGATGGGAAAATAGAGTGACCTGTGCCTGTCCCAACACCAAGAGCTAGTCTCTCATTGGTTCCCCGTCTTCCCGTGCATCCTCAGGACAAATTGCAACCTGTACGGAACAGGAGGTTAAAGGTGCTGATGCTCCAAGTAGGGAGATTGCTAGTAAAGTGGCTGGAATGGCGAACCCGAGCACAAGAGGATGAGAAATGAGGTGCGTTTTAGAAACCTTTCCCCATCACACGGTGTACCATCTTCTGGGTTTCTCATGCATGTTTTCGATGTAGGAAGATGCCCTTGAACCTGGAGATTTGGGACCCATGCGATGGGTAGCACGCAGTATTACTTTAAAGGGTCTGCGTTTGCTCACCCAACCTCACCAAACCTCTCAGCCCCAAGAGTGTCCACCCTTATGTCTCATCCAGCTGTGGGTCTAGATATGGTCAATCCAGGTTGCATCACAGCCCCTGAACGAATTGTGTAAGAATTTCTCTCTCTTTCCCTGTCTTTGTTTCATGGGTTTTTAAAAGTAATTTATTTTTATAATGGGGTTTAGCTGCTTTTCACGGCTGTGTTTATGCCGCTTTACACCCACTTGACACACTAACAGAGAGATATCAATACATAGGTTTTAAGATTATTACTAGTCAGATATATTCTTGTGCGGTGAATCGGGCGTGTTGAGTCCAGTTCTCTGAGCAAGGAGTAGGTCTTGTCTATTACATACTGGGTTTATGGAACGGTATCTGAGCTAATTTGAAACTCTTGTTTTATGTATCACCCCACCTCACCTTTCCCGTTAAGCAGCCATAGTGTGTTTTCTGCATGTGTGACTCTGTTCTGTTTTGTAATTCAGTTCAAGTGTAACGGTTTTTACATTCCCTCTATAAGTGACACCTTATGAGAAGTGTCCTTTTCTGTGTGACTTATTTCACTTAGAATCGTCTTACCTAAATCCACTCATCATGCTGCTACTAGCCTTATGACATTGATTTCATGGCTGTGTGATATTCCATTGTACATAAGGACCACAAGTTTTTTATCCATTTTTCGCTTTCCTGGGATATTTAAGGTGGAATGAAGTGGAGGTCCTTGTCAACAGAGCAGCCCTAAACTTTGGGGTGCTTGTGTCTTGCTGATTTTCAATTTTCCCACTTTATCCCCCCATGCGTGGAAGTGCCCTATGCTCTCTAAGCTGTGTTTTTTAGATGTTTCAGGACACACCGTACACTTCTCCAGAGTGGCTGTTGGCAATTTACATCCCGCCCATCAGTGTAGCAAGGCTCCCATTTCTCCATGGCCTGTCCTGCATTTCTGGTTTTGACACTTTTTTCAGCATGGCCCTTTAGACCGATGGGAAGCGAGACTTCTTTGTAGCGCTGATTTGCCTTTCCAGGTTGCTTGGTTGGCCAAAAAGGGCGTATGCGTTTTTTCCTGAATATATTCAGGAAAAAACGCATACGCCCTTTTTGGCCAAGGGCATCATTGTCAACGTTTTGCCGCTTTTCATGTGCTTTAAAGGCGATTCGAATCTACCTCCTGAAATCTGTTTCCTGCAATTCTGCCTTGATTTCAAATCCTCTTCTTTGCCTTCCCTCAATATATTTGTGGACGAGAGTTATCATTTATAACTCTGCAGGTTTGTGAATTGCAGTGCCCTGAAGCTCCATTTTACAAGTCGCTTTTTTGGGAGCTGGCCGCAAAAGCGCAGGATGGCTTCAGGCCCTGTTCTGGTTCCGGGGGGCAGGCTGGGCCTGTGGTTAATTCTTCTTCCTGATGGGAAAATAGAGTGACCTGTGCCTGTCCCAACACCAAGAGCTAGTCTCTCATTGGTTCCCCGTCTTCCCGTGCATCCTCAGGACAAATTGCAACCTGTACGGAACAGGAGGTTAAAGGTGCTGATGCTCCAAGTAGGGAGATTGCTAGTAAAGTGGCTGGAATGGCGAACCCGAGCACAAGAGGATGAGAAATGAGGTGCGTTTTAGAAACCTTTCCCCATCACACGGTGTACCATCTTCTGGGTTTCTCATGCATGTTTTCGATGTAGGAAGATGCCCTTGAACCTGGAGATTTGGGACCCATGCGATGGGTAGCACGCAGTATTACTTTAAAGGGTCTGCGTTTGCTCACCCAACCTCACCAAACCTCTCAGCCCCAAGAGTGTCCACCCTTATGTCTCATCCAGCTGTGGGTCTAGATATGGTCAATCCAGGTTGCATCACAGCCCCTGAACGAATTGTGTAAGAATTTCTCTCTCTTTCCCTGTCTTTGTTTCATGGGTTTTTAAAAGTAATTTATTTTTATAATGGGGTTTAGCTGCTTTTCACGGCTGTGTTTATGCCGCTTTACACCCACTTGACACACTAACAGAGAGATATCAATACATAGGTTTTAAGATTATTACTAGTCAGATATATTCTTGTGCGGTGAATCGGGCGTGTTGAGTCCAGTTCTCTGAGCAAGGAGTAGGTCTTGTCTATTACATACTGGGTTTATGGAACGGTATCTGAGCTAATTTGAAACTCTTGTTTTATGTATCACCCCACCTCACCTTTCCCGTTAAGCAGCCATAGTGTGTTTTCTGCATGTGTGACTCTGTTCTGTTTTGTAATTCAGTTCAAGTGTAACGGTTTTTACATTCCCTCTATAAGTGACACCTTATGAGAAGTGTCCTTTTCTGTGTGACTTATTTCACTTAGAATCGTCTTACCTAAATCCACTCATCATGCTGCTACTAGCCTTATGACATTGATTTCATGGCTGTGTGATATTCCATTGTACATAAGGACCACAAGTTTTTTATCCATTTTTCGCTTTCCTGGGATATTTAAGGTGGAATGAAGTGGAGGTCCTTGTCAACAGAGCAGCCCTAAACTTTGGGGTGCTTGTGTCTTGCTGATTTTCAATTTTCCCACTTTATCCCCCCATGCGTGGAAGTGCCCTATGCTCTCTAAGCTGTGTTTTTTAGATGTTTCAGGACACACCGTACACTTCTCCAGAGTGGCTGTTGGCAATTTACATCCCGCCCATCAGTGTAGCAAGGCTCCCATTTCTCCATGGCCTGTCCTGCCTTTCTGGTTTTGACACTTTTTTCAGCATGGCCCTTTTGACCGATGGGAAGCGAGACTTCTTTGTAGCGCTGATTTGCCTTTCCAGGTTGCTTGGTTGGCCAAAAAGGGCGTATGCGTTTTTTCCTGAATATATTCAGGAAAAAACGCATACGCCCTTTTTGGCCAAGGGCATCATTGTCAACGTTTTGCCGCTTTTCATGTGCTTTAAAGGCGATTCGAATCTACCTCCTGAAATCTGTTTCCTGCAATTCTGCCTTGATTTCAAATCCTCTTCTTTGCCTTCCCTCAATATATTTGTGGACGAGAGTTATCATTTATAACTCTGCAGGTTTGTGAATTGCAGTGCCCTGAAGCTCCATTTTACAACTCGCTTTTTTGGGAGCTGGCCGCAAAAGCGCAGGATGGCTTCAGGCCCTGTTCTGGTTCCGGGGGGCAGGCTGGGCCTGTGGTTAATTCTTCTTCCTGATGGGAAAATAGAGTGACCTGTGCCTGTCCCAACACCAAGAGCTAGTCTCTCATTGGTTCCCCGTCTTCCCGTGCATCCTCAGGACAAATTGCAACCTGTACGGAACAGGAGGTTAAAGGTGCTGATGCTCCAAGTAGGGAGATTGCTAGTAAAGTGGCTGGAATGGCGAACCCGAGCACAAGAGGATGAGAAATGAGGTGCGTTTTAGAAACCTTTCCCCATCACACGGTGTACCATCTTCTGGGTTTCTCATGCATGTTTTCGATGTAGGAAGATGCCCTTGAACCTGGAGATTTGGGACCCATGCGATGGGTAGCACGCAGTATTACTTTAAAGGGTCTGCGTTTGCTCAGCCAACCTCACCAAACCTCTCAGCCCCAAGAGTGTCCACCCTTATGTCTCATCCAGCTGTGGGTCTAGATATGGTCAATCCAGGTTGCATCACAGCCCCTGAACGAATTGTGTAAGAATTTCTCTCTCTTTCCCTGTCTTTGTTTCATGGGTTTTTAAAAGTAATTTATTTTTATAATGGGGTTTAGCTGCTTTTCACGGCTGTGTTTATGCCGCTTTACACCCACTTGACACACTAACAGAGAGATATCAATACATAGGTTTTAAGATTATTACTAGTCAGATATATTCTTGTGCGGTGAATCGGGCGTGTTGAGTCCAGTTCTCTGAGCAAGGAGTAGGTCTTGTCTATTACATACTGGGTTTATGGAACGGTATCTGAGCTAATTTGAAACTCTTGTTTTATGTATCACCCCACCTCACCTTTCCCGTTAAGCAGCCATAGTGTGTTTTCTGCATGTGTGACTCTGTTCTGTTTTGTAATTCAGTTCAAGTGTAACGGTTTTTACATTCCCTCTATAAGTGACACCTTATGAGAAGTGTCCTTTTCTGTGTGACTTATTTCACTTAGAATCGTCTTACCTAAATCCACTCATCATGCTGCTACTAGCCTTATGACATTGATTTCATGGCTGAGTGATATTCCATTGTACATAAGGACCACAACTTTTTTATCCATTTTTCGCTTTCCTGGGATATTTAAGGTGGAATGAAGTGGAGGTCCTTGTCAACAGAGCAGCCCTAAACTTTGGGGTGCTTGTGTCTTGCTGATTTTCAATTTTCCCACTTTATCCCCCCATGCGTGGAAGTGCCCTATGCTCTCTAAGCTGTGTTTTTTAGATGTTTCAGGACACACCGTACACTTCTCCAGAGTGGCTGTTGGCAATTTACATCCCGCCCATCAGTGTAGCAAGGCTCCCATTTCTCCATGGCCTGTCCTGCATTTCTGGTTTTGACACTTTTTTCAGCATGGCCCTTTTGACCGATGGGAAGCGAGACTTCTTTGTAGCGCTGATTTGCCTTTCCAGGTTGCTTGGTTGGCCAAAAAGGGCGTATGCGTTTTTTCCTGAATATATTCAGGAAAAAACGCATACGCCCTTTTTGGCCAAGGGCATCATTGTCAACGTTTTGCCGCTTTTCATGTGCTTTAAAGGCGATTCGAATCTACCTCCTGAAATCTGTTTCCTGCAATTCTGCCTTGATTTCAAATCCTCTTCTTTGCCTTCCCTCAATATATTTGTGCACGAGAGTTATCATTTATAACTCTGCAGGTTTGTGAATTGCAGTGCCCTGAAGCTCCATTTTACAAGTCGCTTTTTTGGGAGCTGGCCGCAAAAGCGCAGGATGGCTTCAGGCCCTGTTCTGGTTCCGGGGGGCAGGCTGGGCCTGTGGTTAATTCTTCTTCCTGATGGGAAAATAGAGTGACCTGTGCCTGTCCCAACACCAAGAGCTAGTCTCTCATTGGTTCCCCGTCTTCCCGTTCATCCTCAGGACAAATTGCAACCTGTACGGAACAGGAGGTTAAAGGTGCTGATGCTCCAAGTAGGGAGATTGTTAGTAAAGTGGCTGGAATGGCGAACCCGAGCACAAGGAGATGAGAAATGAGGTGCGTTTTAGAAACCTTTCCCCATCACACGGTGTACCATCTTCTGGGTTTCTCATGCATGTTTTCGATGTAGGAAGATGCCCTTGAACCTGGAGATTTGGGACCCATGCGATGGGTAGCACGCAGTATTACTTTAAAGGGTCTGCGTTTGCTCACACAACCTCACCAAACCTCTCAGCCCCAAGAGTGTCCACCCTTATGTCTCATCCAGCTGTGGGTCTAGATATGGTCAATCCAGGTTGCATCACAGCCCCTGAACGAATTGTGTAAGAATTTCTCTCTCTTTCCCTGTCTTTGTTTCATGGGTTTTTAAAAGTAATTTATTTTTATAATGGGGTTTAGCTGCTTTTCACGGCTGTGTTTATGCCGCTTTACACCCACTTGACACACTAACAGAGAGATATCAATACATAGGTTTTAAGATTATTACTAGTCAGATATATTCTTGTGCGGTGAATCGGGCGTGTTGAGTCCAGTTCTCTGAGCAAGGAGTAGGTCTTGTCTATTACATACTGGGTTTATGGAACGGTATCTGAGCTAATTTGAAACTCTTGTTTTATGTATCACCCCACCTCACCTTTCCCGTTAAGCAGCCATAGTGTGTTTTCTGCATGTGTGACTCTGTTCTGTTTTGTAATTCAGTTCAAGTGTAACGGTTTTTACATTCCCTCTATAAGTGACACCTTATGAGAAGTGTCCTTTTCTGTGTGACTTATTTCACTTAGAATCGTCTTACCTAAATCCACTCATCATGCTGCTACTAGCCTTATGACATTGATTTCATGGCTGAGTGATATTCCATTGTACATAAGGACCACAACTTTTTTATCCATTTTTCGCTTTCCTCGGATATTTAAGGTGGAATGAAGTGGAGGTCCTTGTCAACAGAGCAGCCCTAAACTTCGGGGTGCTTGTGTCTTGCTGATTTTCAATTTTCCCACTTTATTCCCCCATGCGTGGAAGTGCCCTATGCTCTCTAAGCTGTGTTTTTTAGATGTTTCAGGACACACCGTACACTTCTCCAGAGTGGCTGTTGGCAATTTACATCCCGCCCATCAGTGTAGCAAGGCTCCCATTTCTCCATGGCCTGTCCTGCATTTCTGGTTTTGACACTTTTTTCAGCATGGCCCTTTTGACCGATGGGAAGCGAGACTTCTTTGTAGCGCTGATTTGCCTTTCCAGGTTGCTTGGTTGGCCAAAAAGGGCGTATGCGTTTTTTCCTGAATATATTCAGGAAAAAACGCATACGCCCTTTTTGGCCAAGGGCATCATTGTCAACGTTTTGCCGCTTTTCATGTGCTTTAAAGGCGATTCGAATCTACCTCCTGAAATCTGTTTCCTGCAATTCTGCCTTGATTTCAAATCCTCTTCTTTGCCTTCCCTCAATATATTTGTGGACGAGAGTTATCATTTATAACTCTGCAGGTTTGTGAATTGCAGTGCCCTGAAGCTCCATTTTACAAGTCGCTTTTTTGGGAGCTGGCCGCAAAAGCGCAGGATGGCTTCAGGCCCTGTTCTGGTTCCGGGGGGCAGGCTGGGCCTGTGGTTAATTCTTCTTCCTGATGGGAAAATAGAGTGACCTGTGCCTGTCCCAACACCAAGAGCTAGTCTCTCATTGGTTCCCCGTCTTCCCGTGCATCCTCAGGACAAATTGCAACCTGTACGGAACAGGAGGTTAAAGGTGCTGATGCTCCAAGTAGGGAGATTGCTAGTAAAGTGGCTGGAATGGCGAACCCGAGCACAAGAGGATGAGCAATGAGGTGCGTTTTAGAAACCTTTCCCCATCACACGGTGTACCATCTTCTGGGTTTCTCATGCATGTTTTCGATGTAGGAAGATGCCCTTGAACCTGGAGATTTGGGACCCATGCGATGGGTAGCACGCAGTATTACTTTAAAGGGTCTGCGTTTGCTCACACAACCTCACCAAACCTCTCAGCCCCAAGAGTGTCCACCCTTATGTCTCATCCAGCTGTGGGTCTAGATATGGTCAATCCAGGTTGCATCACAGCCCCTGAACGAATTGTGTAAGAATTTCTCTCTCTTTCCCTGTCTTTGTTTCATGGGTTTTTAAAAGTAATTTATTTTTATAATGGGGTTTAGCTGCTTTTCACGGCTGTGTTTATGCCGCTTTACACCCACTTGACACACTAACAGAGAGATATCAATACATAGGTTTTAAGATTATTACTAGTCAGATATATTCTTGTGCGGTGAATCGGGCGTGTTGAGTCCAGTTCTCTGAGCAAGGAGTAGGTCTTGTCTATTACATACTGGGTTTATGGAACGGTATCTGAGCTAATTTGAAACTCTTGTTTTATGTATCACCCCACCTCACCTTTCCCGTTAAGCAGCCATAGTGTGTTTTCTGCATGTGTGACTCTGTTCTGTTTTGTAATTCAGTTCAAGTGTAACGGTTTTTACATTCCCTCTATAAGTGACACCTTATGAGAAGTGTCCTTTTCTGTGTGACTTATTTCACTTAGAATCGTCTTACCTAAATCCACTCATCATGCTGCTACTAGCCTTATGACATTGATTTCATGGCTGTGTGATATTCCATTGTACATAAGGACCACAAGTTTTTTATCCATTTTTCGCTTTCCTGGGATATTTAAGGTGGAATGAAGTGGAGGTCCTTGTCAACAGAGCAGCCCTAAACTTTGGGGTGCTTGTGTCTTGCTGATTTTCAATTTTCCCACTTTATCCCCCCATGCGTGGAAGTGCCCTATGCTCTCTAAGCTGTGTTTTTTAGATGTTTCAGGACACACCGTACACTTCTCCAGAGTGGCTGTTGGCAATTTACATCCCGCCCATCAGTGTAGCAAGGCTCCCATTTCTCCATGGCCTGTCCTGCATTTCTGGTTTTGACACTTTTTTCAGCATGGCCCTTTTGACCGATGGGAAGCGAGACTTCTTTGTAGCGCTGATTTGCCTTTCCAGGTTGCTTGGTTGGCCAAAAAGGGCGTATGCGTTTTTTCCTGAATATATTCAGGAAAAAACGCATACGCCCTTTTTGGCCAAGGGCATCATTGTCAACATTTTGCCGCTTTTCATGTGCTTTAAAGGCGATTCGAATCTACCTCCTGAAATCTGTTTCCTGCAATTCTGCCTTGATTTCAAATCCTCTTCTTTGCCTTCCCTCAATATATTTGTGGACGAGAGTTATCATTTATAACTCTGCAGGTCTGTGAATTGCAGTGCCCTGAAGCTCCATTTTACAAGTCGCTTTTTTGGGAGCTGGCCGCAAAAGCGCAGGATGGCTTCAGGCCCTGTTCTGGTTCCGGGGGGCAGGCTGGGCCTGTGGTTAATTCTTCTTCCTGATGGGAAAATAGAGTGACCTGTGCCTGTCCCAACACCAAGAGCTAGTCTCTCATTGGTTCCCCGTCTTCCCGTGCATCCTCAGGACAAATTGCAACCTGTACGGAACAGGAGGTTAAAGGTGCTGATGCTCCAAGTAGGGAGATTGCTAGTAAAGTGGCTGGAATGGCGAACCCGAGCACAAGAGGATGAGAAATGAGGTGCGTTTTAGAAACCTTTCCCCATCACACGGTGTACCATCTTCTGGGTTTCTCATGCATGTTTTCGATGTAGGAAGATGCCCTTGAACCTGGAGATTTGGGACCCATGCGATGGGTAGCACGCAGTATTACTTTAAAGGGTCTGCGTTTGCTCAGCCAACCTCACCAAACCTCTCAGCCCCAAGAGTGTCCACCCTTATGTCTCATCCAGCTGTGGGTCTAGATATGGTCAATCCAGGTTGCATCACAGCCCCTGAACGAATTGTGTAAGAATTTCTCTCTCTTTCCCTGTCTTTGTTTCATGGGTTTTTAAAAGTAATTTATTTTTATAATGGGGTTTAGCTGCTTTTCACGGCTGTGTTTATGCCGCTTTACACCCACTTGACACACTAACAGAGAGATATCAATACATAGGTTTTAAGATTATTACTAGTCAGATATATTCTTGTGCGGTGAATCGGGCGTGTTGAGTCCAGTTCTCTGAGCAAGGAGTAGGTCTTGTCTATTACATACTGGGTTTATGGAACGGTATCTGAGCTAATTTGAAACTCTTGTTTTATGTATCACCCCACCTCACCTTTCCCGTTAAGCAGCCATAGTGTGTTTTCTGCATGTGTGACTCTGTTCTGTTTTGTAATTCAGTTCAAGTGTAACGGTTTTTACATTCCCTCTATAAGTGACACCTTATGAGAAGTGTCCTTTTCTGTGTGACTTATTTCACTTAGAATCGTCTTACCTAAATCCACTCATCATGCTGCTACTAGCCTTATGACATTGATTTCATGGCTGAGTGATATTCCATTGTACATAAGGACCACAAGTTTTTTATCCATTTTTCGCTTTCCTGGGATATTTAAGGTGGAATGCAGTGGAGGTCCTTGTCAACAGAGCAGCCCTAAACTTTGGGGTGCTTGTGTCTTGCTGATTTTCAATTTTCCCACTTTATCCCCGCATGCGTGGAAGTGCCCTATGCTCTCTAAGCTGTGTTTTTTAGATGTTTCAGGACACACCGTACACTTCTCCAGAGTGGCTGTTGGCAATTTACATCCCGCCCATCAGTGTAGCAAGGCTCCCATTTCTCCATGGCCTGTCCTGCCTTTCTGGTTTTGACACTTTTTTCAGCATGGCCCTTTTGACCGATGGGAAGCGAGACTTCTTTGTAGCGCTGATTTGCCTTTCCAGGTTGCTTGGTTGGCCAAAAAGGGCGTATGGGTTTTTTCCTGAATATATTCAGGAAAAAACGCATACGCCCTTTTTGGCCAAGGGCATCATTGTCAACGTTTTGCCGCTTTTCATGTGCTTTAAAGGCGATTCGAATCTACCTCCTGAAATCTGTTTCCTGCAATTCTGCCTTGATTTCAAATCCTGTTCTTTGCCTTCCCTCAATATATTTGTGGACGAGAGTTATCATTTATAACTCTGCAGGTTTGTGAATTGCAGTGCCCTGAAGCTCCATTTTACAACTCGCTTTTTTGGGAGCTGGCCGCAAAAGCGCAGGATGGCTTCAGGCCCTGTTCTGGTTCCGGGGGGCAGGCTGGGCCTGTGGTTAATTCTTCTTCCTGATGGGAAAATAGAGTGACCTGTGCCTGTCCCAACACTAAGAGCTAGTCTCTCATTGGTTCCCCGTCTTCCCGTGCATCCTCAGGACAAATTGCAACCTGTACGGAACAGGAGGTTAAAGGTGCTGATGCTCCAAGTAGGGAGATTGCTAGTAAAGTGGCTGGAATGGCGAACCCGAGCACAAGAGGATGAGAAATGAGGTGCGTTTTAGAAACCTTTCCCCATCACACGGTGTACCATCTTCTGGGTTTCTCATGCATGTTTTCGATGTAGGAAGATGCCCTTGAACCTGGAGATTTGGGACCCATGCGATGGGTAGCACGCAGTATTACTTTAAAGGGTCTGCGTTTGCTCAGCCAACCTCACCAAACCTCTCAGCCCCAAGAGTGTCCACCCTTATGTCTCATCCAGCTGTGGGTCTAGATATGGTCAATCCAGGTTGCATCACAGCCCCTGAACGAATTGTGTAAGAATTTCTCTCTCTTTCCCTGTCTTTGTTTCATGGGTTTTTAAAAGTAATTTATTTTTATAATGGGGTTTAGCTGCTTTTCACGGCTGTGTTTATGCCGCTTTACACCCACTTGACACACTAACAGAGAGATATCAATACATAGGTTTTAAGATTATTACTAGTCAGATATATTCTTGTGCGGTGAATCGGGCGTGTTGAGTCCAGTTCTCTGAGCAAGGAGTAGGTCTTGTCTATTACATACTGGGTTTATGGAACGGTATCTGAGCTAATTTGAAACTCTTGTTTTATGTATCACCCCACCTCACCTTTCCCGTTAAGCAGCCATAGTGTGTTTTCGGCATGTGTGACTCTGTTCTGTTTTGTAATTCAGTTCAAGTGTAACGGTTTTTACATTCCCTCTATAAGTGACACCTTATGAGAAGTGTCCTTTTCTGTGTGACTTATTTCACTTAGAATCGTCTTACCTAAATCCACTCATCATGCTGCTACTAGCCTTATGACATTGATTTCATGGCTGTGTGATATTCCATTGTACATAAGGACCACAAGTTTTTTTCCATTTTTCGCTTTCCTGGGATATTTAAGGTGGAATGAAGTGGAGGTCCTTGTCAACAGAGCAGCCCTAAACTTTGGGGTGCTTGTGTCTTGCTGATTTTCAATTTTCCCACTTTATCCCCCCATGCGTGGAAGTGCCCTATGCTCTCTAAGCTGTGTTTTTTAGATGTTTCAGGACACACCGTACACTTCTCCAGAGTGGCTGTTGGCAATTTACATCCCGCCCATCAGTGTAGCAAGGCTCCCATTTCTCCATGGCCTGTCCTGCATTTCTGGTTTTGACACTTTTTTCAGCATGGCCCTTTTGACCGATGGGAAGCGAGACTTCTTTGTAGCGCTGATTTGCCTTTCCAGGTTGCTTGGTTGGCCAAAAAGGGCGTATGCGTTTTTTCCTGAATATATTCAGGAAAAAACGCATACGCCCTTTTTGGCCAAGGGCATCATTGTCAACGTTTTGCCGCTTTTCATGTGCTTTAAAGGCGATTCGAATCTACCTCCTGAAATCTGTTTCCTGCAATTCTGCCTTGATTTCAAATCCTCTTCTTTGCCTTCCCTCAATATATTTGTGGACGAGAGTTATCATTTATAACTCTGCAGGTTTGTGAATTGCAGTGCCCTGAAGCTCCATTTTACAAGTCGCTTTTTTGGGAGCTGGCCGCAAAAGCGCAGGATGGCTTCAGGCCCTGTTCTGGTTCCGGGGGGCAGGCTGGGCCTGTGGTTAATTCTTCTTCCTGATGGGAAAATAGAGTGACCTGTGCCTGTCCCAACACCAAGAGCTAGTCTCTCATTGGTTCCCCGTCTTCCCGTGCATCCTCAGGACAAATTGCAACCTGTACGGAACAGGAGGTTAAAGGTGCTGATGCTCCAAGTAGGGAGATTGCTAGTAAAGTGGCTGGAATGGCGAACCCGAGCACAAGAGGATGAGAAATGAGGTGCGTTTTAGAAACCTTTCCCCATCACACGGTGTACCATCTTCTGGGTTTCTCATGCATGTTTTCGATGTAGGAAGATGCCCTTGAACCTGGAGATTTGGGACCCATGCGATGGGTAGCACGCAGTATTACTTTAAAGGGTCTGCGTTTGCTCAGCCAACCTCACCAAACCTCTCAGCCCCAAGAGTGTCCACCCTTATGTCTCATCCAGCTGTGGGTCTAGATATGGTCAATCCAGGTTGCATCACAGCCCCTGAACGAATTGTGTAAGAATTTCTCTCTCTTTCCCTGTCTTTGTTTCATGGGTTTTTAAAAGTAATTTATTTTTATAATGGGGTTTAGCTGCTTTTCACGGCTGTGTTTATGCCGCTTTACACCCACTTGACACACTAACAGAGAGATATCAATACATAGGTTTTAAGATTATTACTAGTCAGATATATTCTTGTGCGGTGAATCGGGCGTGTTGAGTCCAGTTCTCTGAGCAAGGAGTAGGTCTTGTCTATTACATACTGGGTTTATGGAACGGTATCTGAGCTAATTTGAAACTCTTGTTTTATGTATCACCCCACCTCACCTTTCCCGTTAAGCAGCCATAGTGTGTTTTCGGCATGTGTGACTCTGTTCTGTTTTGTAATTCAGTTCAAGTGTAACGGTTTTTACATTCCCTCTATAAGTGACACCTTATGAGAAGTGTCCTTTTCTGTGTGACTTATTTCACTTAGAATCGTCTTACCTAAATCCACTCATCATGCTGCTACTAGCCTTATGACATTGATTTCATGGCTGAGTGATATTCCATTGTACATAAGGACCACAACTTTTTTATCCATTTTTCGCTTTCCTGGGATATTTAAGGTGGAATGAAGTGGAGGTCCTTGTCAACAGAGCAGCCCTAAACTTTGGGGTGCTTGTGTCTTGCTGATTTTCAATTTTCCCACTTTATCCCCCCATGCGTGGAAGTGCCCTATGCTCTCTAAGCTGTGTTTTTTAGATGTTTCAGGACACACCGTACACTTCTCCAGAGTGGCTGTTGGCAATTTACATCCCGCCCATCAGTGTAGCAAGGCTCCCATTTCTCCATGGCCTGTCCTGCCTTTCTGGTTTTGACACTTTTTTCAGCATGGCCCTTTTGACCGATGGGAAGCGAGACTTCTTTGTAGCGCTGATTTGCCTTTCCAGGTTGCTTGGTTTGCCAAAAAGGGCGTATGCGTTTTTTCCTGAATATATTCAGGAAAAAACGCATACGCCCTTTTTGGCCAAGGGCATCATTGTCAACGTTTTGCCGCTTTTCATGTGCTTTAAAGGCGATTCGAATCTACCTCCTGAAATCTGTTTCCTGCAATTCTGCCTTGATTTCAAATCCTCTTCTTTGCCTTCCCTCAATATATTTGTGGACGAGAGTTATCATTTATAACTCTGCAGGTTTGTGAATTGCAGTGCCCTGAAGCTCCATTTTACAACTCGCTTTTTTGGGAGCTGGCCGCAAAAGCGCAAGATGGCTTCAGGCCCTGTTCTGGTTCCGGGGGGCAGGCTGGGCCTGTGGTTAATTCTTCTTCCTGATGGGAAAATAGAGTGACCTGTGCCTGTCCCAACACCAAGAGCTAGTCTCTCATTGGTTCCACGTCTTCCCGTGCATCCTCAGGACAAATTGCAACCTGTACGGAACAGGAGGTTAAAGGTGCTGATGCTCCAAGTAGGGAGATTGCTAGTAAAGTGGCTGGAATGGCGAACCCGAGCACAAGAGGATGAGAAATGAGGTGCGTTTTAGAAACCTTTCCCCATCACACGGTGTACCATCTTCTGGGTTTCTCATGCATGTTTTCGATGTAGGAAGATGCCCTTGAACCTGGAGATTTGGGACCCATGCGATGGGTAGCACGCAGTATTACTTTAAAGGGTCTGCGTTTGCTCAGCCAACCTCACCAAACCTCTCAGCCCCAAGAGTGTCCACCCTTATGTCTCATCCAGCTGTGGGTCTAGATATGGTCAATCCAGGTTGCATCACAGCCCCTGAACGAATTGTGTAAGAATTTCTCTCTCTTTCCCTGTCTTTGTTTCATGGGTTTTTAAAAGTAATTTATTTTTATAATGGGGTTTAGCTGCTTTTCACGGCTGTGTTTATGCCGCTTTACACCCACTTGACACACTAACAGAGAGATATCAATACATAGGTTTTAAGATTATTACTAGTCAGATATATTCTTGTGCGGTGAATCGGGCGTGTTGAGTCCAGTTCTCTGAGCAAGGAGTAGGTCTTGTCTATTACATACTGGGTTTATGGAACGGTATCTGAGCTAATTTGAAACTCTTGTTTTATGTATCACCCCACCTCACCTTTCCCGTTAAGCAGCCATAGTGTGTTTTCGGCATGTGTGACTCTGTTCTGTTTTGTAATTCAGTTCAAGTGTAACGGTTTTTACATTCCCTCTATAAGTGACACCTTATGAGAAGTGTCCTTTTCTGTGTGACTTATTTCACTTAGAATCGTCTTACCTAAATCCACTCATCATGCTGCTACTAGCCTTATGACATTGATTTCATGGCTGTGTGATATTCCATTGTACATAAGGACCACAAGTTTTTTTCCATTTTTCGCTTTCCTGGGATATTTAAGGTGGAATGAAGTGGAGGTCCTTGTCAACAGAGCAGCCCTAAACTTTGGGGTGCTTGTGTCTTGCTGATTTTCAATTTTCCCACTTTATCCCCCCATGCGTGGAAGTGCCCTATGCTCTCTAAGCTGTGTTTTTTAGATGTTTCAGGACACACCGTACACTTCTCCAGAGTGGCTGTTGGCAATTTACATCCCGCCCATCAGTGTAGCAAGGCTCCCATTTCTCCATGGCCTGTCCTGCATTTCTGGTTTTGACACTTTTTTCAGCATGGCCCTTTTGACCGATGGGAAGCGAGACTTCTTTGTAGCGCTGATTTGCCTTTCCAGGTTGCTTGGTTGGCCAAAAAGGGCGTATGCGTTTTTTCCTGAATATATTCAGGAAAAAACGCATACGCCCTTTTTGGCCAAGGGCATCATTGTCAACGTTTTGCCGCTTTTCATGTGCTTTAAAGGCGATTCGAATCTACCTCCTGAAATCTGTTTCCTGCAATTCTGCCTTGATTTCAAATCCTCTTCTTTGCCTTCCCTCAATATATTTGTGGACGAGAGTTATCATTTATAACTCTGCAGGTTTGTGAATTGCAGTGCCCTGAAGCTCCATTTTACAAGTCGCTTTTTTGGGAGCTGGCCGCAAAAGCGCAGGATGGCTTCAGGCCCTGTTCTGGTTCCGGGGGGCAGGCTGGGCCTGTGGTTAATTCTTCTTCCTGATGGGAAAATAGAGTGACCTGTGCCTGTCCCAACACCAAGAGCTAGTCTCTCATTGGTTCCCCGTCTTCCCGTGCATCCTCAGGACAAATTGCAACCTGTACGGAACAGGAGGTTAAAGGTGCTGATGCTCCAAGTAGGGAGATTGCTAGTAAAGTGGCTGGAATGGCGAACCCGAGCACAAGAGGATGAGAAATGAGGTGCGTTTTAGAAACCTTTCCCCATCACACGGTGTACCATCTTCTGGGTTTCTCATGCATGTTTTCGATGTAGGAAGATGCCCTTGAACCTGGAGATTTGGGACCCATGCGATGGGTAGCACGCAGTATTACTTTAAAGGGTCTGCGTTTGCTCAGCCAACCTCACCAAACCTCTCAGCCCCAAGAGTGTCCACCCTTATGTCTCATCCAGCTGTGGGTCTAGATATGGTCAATCCAGGTTGCATCACAGCCCCTGAACGAATTGTGTAAGAATTTCTCTCTCTTTCCCTGTCTTTGTTTCATGGGTTTTTAAAAGTAATTTATTTTTATAATGGGGTTTAGCTGCTTTTCACGGCTGTGTTTATGCCGCTTTACACCCACTTGACACACTAACAGAGAGATATCAATACATAGGTTTTAAGATTATTACTAGTCAGATATATTCTTGTGCGGTGAATCGGGCGTGTTGAGTCCAGTTCTCTGAGCAAGGAGTAGGTCTTGTCTATTACATACTGGGTTTATGGAACGGTATCTGAGCTAATTTGAAACTCTTGTTTTATGTATCACCCCACCTCACCTTTCCCGTTAAGCAGCCATAGTGTGTTTTCTGCATGTGTGACTCTGTTCTGTTTTGTAATTCAGTTCAAGTGTAACGGTTTTTACATTCCCTCTATAAGTGACACCTTATGAGAAGTGTCCTTTTCTGTGTGACTTATTTCACTTAGAATCGTCTTACCTAAATCCACTCATCATGCTGCTACTAGCCTTATGACATTGATTTCATGGCTGAGTGATATTCCATTGTACATAAGGACCACAAGTTTTTTATCCATTTTTCGCTTTCCTGGGATATTTAAGGTGGAATGCAGTGGAGGTCCTTGTCAACAGAGCAGCCCTAAACTTTGGGGTGCTTGTGTCTTGCTGATTTTCAATTTTCCCACTTTATCCCCCCATGCGTGGAAGTGCCCTATGCTCTCTAAGCTGTGTTTTTTAGATGTTTCAGGACACACCGTACACTTCTCCAGAGTGGCTGTTGGCAATTTACATCCCGCCCATCAGTGTAGCAAGGCTCCCATTTCTCCATGGCCTGTCCTGCCTTTCTGGTTTTGACACTTTTTTCAGCATGGCCCTTTTGACCGATGGGAAGCGAGACTTCTTTGTAGCGCTGATTTGCCTTTCCAGGTTGCTTGGTTTGCCAAAAAGGGCGTATGCGTTTTTTCCTGAATATATTCAGGAAAAAACGCATACGCCCTTTTTGGCCAAGGGCATCATTGTCAACGTTTTGCCGCTTTTCATGTGCTTTAAAGGCGATTCGAATCTACCTCCTGAAATCTGTTTCCTGCAATTCTGCCTTGATTTCAAATCCTGTTCTTTGCCTTCCCTCAATATATTTGTGGACGAGAGTTATCATTTATAACTCTGCAGGTTTGTGAATTGCAGTGCCCTGAAGCTCCATTTTACAACTCGCTTTTTTGGGAGCTGGCCGCAAAAGCGCAGGATGGCTTCAGGCCCTGTTCTGGTTCCGGGGGGCAGGCTGGGCCTGTGGTTAATTCTTCTTCCTGATGGGAAAATAGAGTGACCTGTGCCTGTCCCAACACTAAGAGCTAGTCTCTCATTGGTTCCCCGTCTTCCCGTGCATCCTCAGGACAAATTGCAACCTGTACGGAACAGGAGGTTAAAGGTGCTGATGCTCCAAGTAGGGAGATTGCTAGTAAAGTGGCTGGAATGGCGAACCCGAGCACAAGAGGATGAGAAATGAGGTGCGTTTTAGAAACCTTTCCCCATCACACGGTGTACCATCTTCTGGGTTTCTCATGCATGTTTTCGATGTAGGAAGATGCCCTTGAACCTGGAGATTTGGGACCCATGCGATGGGTAGCACGCAGTATTACTTTAAAGGGTCTGCGTTTGCTCAGCCAACCTCACCAAACCTCTCAGCCCCAAGAGTGTCCACCCTTATGTCTCATCCAGCTGTGGGTCTAGATATGGTCAATCCAGGTTGCATCACAGCCCCTGAACGAATTGTGTAAGAATTTCTCTCTCTTTCCCTGTCTTTGTTTCATGGGTTTTTAAAAGTAATTTATTTTTATAATGGGGTTTAGCTGCTTTTCACGGCTGTGTTTATGCCGCTTTACACCCACTTGACACACTAACAGAGAGATATCAATACATAGGTTTTAAGATTATTACTAGTCAGATATATTCTTGTGCGGTGAATCGGGCGTGTTGAGTCCAGTTCTCTGAGCAAGGAGTAGGTCTTGTCTATTACATACTGGGTTTATGGAACGGTATCTGAGCTAATTTGAAACTCTTGTTTTATGTATCACCCCACCTCACCTTTCCCGTTAAGCAGCCATAGTGTGTTTTCGGCATGTGTGACTCTGTTCTGTTTTGTAATTCAGTTCAAGTGTAACGGTTTTTACATTCCCTCTATAAGTGACACCTTATGAGAAGTGTCCTTTTCTGTGTGACTTATTTCACTTAGAATCGTCTTACCTAAATCCACTCATCATGCTGCTACTAGCCTTATGACATTGATTTCATGGCTGAGTGATATTCCATTGTACATAAGGACCACAACTTTTTTATCCATTTTTCGCTTTCCTGGGATATTTAAGGTGGAATGAAGTGGAGGTCCTTGTCAACAGAGCAGCCCTAAACTTTGGGGTGCTTGTGTCTTGCTGATTTTCAATTTTCCCACTTTATCCCCCCATGCGTGGAAGTGCCCTATGCTCTCTAAGCTGTGTTTTTTAGATGTTTCAGGACACACCGTACACTTCTCCAGAGTGGCTGTTGGCAATTTACATCCCGCCCATCAGTGTAGCAAGGCTCCCATTTCTCCATGGCCTGTCCTGCCTTTCTGGTTTTGACACTTTTTTCAGCATGGCCCTTTTGACCGATGGGAAGCGAGACTTCTTTGTAGCGCTGATTTGCCTTTCCAGGTTGCTTGGTTTGCCAAAAAGGGCGTATGCGTTTTTTCCTGAATATATTCAGGAAAAAACGCATACGCCCTTTTTGGCCAAGGGCATCATTGTCAACGTTTTGCCGCTTTTCATGTGCTTTAAAGGCGATTCGAATCTACCTCCTGAAATCTGTTTCCTGCAATTCTGCCTTGATTTCAAATCCTCTTCTTTGCCTTCCCTCAATATATTTGTGGACGAGAGTTATCATTTATAACTCTGCAGGTTTGTGAATTGCAGTGCCCTGAAGCTCCATTTTACAACTCGCTTTTTTGGGAGCTGGCCGCAAAAGCGCAAGATGGCTTCAGGCCCTGTTCTGGTTCCGGGGGGCAGGCTGGGCCTGTGGTTAATTCTTCTTCCTGATGGGAAAATAGAGTGACCTGTGCCTGTCCCAACACCAAGAGCTAGTCTCTCATTGGTTCCACGTCTTCCCGTGCATCCTCAGGACAAATTGCAACCTGTACGGAACAGGAGGTTAAAGGTGCTGATGCTCCAAGTAGGGAGATTGCTAGTAAAGTGGCTGGAATGGCGAACCCGAGCACAAGAGGATGAGAAATGAGGTGCGTTTTAGAAACCTTTCCCCATCACACGGTGTACCATCTTCTGGGTTTCTCATGCATGTTTTCGATGTAGGAAGATGCCCTTGAACCTGGAGATTTGGGACCCATGCGATGGGTAGCACGCAGTATTACTTTAAAGGGTCTGCGTTTGCTCACACAACCTCACCAAACCTCTCAGCCCCAAGAGTGTCCACCCTTATGTCTCATCCAGCTGTGGGTCTAGATATGGTCAATCCAGGTTGCATCACAGGCCCTGAACGAATTGTGTAAGAATTTCTCTCTCTTTCCCTGTCTTTGTTTCATGGGTTTTTAAAAGTAATTTATTTTTATAATGGGGTTTAGCTGCTTTTCACGGCTGTGTTTATGCCGCTTTACACCCACTTGACACACTAACAGAGAGATATCAATACATAGGTTTTAAGATTATTACTAGTCAGATATATTCTTGTGCGGTGAATCGGGCGTATTGAGTCCAGTTCTCTGAGCAAGGAGTAGGTCTTGTCTATTACATACTGGGTTTATGGAACGGTATCTGAGCTAATTTGAAACTCTTGTTTTATGTATCACCCCACCTCACCTTTCCCGTTAAGCAGCCATAGTGTGTTTTCGGCATGTGTGACTCTGTTCTGTTTTGTAATTCAGTTCAAGTGTAACGGCTTTTACATTCCCTCTATAAGTGACACCTTATGAGAAGTGTCCTTTTCTGTGTGACTTATTTCACTTAGAATCGTCTTACCTAAATCCAATCATCATGCTGCTACTAGCCTTATGACATTGATTTCATGGCTGAGTGATATTCCATTGTACATAAGGACCACAACTTTTTTATCCATTTTTCGCTTTCCTGGGATATTTAAGGTGGAATGAAGTGGAGGTCCTTGTCAACAGAGCAGCCCTAAACTTTGGGGTGCTTGTGTCTTGCTGATTTTCAATTTTCCCACTTTATCCCCCCATGCGTGGAAGTGCCCTATGCTCTCTAAGCTGTGTTTTTTAGATGTTTCAGGACACACCGTACACTTCTCCAGAGTGGCTGTTGGCAATTTACATCCCGCCCATCAGTGTAGCAAGGCTCCCATTTCTCCATGGCCTGTCCTGCCTTTCTGGTTTTGACACTTTTTTCAGCATGGCCCTTTTGACCGATGGGAAGCGAGACTTCTTTGTAGCGCTGATTTGCCTTTCCAGGTTGCTTGGTTGGCCAAAAAGTGCGTATGCGTTTTTTCCTGAATATATTCAGGAAAAAACGCATACGCCCTTTTTGGCCAAGGGCATCATTGTCAACGTTTTGCCGCTTTTCATGTGCTTTAAAGGCGATTCGAATCTACCTCCTGAAATCTGTTTCCTGCAATTCTGCCTTGATTTCAAATCCTCTTCTTTGCCTTCCCTCAATATATTTGTGGACGAGAGTTATCATTTATAACTCTGCAGGTTTGTGAATTGCAGTGCCCTGAAGCTCCATTTTACAAGTCGCTTTTTTGGGAGCTGGCCGCAAAAGCGCAGGATGGCTTCAGGCCCTGTTCTGGTTCCGGGGGGCAGGCTGGGCCTGTGGTTAATTCTTCTTCCTGATGGGAAAATAGAGTGACCTGTGCCTGTCCCAACACCAAGAGCTAGTCTCTCATTGGTTCCCCGTCTTCCCGTGCATCCTCAGGACAAATTGCAACCTGTACGGAACAGGAGGTTAAAGGTGCTGATGCTCCAAGTAGGGAGATTGCTAGTAAAGTGGCTGGAATGGCGAACCCGAGCACAAGAGGATGAGAAATGAGGTGCGTTTTAGAAACCTTTCCCCATCACACGGTGTACCATCTTCTGGGTTTCTCATGCATGTTTTCGATGTAGGAAGATGCCCTTGAACCTGGAGGTTTGGGACCCATGCGATGGGTAGCACGCAGTATTACTTTAAAGGGTCTGCGTTTGCTCACCCAACCTCACCAAACCTCTCAGCCCCAAGAGTGTCCACCCTTATGTCTCATCCAGCTGTGGGTCTAGATATGGTCAATCCAGGTTGCATCACAGCCCCTGAACGAATTGTGTAAGAATTTCTCTCTCTTTCCCTGTCTTTGTTTCATGGGTTTTTAAAAGTAATTTATTTTTATAATGGGGTTTAGCTGCTTTTCACGGCTGTGTTTATGCCGCTTTACACCCACTTGACACACTAACAGAGAGATAGCAATACATAGGTTTTAAGATTATTACTAGTCAGATATATTCTTGTGCGGTGAATCGGGCGTGTTGAGTCCAGTTCTCTGAGCAAGGAGTAGGTCTTGTCTATTACATACTGGGTTTATGGAACGGTATCTGAGCTAATTTGAAACTCTTGTTTTATGTATCACCCCACCTCACCTTTCCCGTTAAGCAGCCATAGTGTGTTTTCTGCATGTGTGACTCTGTTCTGTTTTGTAATTCAGTTCAAGTGTAACGGTTTTTACATTCCCTCTATAAGTGACACCTTATGAGAAGTGTCCTTTTCTGTGTGACTTATTTCACTTAGAATCGTCTTACCTAAATCCACTCATCATGCTGCTACTAGCCTTATGAAATTGATTTCATGGCTGTGTGATATTCCATTGTACATAAGGACCACAACTTTTTTATCCATTTTTCGCTTTCCTGGGATATTTAAGGTGGAATGAAGTGGAGGTCCTTGTCAACAGAGCAGCCCTAAACTTTGGGGTGCTTGTGTCTTGCTGATTTTCAATTTTCCCACTTTATCCCCCCATGCGTGGAAGTGCCCTATGCTCTCTAAGCTGTGTTTTTTAGATGTTTCAGGACACACCGTACACTTCTCCAGAGTGGCTGTTGGCAATTTACATCCCGCCCATCAGTGTAGCAAGGCTCCGATTCCTCCATGGCCTGTCCTGCATTTCTGGTTTTGACACTTTTTTCAGCATGGCCCTTTTGACCGATGGGAAGCGAGACTTCTTTGTAGCGCTGATTTGCCTTTCCAGGTTGCTTGGTTGGCCAAAAAGGGCGTATGCGTTTTTTCCTGAATATATTCAGGAAAAAACGCATACGCCCTTTTTGGCCAAGGGCATCATTGTCAACGTTTTGCCGCTTTTCATGTGCTTTAAAGGCGATTCGAATCTACCTCCTGAAATCTGTTTCCTGCAATTCTGCCTTGATTTCAAATCCTCTTCTTTGCCTTCCCTCAATATATTTGTGGACGAGAGTTATCATTTATAACTCTGCAGGTTTGTGAATTGCAGTGCCCTGAAGCTCCATTTTACAACTCGCTTTTTTGGGAGCTGGCCGCAAAAGCGCAGGATGGCTTCAGGCACTGTTCTGGTTCCGGGGGGCAGGCTGGGCCTGTGGTTAATTCTTCTTCCTGATGGGAAAATAGAGTGACCTGTGCCTGTCCCAACACCAAGAGCTAGTCTCTCATTGGTTCCCCGTCTTCCCGTGCATCCTCAGGACAAATTGCAACCTGTACGGAACAGGAGGTTAAAGGTGCTGATGCTCCAAGTAGGGAGATTGCTAGTAAAGTGGCTGGAATGGCGAACCCGAGCACAAGAGGATGAGAAATGAGGTGCGTTTTAGAAACCTTTCCCCATCACACGGTGTACCATCTTCTGGGTTTCTCATGCATGTTTTCGATGTAGGAAGATGCCCTTGAACCTGGAGATTTGGGACCCATGCGATGGGTAGCACGCAGTATTACTTTAAAGGGTCTGCGTTTGCTCACCCAACCTCACCAAACCTGTCAGCCCCAAGAGTGTCCACCCTTATGTCTCATCCAGCTGTGGGTCTAGATATGGTCAATCCAGGTTGCATCACAGCCCCTGAACGAATTGTGTAAGAATTTCTCTCTCTTTCCCTGTCTTTGTTTCATGGGTTTTTAAAAGTAATTTATTTTTATAATGGGGTTTAGCTGCTTTTCACGGCTGTGTTTATGCCGCTTTACACCCACTTGACACACTAACAGAGAGATATCAATACATAGGTTTTAAGATTATTACTAGTCAGATATATTCTTGTGCGGTGAATCGGGCGTGTTGAGTCCAGTTCTCTGAGCAAGGAGTAGGTCTTGTCTATTACATACTGGGTTTATGGAACGGTATCTGAGCTAATTTGAAACTCTTGTTTTATGTATCACCCCACCTCACCTTTCCCGTTAAGCAGCCATAGTGTGTTTTCTGCATGTGTGACTCTGTTCTGTTTTGTAATTCAGTTCAAGTGTAACGGTTTTTACATTCCCTCTATAAGTGACACCTTATGAGAAGTGTCCTTTTCTGTGTGACTTATTTCACTTAGAATCGTCTTACCTAAATCCACTCATCATGCTGCTACTAGCCTTATGACATTGATTTCATGGCTGAGTGATATTCCATTGTACATAAGGACCACAACTTTTTGATCCATTTTTCGCTTTCCTGGGATATTTAAGGTGGAATGAAGTGGAGGTCCTTGTCAACAGAGCAGCCCTAAACTTTGGGGTGCTTGTGTCTTGCTGATTTTCAATTTTCCCACTTTATCCCCCCATGCGTGGAAGTGCCCTATGCTCTCTAAGCTGTGTTTTTTAGATGTTTCAGGACACACCGTACACTTCTCCAGAGTGGCTGTTGGCAATTTACATCCCGCCCATCAGTGTAGCAAGGCTCCCATTTCTCCATGGCCTGTCCTGCCTTTCTGGTTTTGACACTTTTTTCAGCATGGCCCTTTTGACCGATGGGAAGCGAGACTTCTTTGTAGCGCTGATTTGCCTTTCCAGGTTGCTTGGTTGGCCAAAAAGGGCGTATGCGTTTTTTCCTGAATATATTCAGGAAAAAACGCATACGCCCTTTTTGGCCAAGGGCATCATTGTCAACCTTTTGCCGCTTTTCATGTGCTTTAAAGGCGATTCGAATCTACCTCCTGAAATCTGTTTCCTGCAATTCTGCCTTGATTTCAAATCCTCTTCTTTGCCTTCCCTCAATATATTTGTGGACGAGAGTTATCATTTATAACTCTGCAGGTTTGTGAATTGCAGTGCCCTGAAGCTCCATTTTACAAGTCGCTTTTTTGGAAGCTGGCCGCAAAAGCGCAGGATGGCTTCAGGCACTGTTCTGGTTCCGGGGGGCAGGTTGGGCCTGTGGTTAATTCTTCTTCCTGATGGGAAAATAGAGTGACCTGTGCCTGTCCCAACACCAAGAGCTAGTCTCTCATTGGTTCCCCGTCTTCCCGTGCATCCTCAGGACAAATTGCAACCTGTACGGAACAGGAGGTTAAAGGTGCTGATGCTCCAAGTAGGGAGATTGCTAGTAAAGTGGCTGGAATGGCGAACCCGAGCACAAGGAGATGAGAAATGAGGTGCGTTTTAGAAACCTTTCCCCATCACACGGTGTACCATCTTCTGGGTTTCTCATGCATGTTTTCGATGTAGGAAGATGCCCTTGAACCTGGAGATTTGGGACCCATGCGATGGGTAGCACGCAGTATTACTTTAAAGGGTCTGCGTTTGCTCACCCAACCTCACCAAACCTCTCAGCCCCAAGAGTGTCCACCCTTATGTCTCATCCAGCTGTGGGTCTAGATATGGTCAATCCAGGTTGCATCACAGCCCCTGAACGAATTGTGTAAGAATTTCTCTCTCTTTCCCTGTCTTTGTTTCATGGGTTTTTAAAAGTAATTTATTTTTATAATGGGGTTTAGCTGCTTTTCACGGCTGTGTTTATGCCGCTTTACACCCACTTGACACACTAACAGAGAGATAGCAATACATAGGTTTTAAGATTATTACTAGTCAGATATATTCTTGTGCGGTGAATCGGGCGTGTTGAGTCCAGTTCTCTGAGCAAGGAGTAGGTCTTGTCTATTACATACTGGGTTTATGGAACGGTATCTGAGCTAATTTGAAACTCTTGTTTTATGTATCACCCCACCTCACCTTTCCCGTTAAGCAGCCATAGTGTGTTTTCTGCATGTGTGACTCTGTTCTGTTTTGTAATTCAGTTCAAGTGTAACGGTTTTTACATTCCCTCTATAAGTGACACCTTATGAGAAGTGTCCTTTTCTGTGTGACTTATTTCACTTAGAATCGTCTTACCTAAATCCACTCATCATGCTGCTACTAGCCTTATGACATTGATTTCATGGCTGAGTGATATTCCATTGTACATAAGGACCACAACTTTTTGATCCATTTTTCGCTTTCCTGGGATATTTAAGGTGGAATGAAGTGGAGGTCCTTGTCAACAGAGCAGCCCTAAACTTTGGGGTGCTTGTGTCTTGCTGATTTTCAATTTTCCCACTTTATCCCCCCATGCGTGGAAGTGCCCTATGCTCTCTAAGCTGTGTTTTTTAGATGTTTCAGGACACACCGTACACTTCTCCAGAGTGGCTGTTGGCAATTTACATCCCGCCCATCAGTGTAGCAAGGCTCCCATTTCTCCATGGCCTGTCCTGCCTTTCTGGTTTTGACACTCTTTTCAGCATGGCCCTTTTGACCGATGGGAAGCGAGACTTCTTTGTAGCGCTGATTTGCCTTTCCAGGTTGCTTGGTTGGCCAAAAAGGGCGTATGCGTTTTTTCCTGAATATATTCAGGAAAAAACGCATACGCCCTTTTTGGCCAAGGGCATCATTGTCAACGTTTTGCCGCTTTTCATGTGCTTTAAAGGCGATTCGAATCTACCTCCTGAAATCTGTTTCCTGCAATTCTGCCTTGATTTCAAATCCTCTTCTTTGCCTTCCCTCAATATATTTGTGGACGAGAGTTATCATTTATAACTCTGCAGGTTTGTGAATTGCAGTGCCCTGAAGCTCCATTTTACAACTCGCTTTTTTGGGAGCTGGCCGCAAAAGCGCAGGATGGCTTCAGGCCCTGTTCTGGTTCCGGGGGGCAGGCTGGGCCTGTGGTTAATTCTTCTTCCTGATGGGAAAATAGAGTGACCTGTGCCTGTCCCAACACCAAGAGCTAGTCTCTCATTGGTTCCCCGTCTTCCCGTGCATCCTCAGGACAAATTGCAACCTGTACGGAACAGGAGGTTAAAGGTGCTGATGCTCCAAGTAGGGAGATTGCTAGTAAAGTGGCTGGAATGGCGAACCCGAGCACAAGAGGATGAGAAATGAGGTGCGTTTTAGAAACCTTTCCCCATCACACGGTGTACCATCTTCTGGGTTTCTCATGCATGTTTTCGATGTAGGAAGATGCCCTTGAACCTGGAGATTTGGGACCCTTGCGATGGGTAGCACGCAGTATTACTTTAAAGGGTCTGCGTTTGCTCACACAACCTCACCAAACCTCTCAGCCCCAAGAGTGTCCACCCTTATGTCTCATCCAGCTGTGGGTCTAGATATGGTCAATCCAGGTTGCATCACAGCCCCTGAACGAATTGTGTAAGAATTTCTCTCTCTTTCCCTGTCTTTGTTTCATGGGTTTTTAAAAGTAATTTATTTTTATAATGGGGTTTAGCTGCTTTTCACGGCTGTGTTTATGCCGCTTTACACCCACTTGACACACTAACAGAGAGATATCAATACATAGGTTTTAAGATTATTACTAGTCAGATATATTCTTGTGCGGTGAATCGGGCGTGTTGAGTCCAGTTCTCTGAGCAAGGAGTAGGTCTTGTCTATTACATACTGGGTTTATGGAATGGTATCTGAGCTAATTTGAAACTCTTGTTTTATGTATCACCCCACCTCACCTTTCCCGTTAAGCAGCCATAGTGTGTTTTCTGCATGTGTGACTCTGTTCTGTTTTGTAATTCAGTTCAAGTGTAACGGTTTTTACATTCCCTCTATAAGTGACACCTTATGAGAAGTGTCCTTTTCTGTGTGACTTATTTCACTTAGAATCGTCTTACCTAAATCCACTCATCATGCTGCTACTAGCCTTATGACATTGATTTCATGGCTGAGTGATATTCCATTGTACATAAGGACCACAACTTTTTTATCCATTTTTCGCTTTCCTGGGATATTTAAGGTGGAATGAAGTGGAGGTCCTTGTCAACAGAGCAGCCCTAAACTTTGGGGTGCTTGTGTCTTGCTGATTTTCAATTTTCCCACTTTATCCCCCCATGCGTGGAAGTGCCCTATGCTCTCTAAGCTGTGTTTTTTAGATGTTTCAGGACACACCGTACACTTCTCCAGAGTGGCTGTTGGCAATTTACATCCCGCCCATCAGTGTAGCAAGGCTCCCATTTCTCCATGGCCTGTCCTGCCTTTCTGGTTTTGACACTTTTTTCAGCATGGCCCTTTTGACCGATGGGAAGCGAGACTTCTTTGTAGCGCTGATTTGCCTTTCCAGGTTGCTTGGTTGGCCAAAAAGGGCGTATGGGTTTTTTCCTGAATATATTCAGGAAAAAACGCATACGCCCTTTTTGGCCAAGGGCATCATTGTCAACGTTTTGCCGCTTTTCATGTGCTTTAAAGGCGATTCGAATCTACCTCCTGAAATCTGTTTCCTGCAATTCTGCCTTGATTTCAAATCCTCTTCTTTGCCTTCCCTCAATATATTTGTGGACGAGAGTTATCATTTATAACTCTGCAGGTTTGTGAATTGCAGTGCCCTGAAGCTCCATTTTACAACTCGCTTTTTTGGGAGCTGGCCGCAAAAGCGCAGGATGGCTTCAGGCCCTGTTCTGGTTCCGGGGGGCAGGCTGGGCCTGTGGTTAATTCTTCTTCCTGATGGGAAAATAGAGTGACCTGTGCCTGTCCCAACACCAAGAGCTAGTCTCTCATTGGTTCCCCGTCTTCCCGTGCATCCTCAGGACAAATTGCAACCTGTACGGAACAGGAGGTTAAAGGTGCTGATGCTCCAAGTAGGGAGATTGCTAGTAAAGTGGCTGGAATGGCGAACCCGAGCACAAGAGGATGAGAAATGAGGTGCGTTTTAGAAACCTTTCCCCATCACACGGTGTACCATCTTCTGGGTTTCTCATGCATGTTTTCGATGTAGGAAGATGCCCTTGAATCTGGAGATTTGGGACCCATGCGATGGGTAGCACGCAGTATTACTTTAAAGGGTCTGCGTTTGCTCACCCAACCTCACCAAACCTCTCAGCCCCAAGAGTGTCCACCCTTATGTCTCATCCAGCTGTGGGTCTAGATATGGTCAATCCAGGTTGCATCACAGCCCCTGAACGAATTGTGTAAGAATTTCTCTCTCTTTCCCTGTCTTTGTTTCATGGGTTTTTAAAAGTAATTTATTTTTATAATGGGGTTTAGCTGCTTTTCACGGCTGTGTTTATGCCGCTTTACACCCACTTGACACACTAACAGAGAGATATCAATACATAGGTTTTAAGATTATTACTAGTCAGATATATTCTTGTGCGGTGAATCGGGCGTGTTGAGTCCAGTTCTCTGAGCAAGGAGTAGGTCTTGTCTATTACATACTGGGTTTATGGAACGGTATCTGAGCTAATTTGAAACTCTTGTTTTATGTATCACCCCACCTCACCTTTCCCGTTAAGCAGCCATAGTGTGTTTTCTGCATGTGTGACTCTGTTCTGTTTTGTAATTCAGTTCAAGTGTAACGGTTTTTACATTCCCTCTATAAGTGACACCTTATGAGAAGTGTCCTTTTCTGTGTGACTTATTTCACTTAGAATCGTCTTACCTAAATCCACTCATCATGCTGCTACTAGCCTTATGACATTGATTTCATGGCTGAGTGATATTCCATTGTACATAAGGACCACAACTTTTTTATCCATTTTTCGCTTTCCTGGGATATTTAAGGTGGAATGAAGTGGAGGTCCTTGTCAACAGAGCAGCCCTAAACTTTGGGGTGCTTGTGTCTTGCTGATTTTCAATTTTCCCACTTTATCCCCCCATGCGTGGAAGTGCCCTATGCTCTCTAAGCTGTGTTTTTTAGATGTTTCAGGACACACCGTACACTTCTCCAGAGTGGCTGTTGGCAATTTACATCCCGCCCATCAGTGTAGCAAGGCTCCCATTTCTCCATGGCCTGTCCTGCCTTTCTGGTTTTGACACTCTTTTCAGCATGGCCCTTTTGACCGATGGGAAGCGAGACTTCTTTGTAGCGCTGATTTGCCTTTCCAGGTTGCTTGGTTGGCCAAAAAGGGCGTATGCGTTTTTTCCTGAATATATTCAGGAAAAAACGCATACGCCCTTTTTGGCCAAGGGCATCATTGTCAACGTTTTGCCGCTTTTCATGTGCTTTAAAGGCGATTCGAATCTACCTCCTGAAATCTGTTTCCTGCAATTCTGCCTTGATTTCAAATCCTGTTCTTTGCCTTCCCTCAATATATTTGTGGACGAGAGTTATCATTTATAACTCTGCAGGTTTGTGAATTGCAGTGCCCTGAAGCTCCATTTTACAACTCGCTTTTTTGGGAGCTGGCCGCAAAAGCGCAGGATGGCTTCAGGCCCTGTTCTGGTTCCGGGGGGCAGGCTGGGCCTGTGGTTAATTCTTCTTCCTGATGGGAAAATAGAGTGACCTGTGCCTGTCCCAACACCAAGAGCTAGTCTCTCATTGGTTCCCCGTCTTCCCGTGCATCCTCAGGACAAATTGCAACCTGTACGGAACAGGAGGTTAAAGGTGCTGATGCTCCAAGTAGGGAGATTGCTAGTAAAGTGGCTGGAATGGCGAACCCGAGCACAAGAGGATGAGAAATGAGGTGCGTTTTAGAAACCTTTCCCCATCACACGGTGTACCATCTTCTGGGTTTCTCATGCATGTTTTCGATGTAGGAAGATGCCCTTGAACCTGGAGATTTGGGACCCATGCGATGGGTAGCACGCAGTATTACTTTAAAGGGTCTGCGTTTGCTCACACAACCTCACCAAACCTCTCAGCCCCAAGAGTGTCCACCCTTATGTCTCATCCAGCTGTGGGTCTAGATATGGTCAATCCAGGTTGCATCACAGCCCCTGAACGAATTGTGTAAGAATTTCTCTCTCTTTCCCTGTCTTTGTTTCATGGGTTTTTAAAAGTAATTTATTTTTATAATGGGGTTTAGCTGCTTTTCACGGCTGTGTTTATGCCGCTTTACACCCACTTGACACACTAACAGAGAGATATCAATACATAGGTTTTAAGATTATTACTAGTCAGATATATTCTTGTGCGGTGAATCGGGCGTGTTGAGTCCAGTTCTCTGAGCAAGGAGTAGGTCTTGTCTATTACATACTGGGTTTATGGAACGGTATCTGAGCTAATTTGAAACTCTTGTTTTATGTATCACCCCACCTCACCTTTCCCGTTAAGCAGCCATAGTGTGTTTTCTGCATGTGTGACTCTGTTCTGTTTTGTAATTCAGTTCAAGTGTAACGGTTTTTACATTCCCTCTATAAGTGACACCTTATGAGAAGTGTCCTTTTCTGTGTGACTTATTTCACTTAGAATCGTCTTACCTAAATCCACTCATCATGCTGCTACTAGCCTTATGACATTGATTTCATGGCTGAGTGATATTCCATTGTACATAAGGACCACAACTTTTTTATCCATTTTTCGCTTTCCTGGGATATTTAAGGTGGAATGAAGTGGAGGTCCTTGTCAACAGAGCAGCCCTAAACTTTGGGGTGCTTGTGTCTTGCTGATTTTCAATTTTCCCACTTTATCCCCCCATGCGTGGAAGTGCCCTATGCTCTCTAAGCTGTGTTTTTTAGATGTTTCAGGACACACCGTACACTTCTCCAGAGTGGCTGTTGGCAATTTACATCCCGCCCATCAGTGTAGCAAGGCTCCCATTTCTCCATGGCCTGTCCTGCCTTTCTGGTTTTGACACTCTTTTCAGCATGGCCCTTTTGACCGATGGGAAGCGAGACTTCTTTGTAGCGCTGATTTGCCTTTCCAGGTTGCTTGGTTGGCCAAAAAGGGCGTATGCGTTTTTTCCTGAATATATTCAGGAAAAAACGCATACGCCCTTTTTGGCCAAGGGCATCATTGTCAACCTTTTGCCGCTTTTCATGTGCTTTAAAGGCGATTCGAATCTACCTCCTGAAATCTGTTTCCTGCAATTCTGCCTTGATTTCAAATCCTCTTCTTTGCCTTCCCTCAATATATTTGTGGACGAGAGTTATCATTTATAACTCTGCAGGTTTGTGAATTGCAGTGCCCTGAAGCTCCATTTTACAACTCGCTTTTTTGGGAGCTGGCCGCAAAAGCGCAGGATGGCTTCAGGCCCTGTTCTGGTTCCGGGGGGCAGGCTGGGCCTGTGGTTAATTCTTCTTCCTGATGGGAAAATAGAGTGACCTGTGCCTGTCCCAACACCAAGAGCTAGTCTCTCATTGGTTCCCCGTCTTCCCGTGCATCCTCAGGACAAATTGCAACCTGTACGGAACAGGAGGTTAAAGGTGCTGATGCTCCAAGTAGGGAGATTGCTAGTAAAGTGGCTGGAATGGCGAACCCGAGCACAAGAGGATGAGAAATGAGGTGCGTTTTAGAAACCTTTCCCCATCACACGGTGTACCATCTTCTGGGTTTCTCATGCATGTTTTCGATGTAGGAAGATGCCCTTGAACCTGGAGATTTGGGACCCATGCGATGGGTAGCACGCAGTATTACTTTAAAGGGTCTGCGTTTGCTCACCCAACCTCACCAAACCTCTCAGCCCCAAGAGTGTCCACCCTTATGTCTCATCCAGCTGTGGGTCTAGATATGGTCAATCCAGGTTGCATCACAGCCCCTGAACGAATTGTGTAAGAATTTCTCTCTCTTTCCCTGTCTTTGTTTCATGGGTTTTTAAAAGTAATTTATTTTTATAATGGGGTTTAGCTGCTTTTCACGGCTGTGTTTATGCCGCTTTACACCCACTTGACACACTAACAGAGAGATATCAATACATAGGTTTTAAGATTATTACTAGTCAGATATATTCTTGTGCGGTGAATCGGGCGTGTTGAGTCCAGTTCTCTGAGCAAGGAGTAGGTCTTGTCTATTACATACTGGGTTTATGGAACGGTATCTGAGCTAATTTGAAACTCTTGTTTTATGTATCACCCCACCTCACCTTTCCCGTTAAGCAGCCATAGTGTGTTTTCTGCATGTGTGACTCTGTTCTGTTTTGTAATTCAGTTCAAGTGTAACGGTTTTTACATTCCCTCTATAAGTGACACCTTATGAGAAGTGTCCTTTTCTGTGTGACTTATTTCACTTAGAATCGTCTTACCTAAATCCACTCATCATGCTGCTACTAGCCTTATGACATTGATTTCATGGCTGAGTGATATTCCATTGTACATAAGGACCACAACTTTTTTATCCATTTTTCGCTTTCCTGGGATATTTAAGGTGGAATGAAGTGGAGGTCCTTGTCAACAGAGCAGCCGTAAACTTTGGGGTGCTTGTGTCTTGCTGATTTTCAATTTTCCCACTTTATCCCCCCATGCGTGGAAGTGCCCTATGCTCTCTAAGCTGTGTTTTTTAGATGTTTCAGGACACACCGTACACTTCTCCAGAGTGGCTGTTGGCAATTTACATCCCGCCCATCAGTGTAGCAAGGCTCCGATTCCTCCATGGCCTGTCCTGCATTTCTGGTTTTGACACTTTTTTCAGCATGGCCCTTTTGACCGATGGGAAGCGAGACTTCTTTGTAGCGCTGATTTGCCTTTCCAGGTTGCTTGGTTGGCCAAAAAGGGCGTATGCGTTTTTTCCTGAATATATTCAGGAAAAAACGCATACGCCCTTTTTGGCCAAGGGCATCATTGTCAACGTTTTGCCGCTTTTCATGTGCTTTAAAGGCGATTCGAATCTACCTCCTGAAATCTGTTTCCTGCAATTCTGCCTTGATTTCAAATCCTCTTCTTTGCCTTCCCTCAATATATTTGTGGACGAGAGTTATCATTTATAACTCTGCAGGTTTGTGAATTGCAGTGCCCTGAAGCTCCATTTTACAACTCGCTTTTTTGGGAGCTGGCCGCAAAAGCGCAGGATGGCTTCAGGCCCTGTTCTGGTTCCGGGGGGCAGGCTGGGCCTGTGGTTAATTCTTCTTCCTGATGGGAAAATAGAGTGACCTGTGCCTGTCCCAACACCAAGAGCTAGTCTCTCATTGGTTCCCCGTCTTCCCGTGCATCCTCAGGAAAAATTGCAACCTGTACGGAACAGGAGGTTAAAGGTGCTGATGCTCCAAGTAGGGAGATTGCTAGTAAAGTGGCTGGAATGGCGAACCCGAGCACAAGAGGATGAGAAATGAGGTGCGTTTTAGAAACCTTTCCCCATCACACGGTGTACCATCTTCTGGGTTTCTCATGCATGTTTTCGATGTAGGAAGATGCCCTTGAACCTGGAGATTTGGGACCCATGCGATGGGTAGCACGCAGTATTACTTTAAAGGGTCTGCGTTTGCTCACACAACCTCACCAAACCTCTCAGCCCCAAGAGTGTCCACCCTTATGTCTCATCCAGCTGTGGGTCTAGATATGGTCAATCCAGGTTGCATCACAGCCCCTGAACGAATTGTGTAAGAATTTCTCTCTCTTTCCCTGTCTTTGTTTCATGGGTTTTTAAAAGTAATTTATTTTTATAATGGGGTTTAGCTGCTTTTCACGGCTGTGTTTATGCCGCTTTACACCCACTTGACACACTAACAGAGAGATATCAATACATAGGTTTTAAGATTATTACTAGTCAGATATATTCTTGTGCGGTGAATCGGGCGTGTTGAGTCCAGTTCTCTGAGCAAGGAGTAGGTCTTGTCTATTACATACTGGGTTTATGGAACGGTATCTGAGCTAATTTGAAACTCTTGTTTTATGTATCACCCCACCTCACCTTTCCCGTTAAGCAGCCATAGTGTGTTTTCTGCATGTGTGACTCTGTTCTGTTTTTTAATTCAGTTCAAGTGTAACGGTTTTTACATTCCCTCTATAAGTGACACCTTATGAGAAGTGTCCTTTTCTGTGTGACTTATTTCACTTAGAATCGTCTTACCTAAATCCACTCATCATGCTGCTACTAGCCTTATGACATTGATTTCATGGCTGAGTGATATTCCATTGTACATAAGGACCACAACTTTTTTATCCATTTTTCGCTTTCCTGGGATATTTAAGGTGGAATGAAGTGGAGGTCCTTGTCAACAGAGCAGCCGTAAACTTTGGGGTGCTTGTGTCTTGCTGATTTTCAATTTTCCCACTTTATCCCCCCATGCGTGGAAGTGCCCTATGCTCTCTAAGCTGTGTTTTTTAGATGTTTCAGGACACACCGTACACTTCTCCAGAGTGGCTGTTGGCAATTTACATCCCGCCCATCAGTGTAGCAAGGCTCCGATTCCTCCATGGCCTGTCCTGCATTTCTGGTTTTGACACTTTTTTCAGCATGGCCCTTTTGACCGATGGGAAGCGAGACTTCTTTGTAGCGCTGATTTGCCTTTCCAGGTTGCTTGGTTGGCCAAAAAGGGCGTATGCGTTTTTTCCTGAATATATTCAGGAAAAAACGCATACGCCCTTTTTGGCCAAGGGCATCATTGTCAACGTTTTGCCGCTTTTCATGTGCTTTAAAGGCGATTCGAATCTACCTCCTGAAATCTGTTTCCTGCAATTCTGCCTTGATTTCAAATCCTCTTCTTTGCCTTCCCTCAATATATTTGTGGACGAGAGTTATCATTTATAACTCTGCAGGTTTGTGAATTGCAGTGCCCTGAAGCTCCATTTTACAACTCGCTTTTTTGGGAGCTGGCCGCAAAAGCGCAGGATGGCTTCAGGCCCTGTTCTGGTTCCGGGGGGCAGGCTGGGCCTGTGGTTAATTCTTCTTCCTGATGGGAAAATAGAGTGACCTGTGCCTGTCCCAACACCAAGAGCTAGTCTCTCATTGGTTCCCCGTCTTCCCGTGCATCCTCAGGAAAAATTGCAACCTGTACGGAACAGGAGGTTAAAGGTGCTGATGCTCCAAGTAGGGAGATTGCTAGTAAAGTGGCTGGAATGGCGAACCCGAGCACAAGAGGATGAGAAATGAGGTGCGTTTTAGAAACCTTTCCCCATCACACGGTGTACCATCTTCTGGGTTTCTCATGCATGTTTTCGATGTAGGAAGATGCCCTTGAACCTGGAGATTTGGGACCCATGCGATGGGTAGCACGCAGTATTACTTTAAAGGGTCTGCGTTTGCTCACACAACCTCACCAAACCTCTCAGCCCCAAGAGTGTCCACCCTTATGTCTCATCCAGCTGTGGGTCTAGATATGGTCAATCCAGGTTGCATCACAGCCCCTGAACGAATTGTGTAAGAATTTCTCTCTCTTTCCCTGTCTTTGTTTCATGGGTTTTTAAAAGTAATTTATTTTTATAATGGGGTTTAGCTGCTTTTCACGGCTGTGTTTATGCCGCTTTACACCCACTTGACACACTAACAGAGAGATATCAATACATAGGTTTTAAGATTATTACTAGTCAGATATATTCTTGTGCGGTGAATCGGGCGTGTTGAGTCCAGTTCTCTGAGCAAGGAGTAGGTCTTGTCTATTACATACTGGGTTTATGGAACGGTATCTGAGCTAATTTGAAACTCTTGTTTTATGTATCACCCCACCTCACCTTTCCCGTTAAGCAGCCATAGTGTGTTTTCTGCATGTGTGACTCTGTTCTGTTTTTTAATTCAGTTCAAGTGTAACGGTTTTTACATTCCCTCTATAAGTGACACCTTATGAGAAGTGTCCTTTTCTGTGTGACTTATTTCACTTAGAATCGTCTTACCTAAATCCACTCATCATGCTGCTACTAGCCTTATGACATTGATTTCATGGCTGAGTGATATTCCATTGTACATAAGGACCACAACTTTTTTATCCATTTTTCGCTTTCCTGGGATATTTAAGGTGGAATGAAGTGGAGGTCCTTGTCAACAGAGCAGCCGTAAACTTTGGGGTGCTTGTGTCTTGCTGATTTTCAATTTTCCCACTTTATCCCCCCATGCGTGGAAGTGCCCTATGCTCTCTAAGCTGTGTTTTTTAGATGTTTCAGGACACACCGTACACTTCTCCAGAGTGGCTGTTGGCAATTTACATCCCGCCCATCAGTGTAGCAAGGCTCCGATTCCTCCATGGCCTGTCCTGCATTTCTGGTTTTGACACTTTTTTCAGCATGGCCCTTTTGACCGATGGGAAGCGAGACTTCTTTGTAGCGCTGATTTGCCTTTCCAGGTTGCTTGGTTGGCCAAAAAGGGCGTATGCGTTTTTTCCTGAATATATTCAGGAAAAAAGGCATACGCCCTTTTTGGCCAAGGGCATCATTGTCAACGTTTTGCCGCTTTTCATGTGCTTTAAAGGTGATTCGAATCTACCTCCTGAAATCTGTTTCCTGCAATTCTGCCTTGATTTCAAATCCTCTTCTTTGCCTTCCCTCAATATATTTGTGGACGAGAGTTATCATTTATAACTCTGCAGGTTTGTGAATTGCAGTGCCCTGAAGCTCCATTTTACAACTCGCTTTTTTGGGAGCTGGCCGCAAAAGCGCAGGATGGCTTCAGGCCCTGTTCTGGTTCCGGGGGGCAGGCTGGGCCTGTGGTTAATTCTTCTTCCTGATGGGAAAATAGAGTGACCTGTGCCTGTCCCAACACCAAGAGCTAGTCTCTCATTGGTTCCCCGTCTTCCCGTGCATCCTCAGGAAAAATTGCAACCTGTACGGAACAGGAGGTTAAAGGTGCTGATGCTCCAAGTAGGGAGATTGCTAGTAAAGTGGCTGGAATGGCGAACCCGAGCACAAGAGGATGAGAAATGAGGTGCGTTTTAGAAACCTTTCCCCATCACACGGTGTACCATCTTCTGGGTTTCTCATGCATGTTTTCGATGTAGGAAGATGCCCTTGAACCTGGAGATTTGGGACCCATGCGATGGGTAGCACGCAGTATTACTTTAAAGGGTCTGCGTTTGCTCACACAACCTCACCAAACCTCTCAGCCCCAAGAGTGTCCACCCTTATGTCTCATCCAGCTGTGGGTCTAGATATGGTCAATCCAGGTTGCATCACAGCCCCTGAACGAATTGTGTAAGAATTTCTCTCTCTTTCCCTGTCTTTGTTTCATGGGTTTTTAAAAGTAATTTATTTTTATAATGGGGTTTAGCTGCTTTTCACGGCTGTGTTTATGCCGCTTTACACCCACTTGACACACTAACAGAGAGATATCAATACATAGGTTTTAAGATTATTACTAGTCAGATATATTCTTGTGCGGTGAATCGGGCGTGTTGAGTCCAGTTCTCTGAGCAAGGAGTAGGTCTTGTCTATTACATACTGGGTTTATGGAACGGTATCTGAGCTAATTTGAAACTCTTGTTTTATGTATCACCCCACCTCACCTTTCCCGTTAAGCAGCCATAGTGTGTTTTCTGCATGTGTGACTCTGTTCTGTTTTTTAATTCAGTTCAAGTGTAACGGTTTTTACATTCCCTCTATAAGTGACACCTTATGAGAAGTGTCCTTTTCTGTGTGACTTATTTCACTTAGAATCGTCTTACCTAAATCCACTCATCATGCTGCTACTAGCCTTATGACATTGATTTCATGGCTGAGTGATATTCCATTGTACATAAGGACCACAACTTTTTTATCCATTTTTCGCTTTCCTGGGATATTTAAGGTGGAATGAAGTGGAGGTCCTTGTCAACAGAGCAGCCGTAAACTTTGGGGTGCTTGTGTCTTGCTGATTTTCAATTTTCCCACTTTATCCCCCCATGCGTGGAAGTGCCCTATGCTCTCTAAGCTGTGTTTTTTAGATGTTTCAGGACACACCGTACACTTCTCCAGAGTGGCTGTTGGCAATTTACATCCCGCCCATCAGTGTAGCAAGGCTCCCATTTCTCCATGGCCTGTCCTGCATTTCTGGTTTTGACACTTTTTTCAGCATGGCCCTTTTGACCGATGGGAAGTGAGACTTCTTTGTTGCGCTGATTTGCCTTTCCAGGTTGCTTGGTTGGCCAAAAAGGGCGTATGCGTTTTTTCCTGAATATATTCAGGAAAAAACGCATACGCCCTTTTTGGCCAAGGGCATCATTGTCAACGTTTTGCCGCTTTTCATGTGCTTTAAAGGCGATTCGAATCTACCTCCTGAAATCTGTTTCCTGCAATTCTGCCTTGATTTCAAATCCTCTTCTTTGCCTTCCCTCAATATATTTGTGGACGAGAGTTATCATTTATAACTCTGCAGGTTTGTGAATTGCAGTGCCCTGAAGCTCCATTTTACAAGTCGCTTTTTCGGGAGCTGGCCGCAAAAGCGCAGGATGGCTTCAGGCCCTGTTCTGGTTCCGGGGGGCAGGCTGAGCCTGTTGTTAATTCTTCTTCCTGATGGGAAAATAGAGTGACCTGTGCCTGTCCCAACACCAAGAGCTAGTCTCTCATTGGTTCCCCGTCTTCCCGTTCATCCTCAGGACAAATTGCAACCTGTACGGAACAGGAGGTTAAAGGTGCTGATGCTCCAAGTAGGGAGATTGTTAGTAAAGTGGCTGGAATGGCGAACCCGAGCACAAGGAGATGAGAAATGAGGTGCGTTTTAGAAACCTTTCCCCATCACACGGTGTACCATCTTCTGGGTTTCTCATGCATGTTTTCGATGTAGGAAGATGCCCTTGAACCTGGAGATTTGGGACCCATGCGATGGGTAGCACGCAGTATTACTTTAAAGGGTCTGCGTTTGCTCACCCAACCTCACCAAACCTCTCAGCCCCAAGAGTGTCCACCCTTATGTCTCATCCAGCTGTGGGTCTAGATATGGTCAATCCAGGTTGCATCACAGCCCCTGAACGAATTGTGTAAGAATTTCTCTCTCTTTCCCTGTCTTTGTTTCATGGGTTTTTAAAAGTAATTTATTTTTATAATGGGGTTTAGCTGCTTTTCACGGCTGTGTTTATGCCGCTTTACACCCACTTGACACACTAACAGAGAGATATCAATACATAGGTTTTAAGATTATTACTAGTCAGATATATTCTTGTGCGGTGAATCGGGCGTGTTGAGTCCAGTTCTCTGAGCAAGGAGTAGGTCTTGTCTATTACATACTGGGTTTATGGAACGGTATCTGAGCTAATTTGAAACTCTTGTTTTATGTATCACCCCACCTCACCTTTCCCGTTAAGCAGCCATAGTGTGTTTTCTGCATGTGTGACTCTGTTCTGTTTTGTAATTCAGTTCAAGTGTAACGGTTTTTACATTCCCTCTATAAGTGACACCTTATGAGAAGTGTCCTTTTCTGTGTGACTTATTTCACTTAGAATCGTCTTACCTAAATCCACTCATCATGCTGCTACTAGCCTTATGACATTGATTTCATGGCTGAGTGATATTCCATTGTACATAAGGACCACAACTTTTTTATCCATTTTTCGCTTTCCTGGGATATTTAAGGTGGAATGAAGTGGAGGTCCTTGTCAACAGAGCAGCCCTAAACTTTGGGGTGCTTGTGTCTTGCTGATTTTCAATTTTCCCACTTTATCCCCCCATGCGTGGAAGTGCCCTATGCTCTCTAAGCTGTGTTTTTTAGATGTTTCAGGACACACCGTACACTTCTCCAGAGTGGCTGTTGGCAATTTACATCCCGCCCATCAGTGTAGCAAGGCTCCCATTTCTCCATGGCCTGTCCTGCCTTTCTGGTTTTGACACTCTTTTCAGCATGGCCCTTTTGACCGATGGGAAGCGAGACTTCTTTGTAGCGCTGATTTGCCTTTCCAGGTTGCTTGGTTGGCCAAAAAGGGCGTATGCGTTTTTTCCTGAATATATTCAGGAAAAAACGCATACGCCCTTTTTGGCCAAGGGCATCATTGTCAACGTTTTGCCGCTTTTCATGTGCTTTAAAGGCGATTCGAATCTACCTCCTGAAATCTGTTTCCTGCAATTCTGCCTTGATTTCAAATCCTCTTCTTTGCCTTCCCTCAATATATTTGTGGACGAGAGTTATCATTTATAACTCTGCAGGTTTGTGAATTGCAGTGCCCTGAAGCTCCATTTTACAACTCGCTTTTTTGGGAGCTGGCCGCAAAAGCGCAGGATGGCTTCAGGCCCTGTTCTGGTTCCGGGGGGCAGGCTGGGCCTGTGGTTAATTCTTCTTCCTGATGGGAAAATAGAGTGACCTGTGCCTGTCCCAACACCAAGAGCTAGTCTCTCATTGGTTCCCCGTCTTCCCGTGCATCCTCAGGACAAATTGCAACCTGTACGGAACAGGAGGTTAAAGGTGCTGATGCTCCAAGTAGGGAGATTGCTAGTAAAGTGGCTGGAATGGCGAACCCGAGCACAAGAGGATGAGAAATGAGGTGCGTTTTAGAAACCTTTCCCCATCACACGGTGTACCATCTTCTGGGTTTCTCATGCATGTTTTCGATGTAGGAAGATGCCCTTGAACCTGGAGATTTGGGACCCATGCGATGGGTAGCACGCAGTATTACTTTAAAGGGTCTGCGTTTGCTCACACAACCTCACCAAACCTCTCAGCCCCAAGAGTGTCCACCCTTATGTCTCATCCAGCTGTGGGTCTAGATATGGTCAATCCAGGTTGCATCACAGCCCCTGAACGAATTGTGTAAGAATTTCTCTCTCTTTCCCTGTCTTTGTTTCATGGGTTTTTAAAAGTAATTTATTTTTATAATGGGGTTTAGCTGCTTTTCACGGCTGTGTTTATGCCGCTTTACACCCACTTGACACACTAACAGAGAGATATCAATACATAGGTTTTAAGATTATTACTAGTCAGATATATTCTTGTGCGGTGAATCGGGCGTGTTGAGTCCAGTTCTCTGAGCAAGGAGTAGGTCTTGTCTATTACATACTGGGTTTATGGAACGGTATCTGAGCTAATTTGAAACTCTTGTTTTATGTATCACCCCACCTCACCTTTCCCGTTAAGCAGCCATAGTGTGTTTTCTGCATGTGTGACTCTGTTCTGTTTTGTAATTCAGTTCAAGTGTAACGGTTTTTACATTCCCTCTATAAGTGACACCTTATGAGAAGTGTCCTTTTCTGTGTGACTTATTTCACTTAGAATCGTCTTACCTAAATCCACTCATCATGCTGCTACTAGCCTTATGACATTGATTTCATGGCTGAGTGATATTCCATTGTACATAAGGACCACAACTTTTTTATCCATTTTTCGCTTTCCTGGGATATTTAAGGTGGAATGAAGTGGAGGTCCTTGTCAACAGAGCAGCCCTAAACTTTGGGGTGCTTGTGTCTTGCTGATTTTCAATTTTCCCACTTTATCCCCCCATGCGTGGAAGTGCCCTATGCTCTCTAAGCTGTGTTTTTTAGATGTTTCAGGACACACCGTACACTTCTCCAGAGTGGCTGTTGGCAATTTACATCCCGCCCATCAGTGTAGCAAGGCTCCCATTTCTCCATGGCCTGTCCTGCCTTTCTGGTTTTGACACTCTTTTCAGCATGGCCCTTTTGACCGATGGGAAGCGAGACTTCTTTGTAGCGCTGATTTGCCTTTCCAGGTTGCTTGGTTGGCCAAAAAGGGCGTATGCGTTTTTTCCTGAATATATTCAGGAAAAAACGCATACGCCCTTTTTGGCCAAGGGCATCATTGTCAACCTTTTGCCGCTTTTCATGTGCTTTAAAGGCGATTCGAATCTACCTCCTGAAATCTGTTTCCTGCAATTCTGCCTTGATTTCAAATCCTCTTCTTTGCCTTCCCTCAATATATTTGTGGACGAGAGTTATCATTTATAACTCTGCAGGTTTGTGAATTGCAGTGCCCTGAAGCTCCATTTTACAACTCGCTTTTTTGGGAGCTGGCCGCAAAAGCGCAGGATGGCTTCAGGCCCTGTTCTGGTTCCGGGGGGCAGGCTGGGCCTGTGGTTAATTCTTCTTCCTGATGGGAAAATAGAGTGACCTGTGCCTGTCCCAACACCAAGAGCTAGTCTCTCATTGGTTCCCCGTCTTCCCGTGCATCCTCAGGACAAATTGCAACCTGTACGGAACAGGAGGTTAAAGGTGCTGATGCTCCAAGTAGGGAGATTGCTAGTAAAGTGGCTGGAATGGCGAACCCGAGCACAAGAGGATGAGAAATGAGGTGCGTTTTAGAAACCTTTCCCCATCACACGGTGTACCATCTTCTGGGTTTCTCATGCATGTTTTCGATGTAGGAAGATGCCCTTGAACCTGGAGATTTGGGACCCATGCGATGGGTAGCACGCAGTATTACTTTAAAGGGTCTGCGTTTGCTCACCCAACCTCACCAAACCTCTCAGCCCCAAGAGTGTCCACCCTTATGTCTCATCCAGCTGTGGGTCTAGATATGGTCAATCCAGGTTGCATCACAGCCCCTGAACGAATTGTGTAAGAATTTCTCTCTCTTTCCCTGTCTTTGTTTCATGGGTTTTTAAAAGTAATTTATTTTTATAATGGGGTTTAGCTGCTTTTCACGGCTGTGTTTATGCCGCTTTACACCCACTTGACACACTAACAGAGAGATATCAATACATAGGTTTTAAGATTATTACTAGTCAGATATATTCTTGTGCGGTGAATCGGGCGTGTTGAGTCCAGTTCTCTGAGCAAGGAGTAGGTCTTGTCTATTACATACTGGGTTTATGGAACGGTATCTGAGCTAATTTGAAACTCTTGTTTTATGTATCACCCCACCTCACCTTTCCCGTTAAGCAGCCATAGTGTGTTTTCTGCATGTGTGACTCTGTTCTGTTTTGTAATTCAGTTCAAGTGTAACGGTTTTTACATTCCCTCTATAAGTGACACCTTATGAGAAGTGTCCTTTTCTGTGTGACTTATTTCACTTAGAATCGTCTTACCTAAATCCACTCATCATGCTGCTACTAGCCTTATGACATTGATTTCATGGCTGAGTGATATTCCATTGTACATAAGGACCACAACTTTTTTATCCATTTTTCGCTTTCCTGGGATATTTAAGGTGGAATGAAGTGGAGGTCCTTGTCAACAGAGCAGCCGTAAACTTTGGGGTGCTTGTGTCTTGCTGATTTTCAATTTTCCCACTTTATCCCCCCATGCGTGGAAGTGCCCTATGCTCTCTAAGCTGTGTTTTTTAGATGTTTCAGGACACACCGTACACTTCTCCAGAGTGGCTGTTGGCAATTTACATCCCGCCCATCAGTGTAGCAAGGCTCCGATTCCTCCATGGCCTGTCCTGCATTTCTGGTTTTGACACTTTTTTCAGCATGGCCCTTTTGACCGATGGGAAGCGAGACTTCTTTGTAGCGCTGATTTGCCTTTCCAGGTTGCTTGGTTGGCCAAAAAGGGCGTATGCGTTTTTTCCTGAATATATTCAGGAAAAAACGCATACGCCCTTTTTGGCCAAGGGCATCATTGTCAACGTTTTGCCGCTTTTCATGTGCTTTAAAGGCGATTCGAATCTACCTCCTGAAATCTGTTTCCTGCAATTCTGCCTTGATTTCAAATCCTCTTCTTTGCCTTCCCTCAATATATTTGTGGACGAGAGTTATCATTTATAACTCTGCAGGTTTGTGAATTGCAGTGCCCTGAAGCTCCATTTTACAACTCGCTTTTTTGGGAGCTGGCCGCAAAAGCGCAGGATGGCTTCAGGCCCTGTTCTGGTTCCGGGGGGCAGGCTGGGCCTGTGGTTAATTCTTCTTCCTGATGGGAAAATAGAGTGACCTGTGCCTGTCCCAACACCAAGAGCTAGTCTCTCATTGGTTCCCCGTCTTCCCGTGCATCCTCAGGAAAAATTGCAACCTGTACGGAACAGGAGGTTAAAGGTGCTGATGCTCCAAGTAGGGAGATTGCTAGTAAAGTGGCTGGAATGGCGAACCCGAGCACAAGAGGATGAGAAATGAGGTGCGTTTTAGAAACCTTTCCCCATCACACGGTGTACCATCTTCTGGGTTTCTCATGCATGTTTTCGATGTAGGAAGATGCCCTTGAACCTGGAGATTTGGGACCCATGCGATGGGTAGCACGCAGTATTACTTTAAAGGGTCTGCGTTTGCTCACACAACCTCACCAAACCTCTCAGCCCCAAGAGTGTCCACCCTTATGTCTCATCCAGCTGTGGGTCTAGATATGGTCAATCCAGGTTGCATCACAGCCCCTGAACGAATTGTGTAAGAATTTCTCTCTCTTTCCCTGTCTTTGTTTCATGGGTTTTTAAAAGTAATTTATTTTTATAATGGGGTTTAGCTGCTTTTCACGGCTGTGTTTATGCCGCTTTACACCCACTTGACACACTAACAGAGAGATATCAATACATAGGTTTTAAGATTATTACTAGTCAGATATATTCTTGTGCGGTGAATCGGGCGTGTTGAGTCCAGTTCTCTGAGCAAGGAGTAGGTCTTGTCTATTACATACTGGGTTTATGGAACGGTATCTGAGCTAATTTGAAACTCTTGTTTTATGTATCACCCCACCTCACCTTTCCCGTTAAGCAGCCATAGTGTGTTTTCTGCATGTGTGACTCTGTTCTGTTTTTTAATTCAGTTCAAGTGTAACGGTTTTTACATTCCCTCTATAAGTGACACCTTATGAGAAGTGTCCTTTTCTGTGTGACTTATTTCACTTAGAATCGTCTTACCTAAATCCACTCATCATGCTGCTACTAGCCTTATGACATTGATTTCATGGCTGAGTGATATTCCATTGTACATAAGGACCACAACTTTTTTATCCATTTTTCGCTTTCCTGGGATATTTAAGGTGGAATGAAGTGGAGGTCCTTGTCAACAGAGCAGCCGTAAACTTTGGGGTGCTTGTGTCTTGCTGATTTTCAATTTTCCCACTTTATCCCCCCATGCGTGGAAGTGCCCTATGCTCTCTAAGCTGTGTTTTTTAGATGTTTCAGGACACACCGTACACTTCTCCAGAGTGGCTGTTGGCAATTTACATCCCGCCCATCAGTGTAGCAAGGCTCCGATTCCTCCATGGCCTGTCCTGCATTTCTGGTTTTGACACTTTTTTCAGCATGGCCCTTTTGACCGATGGGAAGCGAGACTTCTTTGTAGCGCTGATTTGCCTTTCCAGGTTGCTTGGTTGGCCAAAAAGGGCGTATGCGTTTTTTCCTGAATATATTCAGGAAAAAACGCATACGCCCTTTTTGGCCAAGGGCATCATTGTCAACGTTTTGCCGCTTTTCATGTGCTTTAAAGGCGATTCGAATCTACCTCCTGAAATCTGTTTCCTGCAATTCTGCCTTGATTTCAAATCCTCTTCTTTGCCTTCCCTCAATATATTTGTGGACGAGAGTTATCATTTATAACTCTGCAGGTTTGTGAATTGCAGTGCCCTGAAGCTCCATTTTACAACTCGCTTTTTTGGGAGCTGGCCGCAAAAGCGCAGGATGGCTTCAGGCCCTGTTCTGGTTCCGGGGGGCAGGCTGGGCCTGTGGTTAATTCTTCTTCCTGATGGGAAAATAGAGTGACCTGTGCCTGTCCCAACACCAAGAGCTAGTCTCTCATTGGTTCCCCGTCTTCCCGTGCATCCTCAGGAAAAATTGCAACCTGTACGGAACAGGAGGTTAAAGGTGCTGATGCTCCAAGTAGGGAGATTGCTAGTAAAGTGGCTGGAATGGCGAACCCGAGCACAAGAGGATGAGAAATGAGGTGCGTTTTAGAAACCTTTCCCCATCACACGGTGTACCATCTTCTGGGTTTCTCATGCATGTTTTCGATGTAGGAAGATGCCCTTGAACCTGGAGATTTGGGACCCATGCGATGGGTAGCACGCAGTATTACTTTAAAGGGTCTGCGTTTGCTCACACAACCTCACCAAACCTCTCAGCCCCAAGAGTGTCCACCCTTATGTCTCATCCAGCTGTGGGTCTAGATATGGTCAATCCAGGTTGCATCACAGCCCCTGAACGAATTGTGTAAGAATTTCTCTCTCTTTCCCTGTCTTTGTTTCATGGGTTTTTAAAAGTAATTTATTTTTATAATGGGGTTTAGCTGCTTTTCACGGCTGTGTTTATGCCGCTTTACACCCACTTGACACACTAACAGAGAGATATCAATACATAGGTTTTAAGATTATTACTAGTCAGATATATTCTTGTGCGGTGAATCGGGCGTGTTGAGTCCAGTTCTCTGAGCAAGGAGTAGGTCTTGTCTATTACATACTGGGTTTATGGAACGGTATCTGAGCTAATTTGAAACTCTTGTTTTATGTATCACCCCACCTCACCTTTCCCGTTAAGCAGCCATAGTGTGTTT